>NW_013529082.1:161862-165980 GCF_000836235.2 Papilio xuthus
ACCAGCAGACCGATATGACAATAATCCCCATTGGTGTTCAGGTGGACTACCGCGCTCTATGCACGGCGCTTGAGCTGGTCCACGCCACAACACGCGCGCAGCCCTGCTGACAGCCCCGCTGACAGCCCCGCTGACAGCCCCGCTGACTGCCTATTCCCTGCCGTCCATTGTTAATTTTATTACAAAATTTATCCAAAACAAATGTATTTTTTTTTATTTAAAAAAACCAAAAGCTCGGCGGTGGAAAAGATGGCAGTTTTGTCAGTTGACACGACCAGCACTGGGTACTCCATGGGCGGCACACTTCACGTTTACTGACTAATTACCACAAACGCCGTATAAACTCGATAAAAATGGAGTACTTCAAATACTTATTAGTTGTTGTTCTCGAGTGCCAGATCAGTTCTGTTCACATCACCGTCAATGTTGCGTTATATGTTTGGCAATATGGTGAAGTGAAGAATGTTTCAAAGTAAATGTACACAACATGATTATGCAAATGTAAAAAGTTAATTATGTATACTTGAATTTAAATTGTTACAATATTGGGGGTTAGTTTAAGTCGTGAAAATGAAGGAATGAGAACACTCAGCCATTAGCTTTCTGTACATTAACAACCGTGGGCTTATGAGACCAAAATCCCCGTTTAAAACAATTTGTTAACTCTGTTTTGTTAAAGATGAAAAACAAGGATGCCGATATATTTCATACAGAGATTTTGGTGTAACCGAACTAAAACCTGATCAGCAAAATCTAAATAAACATATTCCATCAAACTTAATTTATTTCATATTATTAATAGAGGTTATGCCTATGTCAAAGTTGTAGCCGTTCAATCGATCCGATTAATTAGTGAATAATGTTCCCGATGTAAGAGCTATTGCCTGCAGCCGGCGCGATTCGCGTAGTCACACACGTGCTTGATGGGGTTGAAGTGCAGGCCGGCGGGGCATTGCCGACAGATGGCAACGTCGCCAACGCAGTAATAGAACAGCTCGCAGTCAGCGGGATGCGGCAGCAGCTGATCCTCGCCGACGCCGGCGCAGGACACGTCCGCCACATAGCTGGCCACGCAACGCGCCGGGATGTTGTTTCGGTACAGGAGCGGATGCACTTGCGGCAGCGGTAGTACACTAAGGAAAATATAAAAGATTTTTCAAAAGTAGGCAGAAAGATACGAAACAAGAATAACATCAGGTTTACTTGGGTTGACTTACTCGTACTTCGTACTCAGAGTGATAATTAGGTCACTGAAGGAGATCTTTTCTCATGCTGAAACTACACTAAGGGAGACAACGTAACTGCTCTAGATGTGGCAGATACAGTATCAATTTTGAAGGATATTCCGAGACGTAAAATGCTAAAAAGACTGTACTTACGGATGTCCGTTGTCAGCGTTCAGATCGTGAGCGAGACATCCCCACAAGCCGAGGAGCAGGATAGAGAAGAGCAGGGTGTGTGTTGCCATGGTGACCGAGTCTTGTCGATTCCCAACTATAATATCCTTCCAAACCTAAGCTCGCCTTATAAAGCAATGGATAAGTGGATTAGACGCACTCGAGACCTGAGATTATCCTCGATGACGCGCCTAAACCCTTGTCCTACTCAAGTAACTGATAATATTAACAATAATTTTACTAAAAGACACGATTTACAGAATGAAATATCGCTTTGTAGTGACCGACAGACAGTACTGCAGTTTTAATTGGAGGAAAACTTGAAAATTCAAAGGACTAGTCGCAAATCGTGAATGTATAATATTAAAACTATCATCCACGGCGGTGTTCTGCCAGGACTTTTATTCTTCTCATCAGGTTCGCGGTTAGGCAGGAAATTATTTATTGTACATTTCAATAATTATGTCATCAAAATGATTATTGTGCAAAATTATTTGTAATAATCATTCTGCGATACGTGAGTATATTGGCATTATTGTTATTGAAGGCAACTTAAACATTTACTGAGTGTCGATTTCTCAAACTAAATCAGGTACGCACTAAGGGACTCAGTGACCAGTCAACATCTCTGAGTGTAGCAGTGTATGTCTTAAGAAGTGAAGTTTCTAGGAAACATAATTAACAGCCCATATACTTTTCCATCTTTTTGTTCTACATCTAAGCCAAATTTCAGCGAGACCTATACAGCCGTTCTGGAGATACCTTCAAACAAACATCCATCTATCCATGCATCCGTCATTAAATCCATCCAAACAGTCACATTTATAATGTTGGTAAGATTAGTAAGACCTACCTGTGACATAGTTCGCGCGGAATTACAAAAAAAACAGGATGAAAGTAGTAGGTACTATGTGGAATAACAGTAGGAATAGTTTTTGCCAAATTTGAATAAGATATATCGAACCTTTGGAGAGTGATCAAGTGACTATGTGGATCAACAATTCCCACGTGGAAACCATGTACATTTCCGAGATTGTAAGTAGTCTGCGTGTTGCTCCAGACTGTTATTTACATCTTAACATCTAGCCAAACATTCGCATTTATAATATCAGTAAGATATTATTTTATAGCAAACATTTAAATTTTATTGATCATTAAATGACAACTTAAAGTTCATTAATGTAATCGAAACGAGAAATAGTTAATAAATTAATAAAACCAATAAACCGATTTGAATAAAAATTTACGAAGAATAAAGTTTACTAATTTGGTCTACTTAATAGTCCTCAACCAAATTATTTATTACATAAATTAAGTCATTTCAACAAATTCTGTTAAAATCGAACATATCTATCAGATCAGTTCAGAAATAGCGCGAACAAATGAAAGTGAGACTTATAATAGTTAAAGTTAATGTAAAGGACTGCAGTAAGATTATAAATAAAAAAATCTTTTATTATACGTTAATGTCGAATTTCGACCAATGAGCGACCAGCTCAATGTTATTCAAATAAATCAAATATCTTTAATGTAAGGCTGGCATTTAATATTATATACTACGGTTTTAGTCCATTTTACACATAGGAGGGTATTTAATTTATAATCTTTAATTTGTACTTAACCGGGACCTCTTCATACTATCGGGTTAAACAAAAATACTACATATATACAAATTTACAGGTTTTTTGGTACGAGGAGTAATAAAAAACTGTCGTAGCTAAAATCAACTTTTTTTTATTATCGCTATTTGATTGTAATATAATTAACATTGTGATATAATATGTTGGCGGTTTACTCCTGGTCGGGATGTGAGGCGCGGGCGCTGACGCAGCCGGAGCGCGCGGCCCGCTCGCACACGTGATGAGTGGGGCTGAAGTGCAGGCCGGAGGGGCACTGCCGGCAGATGGCGACGTCACCCACGCAGTAGTAGAACAGTTCGCAGTCGTCAGGGTGCGGCAGAAGGCGGTCCTCGCCGACACCGGCGCATGGCAACTCACTCGTAGTCATCTCTAAACAACGCCGCGGAATATCGTTGCTACCAGAGTTGTCAACTCTCCTATTTAAGTAATGTTTTTGATGAATAAACAAAGAAAATCTCTTTGAAAAATTTCAAAGTTTTTCAATTTCACAGCAAATACTCACATATCCTCTGAGCGAAAGACCCTTCCACCTAGAGCGCCGCACGCCCAGACTGCGAGAAGGCAGAGCAAAATTCCCCGGTACACCATGATGCTAAGTACAATATCAACTCAGAACAGTTTCTGCACACGCATTATATAGCTACCAAGCGCCACTCAATTCTATCAGATTACATCCTTTCGGTCTGCGCCAAAAGATGTCGCTCTGAGTGCCTGATAACTTGAACAACACATTTCGCAGATATCATTTATGTTTGCATTCCTAACCTCCAAGTCTCAATAAATATTATATTGTAATAATAAACCATAATGTCCGTTTGATATTTATTTACTTTTCAGTTAAGTTTTCGTATACGAATGATATCGTAAGGGGGCAAACGAACCGGAATTCCCGGAAATACTGAAACCACTGCTGCCTATACACATCGACAGTTGCAGACGCGTTGCTTATTTTTAAATAACGGAAAAGGGGACGCACACACCTCACTTTCTCTTCCCATCTTTTATGCATAAATAAAGTGTTATTTGTCTCGATCGTACACGTCATAAGTACATCCCGGTGAGATGGGATCAGTCGATGTCA
>NW_013529082.1:167250-178597 GCF_000836235.2 Papilio xuthus
TTAGAACCATTAGTTATTCAGTAAAAACATGTTTCTTAGTTTATTATTTTTGCCAACCCAGCCTGATAACTTTGTGGCTATTATGTTTGATGTGTATCAACTTAGCAGTTGCCTGCAAATTCATTTAATACGTTAGCTGCCATGTCGGACATATGTCCGACAAGCTAATGTTTCAATCAGGCCGTGTCGGACTATGTGTCCGACAAGCCATACTTCCATTTAACACCTCGCTATGGCTTTTTAATCCAATTGTTGTATACAGCGTAACCCGTAAGGCCCCATTCAAATGGTTTTGGACAAATTTAAAAAATATATATATTTCGTTTTTCTAAAAATCTTTCTGGCAGCTAAGGTGTTAAGAAAATCTAATGTTTGCCATTTATTTGGCTCCCAGTGTAGCACATGCAATACAACAAAAGGTTTTTGATCATTTATGCTTTTTTGTTCAAGACTTAACCCTTAAATGGACGATTTTTTTTTTACGTTTTAAAAAAATATATTTGTGTAATAGACATGTATTACTGTCTAGGAAAAATGAGTAAAAAAATCTAGACATGAATTTACTATTTTTTTTAGAAATAAGAACTAGTTGTCAAAATTAACAAAAAAATAAAATAAAGATAATTTTATCTGTGATGTTTAGTATGTTGTTTAAAAACAACATTGTCCATTTAAGGGTTAACGGTGAGTAGAAGCAACAACACAACAACATAAACAAAGACAAAAAGTCATATTTTATTTACAATTTGTTTATTTTCGACATACAATTGTATATCCCAAAAGTTTGTTCATGTCCGATCAACTTATGCTAATTTCATTCCTACGCACGGAAGAAACATCAAGGTCGTACAAAATACATGATTCTGATTCCTTGTTAAATAAACCAAATAAAATTACAAATCTACAACATTTCTGCAATGAGATCCAGAACAAATGACCTTCAGGAGAGAGGGGCTGGACACCGCACACAACCACACACACAAACGACGCACGACGACAGGACGACAGGACGACAGATTATTCTAATTTAAGCTCTGTATCGTAGAATATTACTAAAAAATCAGTTAAAATGGTTCATAATTTCCATACTATTCAAGTCAAATTGATCTATTCAGCAATAATACTCCAAGTGAATCTATAAATCAATACTATATTATAATAAATTTATGAAAGGGTCACGCGCCCGGTTCCCTCCCGGGCTACGCTACGCGCTATTTGTTAACGACTTCATTATTAATCCTTATCAAAAATCTTAAGATTGTTTTCTTATATTAATATGTGGAATGGAATGACGCGCCCCCGCGCGGCGAGAGGGGCGCGGGGACGCTCATGACCGGTGACTTAACCTGCAACAAGACAACATACAATTATTGCTTCGCTACAATTTAATAAGCAAACGTCCAAACGCGACTGCAGACCTAAGCCGAGAGCACAAGGTGAGGGTCAAAGCTGAACTGTGGGCAGACATGCGAGGATGCACATACATTGCTAGCACTTTGATGCGCCATGTAAAATACTACGCAATAAAAAAAACTATTCCTGTGGTACAATTTTTTCAACAATTTTTAACTTTTTTCCCATAAACAAAAAATATGACATTCGTCTTAAAAAAATTAATAAAGAATATTCAATAAGTCCTATTTTTATTAAAGTTTGTAATGTTTCCCCCGAATAATGTGTAAGTGATACATAAGAACGACATTTTATATTGATAATATCACTAATAGTTTATCAGACAAAAATTAAGGAAGCCACATTTAATAAGTCTCTATTAAGCTTATCCAAAAGCAAACAAAAATATGCCATTCTAAAAGAAGATACAGACTAACCACACTTACTAAAATAATTATAACTAATGAAAAATGTTGAAAATTCTGAATCAGCGATATTAAATTAATGTCTTATGCGGTCCTGTACGTCCATCCTTCACAAATAACTAATAAACTATGTTCTCGACTTACTCGTATCATTGCATTCTTACATAGAATTTATCAAGATCAAGAACACACAGCTGTGGCAACTGACATTATGGCAGACTGCCACCTGTTTCAGATCAGAATTTTCAAAGGGTTTTAAGGGCTTACCTTATTATTGGACTGAGATGACTATGGGCAGGTACAGAGAGTTTAGTAGGGCTGGTGCCTCTGGTTGGTGCGGCCGCCGCCGCCGCCGCCGCGCTGCTTGCCGCCTTGGTAGCCCGCTGCAAATCATTGCATACACTGCCTAAATGTCGCTAGATCCTATGTATACAAATACTAACGGATGATGCTGTTCTAATCCATGATCCAATACTAGCAAAAATGAAAGCTCGACACGACGGTACAACGCTGCCAAATGCCGAGTCGATTTTGACAATTTAGTAAAATGTGGATGCTTTTTCTAACGAAATTATGCAGATAGCCATTTACAACTAAGACTTCATAACCATTCGTATTGAAGCTCAATTAGGTATTAATTATCCCAAAATAATATTTGAGACCGATTGAATCTGCCTAGAACTAGACTTAGTTATAAATGACATCTCATTGCATGTACAACATCGCAACTAGCTATGTATAAGCCTACACATGTCTGAAGAGAAAAGAACTAGACAAAGTAAAGGACAGGCAGATCTACGAAAGCCGGCAAACTGTATGGACTCTGTGACTTTATTGGTAAAACCTACGACGCTTTGACGGAAATGTAACTTCAAAAATATTAAATCCTAAACCAAACATTTAGTGCGATAGCTAAACCATGACTAAATGGTTCATTGTTACATATTTTTTATAATTAACTTCTACCACAAATCTCTATTGTGGACAATAAGTATAGATTATGTAGTGTTTGTAACGACACTACGCAAGGAATTCCATCAAATCGTCGCAGTAGAGAGCTAGGTGTGGGACAGCGAGAGAGATGGAGATGGCGATGGCTTGGGAGAGAATGTGGCAGAGCAGAGGGTCGGCAGTACCTTTCCCGCGTGGAGCCGCGCGCGCGCCGTAGCCGCCCTCGTACCCTCCGTATCCGCCGTAGTCTGCCCGCAATACAAACCATTAGTCCGAGCCCACGAGCATTTTGCTTTGCCCTGATAGCTCTTTTGGACCCCTTCATACATCTTTCAGATTAATGCACTTATGGACTGCATATGGTGCACAAAAGCATTTAAAGCCTACTAATAATCATTTTCTCATAATTTTAAACTAAACTATTTAGCCTTCAAATGGGAAAATATTTCTTTGGACCTATTCTATCACTACCTGAAATCCACCTATTTTTGAAACCCGTTATCTAAAAACAATATTCTAGATAAATCTATGAACGATTTTCAATTCACTTCAGCTGGCAAGAACATTGAACCTTAAACCCCAGTTTGGTTAATGTTTTTATATCTAACTTGATTAAAAATTCTTGTGCTTGCAAATCTTCTCAAGGCAAATTAAAAAGTACAAGTATGAAGCGTAATCATATTTTTTTCATTTCTACATAATTAAAACTAGTATGAAACTAGATTAGACTACTAAAGTTAGACAAAATGTTAAAAACTAAGTAGATATTAATTGATAGCAAAAAGTTGTAGGTATAGTAATGGTTTTGGGAGCCGAGAGCCGAGAGCGTGCCTGCACCAGAGCATGCGGGTTAGTGGCGGTGGCGGCGAGGTTGAGGCGAGGTTGAGGCGAGGTTGCGGCGAGGTTGCGGCGCGGTTGCGACGCGGCGGGCCCGCGGCGAGCGGCGGGTGGCGCGTGGCGAGGTGGCGGGATGTGGATTGGGATCAAATATATGGAAACACATTGAGATTTTTGTAACAGTGCTTTATTCAAAAGCTTCATCATATCTTTATCACTTTCACAATGTCTCTCCATATATTACCCCAATTTCCCAAATGTAGCATGTGGCGAGAGTGTTAATAGGTAAATAAAAATACCAAAAAGAAACAAAACTCGGGCGACATTGCTACATATGTCAAAAGTGGTATTACAAATAAACACTTATAAAACGTAAGGCAGATAACATATGTACAAATACAGTACCCAGTGACACAATGATAAAGAGTGATCGAAACTGGCGGGCGCGTGCTACTACGCTATACGCTATACGGCTATACGGCTATAGGGCACGCGCGGCGATGCAAATCAGTGGAAAAAATCAAATAGCGCAAATTAAATATGATCTCTCGGAAACAAGTTAAGTAAAATGATTAAAATCTAATTACTCCAAAAATGATTAGATAGAACCGTTGGTTATATTGATATATATTGTCTCCGACAACATTCACTACACATTATCTCGATAGAATATCCATGTAAATACGTAGTTATAATAGAAAAATAAATATTTTCTACACTAAATCGTACACCTAAAGTCCACGTTGCTCCGAGTGGATCAACACATACAAGGTAAATAGGCATCTCAAGGACGGAGGCTCGCCCGTCGTCGCTACTCGCTAGTGCCCGTACGCCGCCCATGCCACCGCCGCCGCCGCCGCCGCGAGCCCTCCCAGCACGACCACATCATCGCTGACACCCACAATCAACCCAAACACTTCATTTCAAATTGTAGTCTATTTTTATTTACTCAGAGGTGTGGAAAATATTTATCATTTCTCTGTACTTTTAGGTCCACTTTTATTTAGAATTCCAGGCTTGTCAGATTTTTTGCAATGCAGACTGCCTGTAAAGTTGAATACTCTTGGCGGCAGCATGGGTAGCATTCGGGACACAACATCACGCTAACCTATCCTTACTCTACGTTTACATGCTAAAAATCAGGTAACATCAGTCGAGGTAATGTGTCGGTGAGCGGTGCTTAGCGAACCTCGCCCCTAGTAGTTCTGCTTGCCGCGTTTACCGTAATTAGGGTAGCCGGAGTAATCGTAACCGCCGTATCCGCCGTAGCCGTCGTATCCGTAGCCGCCGTATCCGTATCCATCGTATCCGCCGCCGTAGCCGCCTTGACCGTAGCCGTAGCCACCGTAGCCCTGGTTGCCCCAGGTGCCCTGGCCGCCGTAGCCGCCCCGGCCTCCGCGGCCGCCGCGCGCTCCCCGTCCGCCTCTGCCGCCACGCACGCCCATTCCTCCGGGGCCGTCGGGCTTAGGTGTGGCGCGCTTCACGTCTACCTAGAAGTTCAAATACATTAATTACATGACAGCAAAACACTGAAAAGTCTTATCTACAAGCATTCTTTGTCGACGATCATTCCTCAAAGATCATTGAAAAAAATGTAATAAAGAAAATCTATTATGAAAACACAAAATACAAACAAAACATTTGACTTTTTATTAAGTTACAACGGTTGTTAGAAGCATAACACTGACATAACACCTAGAAATTAGTAATTGTAAATATTATAAGATATAAAATTTTTAATTCATTGACATTCATTATTCTTTGTTGAGATCAAGACAATTGTAGTGCAATTTATGGGTTGCAATAGTCCAAAAATATACTATAATAGTCACAAAGATAAAAAATCAAACACATTTAAACACTTATTGAAGTGTAAATCAGATAATATGCCAACTAAATTTATGTAAAGAAATCTTACCTCCTTGCCACCAATAGTCTGCTTAGGAGTCTTGAGGAGTTCATTGACAACTTGCTCAGACTCAAATGTAATAAAGCAGAATCCTTTTCTTTGGTTCTTTGTCTTATCAAATGGCATTTCAACTTCAATGATCTGAAAGCAAAATATAAATCTATGTACTAAATCCCAGTTTACTAATCTTTGCAAAAAAAAAATTGAATGAATTTTGTCAGTGGCCCGGAGTCATCTTCAGGTAGTCTAGATCTTAATTATCTCACCAAAACCGGAGTTGTCATCATGAATAACACACAAATGATTGCTATTGAATGATTACAATTACTTATTTATCATACTCACTGTGCCAAAATTGCTGAAGAAGTTCTTTATTTCATCATCTGAGATTTCACTGCTTAAACCTCCAACAAATATCTTCCCATGCCTAGCTTTAGCTTTTTTTGGATCAACTTTCTTATTGTTGATTGTGTGGTCTCCTGCTGCCATCACTTTATCAATTGAATCTGGTGCTTTGAAAACAATGAAGGCGAAACCTCTTGACCGCCCTGTGTTGGGATCTGTCTTCACATTGATGCTCTCAATCTCACCATATGCACTGAAGTGATCTCGCAACTCCTCTGTTGAACAACAAACTTACATTAGCATTTGTTAATTACTAATATATTCAATCTCTCAAAAATTGTATCCTCAGTATTGTGGGTAAAGCTTTCTTCAATTAATATCAGAAGCAGAACTGAAATATTCATCATTTAATAATTTACAGTTTTACAAGTGGTTATTTCACTATTAAACATTTGATATTAACTAATTAAATGCCATTTAACTAAAATAAATGAGGAATGGATGGATTAGAGATAACTTACTGTCTGTAGTTTCCCAGCTCAAGCCTCCCACAAAGAGTTTTCTGTAAGTTCATGTAAAAAAAAATTAAAATTGGTGAATTTACAAATAGTAACTATTGCGAATCAGAGAATGTTTAAACTTAAAATTATTACAATTTAACATTAACATTAAACAACTATGCAGTACTTGTTTACAGTACTTTACAGCTACTTATTGTTCAAAAACAAAACTCCAAGCACTGCAGCAAAACAAATTCACAACCTGTAAGTTACAAAAAGGAAAACTGGAAACTTTATAATTAAATTACAGACAACGAGATATAAACAAAGAATGTTACAGTGATATCGCAAGATTTGAAATTGGCAAGTGTGAACGGGGCCCAAAATTAAGTGGCCGAACCAATGAGTGGTCTTTGGTGGTAGCTTTACTTTAGTGTGAGCCCAGCGGATATATACCATGACGTCCTCCGGCGGCAGCTTCGGCGGCGGCGCAGGCTCACACCTGCAGAGAGACAGCCAGTTAGTAGCGCTCCACAGATGTGCGGGGCGAGCGCCCCAAAGCCCCGAGCCACAATCATACCCACTACCACCGATTTAAAATCTTGCAATTAGGCAAAACGGCAAACGGCCCACGCCCGCTCAATAACCGTGACAACAAATCTAACATAACGGATCCGATGCGAAAAATCGATAACGGGACCGGTGCCGGGTGCGAGAGACGCGCGTAAGACGCCATTTTAACTTCATGCGGCTACGAACTAATTCGGAAAAATTATGTCGAAGATAACGTCTGAAATGAAAACTATCACATCCAAGAATGAAATTTAATCGCGAAGAACCAACTGCAAAAGTGAAAACATTGAATTTTGAAAAGACCTTAAGGATTAAAATAGATTAGGATGCCGATAATAATAATGCCGGACCGCCGACGCCATTGCGGGTGGATAAAGATGGTACTGCAAAAGCACATTTACCAAGCTAACATTTCTTATTACATTAAACAAAAGTCAAAATTCAAATGAAAACACTAGTTATAAAGAAGCTTTAATGAAATAAACGAAAATAGCTTTACCTGTCGTCATCGCGTCCCGACGCTTCTCCGTTATTTTCTTGAATATCGCCGCCACCATTTTCCATGTTTCCATTTAATTGTTCCGTAACATCTTGCGCGAAATTGTCGTTATTGGCCATGACTGACTTAAGTGTAGGCTTATTAATAATAAACTAATAACTAAGGTCCGCACACGACCTTCAACAATGAATGCCAAACGCAGAAGAATGAACGGAAGCCGGTGATGAGTCGGCGCGAAATCGCCTAAAATGTTGGCAATGCATACAGACGCGGCTTTTTAGCAAGCGTTCTATCCCTTCCACTTATTTAACCAATGAGCGATAGGGTGTTTCCAGAGGTCAATGGCATTCTTTTTGTGTCAACAAGGATAAAAGATGTCTTTAAGCCTTACACAAAAGAGATAGCAATAACAGGGAACGATCAATACCGGTGCCAACTATACGTTGTTTAGTTTGCCGCCAAGCCGCTCATAACTTAATACATTTTAAGTTGCGTTCAAAGCGATCCTTTTAAGTGATTTATACACAGTACAATGTCTTTCTAAAAATTGTATTATATTTCGAAGCCTAACCTGTTTAAATATAACTTACATTGGCTTTAAAAAAAGTGTAATTTCGATAGTTGTAACGAAATGAAAATATTAAAATAGATTTCTCTGTGCACTTTTGTATAACGCAATATTCAAAAACCAAATTCGAATTATGAGCCGCTGCGATCACGCATTTGTATTATATGCTCTGTTGTTATGTTGTCATTAATAACTTCTGTAAAAAAAACAAAAATCTATCAACAAATTTTATTTGAAGGAAAGAAAAGTAAGATTCATAAAATTTTTATCTACCTAGTATTAAATTATTCAAATATTCAAAAGTTTGGATAATACTTCATAGCAAATTCTGTAACCAAACATAACGATAACTTCAGACGATTACAGTAGCTAAAAAATAGTTTTATAAACCAAAAACAAAACAGAATATTAACATTCTTAAAACCAAAAATTCACTACGACTATCTGCATGTTTTTTGTATTACAATTGTACAGTTGACTAAAAAACCGTTTTCCTTATTTTAAAGAAGCTTAATGTTACATTAGCTTTAATTTAATAACATCTGGCAACACGTTTGTAGAAATTGACTTGACACTAAACGGTGAGGTAGGCTCTTTTTCTGTTTTCAGTCCTTATTTATCGTAAAAATTAAGCGAATTTCGAGACGGTTTGTTGCTGCATATACCATTTTGATGCCTAAAATTTACTAAGGTAAGCTTTTACGTGTTTTCGATGGTTTTATTACACGCAAATTATAATATTTTGATTGTCGGCTGATACATATAATTCTATAGGTTAAAGACCTACTGTTTCGGTGTTACGCCAATTCATTGATTGTAAGATGTATATTAAGCCTTTACAAGTTTTTTTCCGCATTTTCCAGTCAAAATTTAACTAATGTGGTATTTTTTTTGACAATGGAATTATGGTAAATCGAGAGATCAGAGTTTGAGGCGCCATGCGTATTTTGACAAATCGCGTTACTCCTTTTTAGATTTTGCTTCGTTACTTTGCTTTTGATTACAGAGTTAGGTGCCTTAGATTTTTAATGTCTTGGAATGTGCTAAATTTATGTAGTCCAGATACAAATATATATTTATTAATTACTCTGTGAAAAAATATACCACAAATCTTTTGTTTCAAATCGTTAAACGATAATTACTAAAAATACCTTATGGTGATTTATGTTATAAACATAACTAAACAATTCGTATTTATTTACCTTTCACTTGTTCTGTTTACATTGTATCATAATTAATTTAACGAAAAAACTATCAAATGTGAAAATTACAGGTTGTTTCAAAATACTTCTGTTAAATTGTAAAGGTATGGATATGTACATATTCTGAAGTCCATATATATCCAATATGAAATTACCTTTACTGGTGACAATTTAATAGTAACTAAATAAAGTTAATAACAGTTAATTTTTTGTATTAATTATTACCATTTTGATTTTTTAAATAGAAGTCTTATTCTCTATGACCTCATAAAATATTGTTTTTTTTCAACATTAATTCAATCTCTAATTACCAGTTAGTAGTACCAGAGAGTTGTTTGAGCAGGGTGTGTCAATCTGAGGACTGCAATGTAAATAACTTTTTCCCTTTAAAAGATGTCTTTATAATCTTATAAAAAGTAAAGTAATATATTTTATTCTAGCATATATAAATTATTTGTTTAGACTTTCATGTGTTCTTCTCAATGAGTCAAATTCTAGTTATTCTAAATCATAAAGTGGTGGTTTAAACATAACAAAAATCTTGATTTGCTTTTCACCCTGCAAAAAAAAGGAACATGGTTTTGTATAAGTCAATTGTTAAAATAAAAAATGTGATGTACTTATATGAAAACATAATTGTTAGTATAATGTTGTTGTGTATATGCAGGAGTTGCAGAGTGTTAAGCGGTGGGCAGCGAGCAGCATTAGCGCGCATTGTTGACAACAGCGATGGTAATGGAGGCGTCCCCGTCCCCGCAGAGCGTTGGCCGCGAGTTCGTCCGCCAGTACTACACGCTGCTCAACAAGGCGCCTGCCTATCTGCACAGGTTTACTATCTGTTAACTTTGATATGTATAAAATTGTATTATATGGTGAATATCACACACCATACTTTGTTTTTGAGTATATAGGATATAACAAAACAAGAAGCTTCATATCTGCTTCTGCAAATAAATATATTTTTAGATTTTGTTATGACATTTTTAAATATAGAAAAAACAACATTTTAAGAATACTAATAAATTAACAATTATATTCAATATTTATATATTTATGGTATTACACAATACTTTATCTCTGTCTACCCTTAATTTAGGGTTGGTGTATATTAATATATAGTTAAATGCAAATGTTCAAAACTAGTGTTGCAATAAGTTAGTACTGTTGTGTAAGACATGGAATGCATGAGTCAGACAACACCATACAATAAATATTTTAGTCCACAATAAGGCATTCACATTACATGATTACTTCTCAGATTAACTCATCATTGTTTTATTATTACTACTTTTACATATTGATAACAACTTTTGTATCATTACATCTTTTATGTTATATTAAAATTATGAACTTAGATTTGGAAATTAGAAATTGGAATATTATTATCTCAGGCTTTTTTAATGGATTGTTTTATGTGAAAATGGTTTCCCCTGTTTATGTTGACAATTTTTTTGTAATTTAACTAGCCATGTGTATTACATTTACTATTAAACAATAAATGGAGGCAAATAATTACATCATTCATTTGTAGCATTTCATCATGTGTTTCAGGGAAAGTGGTACTGCTGGCACATTCAGTAAAGATTTACATAACTCAATATTTGTTATACTATATGTATATATATATATAATTTGTGATGTTAATGGTGGTAAGTGTATGTGGCAGGTTCTACAACAACTACTCCTCGTTCGTGCACGGCGGGCTGGACGCGCCCAACCGCGAGACGCTGCCCGTTGTCGGACAGAAGCAGATACACAACCGCATACAACAACTCAACTTCCGCGACTGCCATGCCAAGATCAGTCAGGTCAGGACATTCACAAATGTTATTAATCTACATCATTCTGAGTCAACTTATATTGTAATAGACTGAAATGTATAAAAGTATTGGCCGTCTAGGAAATATTTAATATGTTTTATGTTCAGGTGGACTCCCAGGCGACGCTGGGCAACGGCGTTGTGGTGCAAGTGACGGGTGAGCTGTCTAACGGTGGCGCACCGATGCGCCGTTTCACCCAGACCTTCGTGCTGGCCGCGCAGTCGCCCAAGAAGTACTACGTGCACAACGACATCTTCCGATACCAGGTGCGCAGTCTTATCGCATGGATGGAACTAGTGAGCTGCCCGCCGCTACTATCATAACGA
>NW_013529082.1:178834-180051 GCF_000836235.2 Papilio xuthus
CCCGCTCCCGCCCCGCCGCCCCACCTCAATGGACACCCGCCGCAGATGGACGAGGCGCGCCATCTCGTCGCCGCTTTGCAAGGTACGCACCCTCTCAACTAAAATTTTATAAGTGGCTGCCATATTGGTGGACATGTCAATTATCTTTGCTTCTTATCTTCTTTCACTCCAGAAGCGTGACGATTCTTATTTATGGTTATACCGTACTTGCAGCGAGCTCTATATCGGGAGGTGTGGAGCACGAGCCTGAGGCGGAGGTGGAAGTGGAGGCTCCGCCCGCGCAACAGCCCGAGCCCGAGCGCGAGCCCACGCCGCCGCCGCCGCAACCCGCGATGCCCCCGCAGCCCGGTACACGAACGCCCCCATACAACATCATTTCTTTTATAATATTGTTTTTGTATTTATTTTGTAAATATTTATTGTTACAGTGGTGCCGGAGCCAAAAACATACGCGAACCTGCTTAAGTCCGGGTCGGGGGGTGCGGTGAGCCGCAGCTCGCCCCCCGCGCCCGCGCCGCTCGCCGCCGCGCCCGCGCCCGCACCCACCGCCGCACCCCCCGCCGGGCCCGCGCCCCCTCCCGCCCCGCACGACCAGCGCCCGCGCCCGCCGCGCGCCCCCCAGCCGCCAGGT
Organism: Papilio xuthus; assembly: GCF_000836235.2. Taxonomy (NCBI): domain Eukaryota; kingdom Metazoa; phylum Arthropoda; class Insecta; order Lepidoptera; family Papilionidae; genus Papilio; species Papilio xuthus. The sequence continues at coordinate 179,466 of NW_013529082.1, forward strand.
CGGCACGCACTATATACTCGTCTTTCTCTTGTATCGCCCTTTATAAAGAAGAGTAGGTTCTCAAATTAAACTTGGATATAAGCGTAGGAAATACCCCGCCGTTTATTTTTAAGGCTTTTTATAGTAATGCAAAATAATTTTGCTTTTTTGTCCAGCGGAGGGCGGCGGCGGACGGCGGTACTCGGACTCGCAGCAGCTGTTCCTAGGCAACCTGCCGCACTCGGCCACCGAGGAGGAGCTGCGGGCGCTGTTCGCGCGCTTCGGACCCGTCGCCGAGCTGCGCGTGCACAGCAAGGCCGCCGCGCCCGGCGCGCCCCGCCACCCCAACTACGGCTTCATCACCTACGAGACCGCGCAGGCCGCACACGACTGCCTCAACGCAGCTGTCAGTACCTACTTACAGTTATCATATTTTTTTTTTATTTATAAAGTTAAAAGTTGTATAATTCGTCTAGATCTGTTTACTAGAATGTATTAGTAAATGTTGTCGTGATTCAGGTGTAACAAAATGTAATATATTGCGCAGCCGCTGTACTTCCCGGCGGACAGCCCCGAGGGTGTGAAGCTGAACGTGGAGGAGAAGAAG
>NW_013529082.1:180165-206699 GCF_000836235.2 Papilio xuthus
CCAGCCCCCAGCCCCCAGCCCCCCGGTACTGCAACACCGTGTGTCGTGTCCACAGCGCGGGCGGCGCCGGTCGGTGCGTGCGCCGGCTTCCTGCTGCTCCACTAGCCGCCCTGCAGCCCCGCAGCCCCGCAGCCCCGCAGCCCCGCCGCGACACCAGCGCCCGCAGCGTATTCTGTTACAAATCACGTCCCCAGGTTCAATTTCGATGTTAATTTGTAATTATTTGTATAAGTTACTTTGCGTAATTTTATAGATTTTATTTAGGTTACTCTCGTACTATACTCGGACTAATTGTAATGACGACGTTTAACTTCGGTTTGTTTAACGTTATGTCGTGCCCCCGCGGCGACGTGACGCGCCCGCCCCCTGTCCCCGCCTCGCGTCACGCGCGTCACGTCGCGCGCCGCTCGCAGCAGCCCGCTGACAGGCGACGTGACGCGCGCACACTAACGCTTCGCAGATCGCTTATTACATTCGATTTCTTAAGTAGTTAGATAGTAAATGAATGTTCGATGTCCCGCGTCACATCGCGCACTCGCCTACACGTACTGACGTCACGTTGTCACGTCTGTGTCTTCACCACACCACACCACACCAACACGTGTCATGGAAACAGTTGCATCCTGCAACACATGTAACTGTTTTCGTCGGATGCGTCTAAATAATAATATATTGAGAAAAGCACGTAGACCTTCTCTTACTGTTAGAGCAATCTCAACGATCCATATTCAAATGTAAATGTGTGTAACAATTTACTTTGTTTTTGTGGAAACTTTCAGATATTTTACAACAGTAGTCATTTTTTAGCATATTTAGTGTTTATTTTACATTTCATTATATTATCATAGAATGAATCTAAATAAAATTAAAAATCAACGCACAATCTGATGTCACGATTTATCCATAGACAATATACTTATTGTCGGAAATACAAGTCTATACTTTTGTTATTATAATATTTATTAATTAAATGATAGACTTTAAATGATATGAAAATGCTTCTTGTACAATATCTGATAGTTTCCACACGTCAATGTCAATCATGAAACCATATGTCATATAATTGTGTATGCTTGTATTTTGTAAACTCGTTCGCTTCACAGCACTTGTGAGTCGAGTTGGGTCTAGAGCCGTATGTCCTGTACAGTCTCTAAGCTAAGGATCGGTAGGGCTATCAGTCGATGCCCTAGGCCTAGGACATGTGCGTCGTAAGGACCTCCCTACCCTGTCGGGAAAGTTATTGATACGACATTGGAAGCTAGAGAATTTTGGGACATTTTGAAATAAAAGTGGTTCTCGAAGCTGTGACTGGCGGCGGGCATTTTGTGTGCGGGCTTGTCGGCGGGTTGTGTCGAGCTCGTCTATTTATCTCGAGCGATGTCTAAATTGATTTGTATTTTTGTTTATATGTATACTGAATGTGAACTTGGTATATGAATACTTTATGTGTCTGTACAAGTCTGTTCAAATATCTTGGCGGCTGTTAACTTGTTGTGTGTAGCGGCAGCAGTAGCACATCGCCTCGTCGCCACAAGATATATGAAAAGACTAGTAAAAGTGTAAATTCTGTCTGCGCGTGTTTGTAAGTGTAGCCAGCCAGGTCGCCAGGTCGCCAGGTCGCCAGGTGGCCAGGTCGCCAGGCCGCTCAAGCAACAGGTGTGCAGGCGACCACCTTCGCTTATTGTATTAGATTTCGATCGAACTTTTAGACTTTCTCTAATTTAAATCTACCCCTTTGTAATTATTAATGCGTGTACAAGACAAACGTACCGGTTTTGTTTCGATGTTACATTTTGAAACTTCTTCCTTTGCGATAACGAGTAGTGCTCAGTCCACAGACGTACTTTGTCCGGCATTAAAATTACAAACGGGTCCCATTTTACTATCATAAAAATAATATAAATAGAAAAAAAAAGGTTTGTCTTGATTGTAAATATTGAACTGGTACATTTGAATGTAGAGTAGCTCCGACATATTGGGGCGATTTACTGTGACTACAACTACCAGGTTGAGAGTACCGCGCCGCGCCCACACCGCGCCCACACCGCGCCCACTGTTGTGTCGTCGGCAGACACCCACATGCCCCCATTCAACTCTGCTTAAGAAATTATTGCTTATTGTCGTAAAATATCATTGTAAACAAAATTAAACACATGTCATCTATTCTAAAAAAAAACAACAAATATTGTAAAGCAAGTGTTGTTGGGAAGGCAGTGGGATTCAATAATTACTACGTACTATGTGATTACTCTGATATTGCGATGCAACACCGCGCCGCAGTCGCAGTCACAGTCGCGCTCTACTTCCTGCAAAATTATCTGTACTTATTTATTGTAAATACTTTGAGAGTATCTTCTCACCGGACGGACATCGGATACATTATACAATTATTTCCTTCAAATTACTACACCAATTCTACATATAATTTATTGCATTTCAAAAACTTAATTGGCTTGTCTTGTGTCTTTAAAAATAAGTTATGTCTTACACTGATATTGGTTTAAAATTTAAATTTATTGCGATGTCGAGCTAATATTGTACATCGTCAAGTTTTAAAATCATTCAAAAATAAATCGATTGACTAAACAAATAATTCATTTGTGCTCTGTATGTTCCTTAGAAATATTATAAATTATCTCCTCTTGGTATCTTTTGTTTGTATAATTAATAATTACAAATAAAAAATCTTAATTTACGTTACATTACGTGAAAACATTAGGAGTATTTAAAAAAGGACGGTTGTACTTTTTATGTAATAAACTTTGACAATTAAAATGAATAAATATCTCATGTCTAGTATATTCCATTGTCTGATTTATGTAGAAGTTTAAAACGAGAGCGATGTCTGTCCTCGCAGCCATCACTGCAGAGTTGAGACCCCATGCCGCGCTCTCAAACAATAAACACAACCTTTTATGTTATCACAGATGTCATATCTGTACCTCAACAGACCTCGTCTCCATTCGTGTGGGGTCTGAACTTTGTCTCGATAACTTTTGGTTTTGGACAAATGTTTGACGAGCAGCGAGACGTGTTCTCGCTGCTGCCCTCTATAATAGAGATGTACTTTTTGTAACAGACGACGTGTTTTATTTCAACAACCCTCTTACCTATTTGAGAAATATAATAAATCTAAAATAAAATTAACTAGAAGTCAAGTTATTAATATCTATATAATTTTATACATGTGACCTACTTGCAAAAGTTCGGTTGTAATGTCGATAAGCAATCGCAAATTGTGAAATACCGACAGGAAGGCGCAACTACGTATATGTGACATACAATGAGGCAGACATGCTCTAATATTAAGAATTATCGAAAGACAAGTGCCACGATCAGAAGTCAAGACGCAGATGGATTCACAGACTTACGAATACGACCGGCCCTGTTGATTAAGTTATAATTATTAGAGTATAGATGGCGTTGATTCAGGACGTTATTTTAATCATCAGAAACGAAACAGTTGCAGGTCAGTTTGGGATTTTTCAATTTTAATTTTTTTACCTAATTAAACTCGTCTGCAGGAATCTAATATGAACCATGCTAGATTCATATCAAACTCCAGGTTATGCTCAATTTCGCGGCAGTGTGCAATAAGTCTTAGATCTAAAACTCGACGTCAGATATATAAGGGATTCAATCCAAAAAAATTAAGCAGCTAAATTTGAACACTTAGTTACAAATAAGAATTAAAAAAATAGTGTACAATGTTATGACATACATAACAAAAGTGATGAGTGCGCGTGCGCCGGCGCGCCGGGAGCAGCGCGCGGACTCGTGTCCAGTCGGCGGCGCGCGCTCGAGTCGCAGCCACCACTTGCACTTGCTCGGAAGCTGGTCTATAGGTAAGTGCTGATGTTTCACATCTTGCCTTTTGATTTTTCATCTTAAATTACAATATTAATTCTTCTTTTATAATATTTTAACTGCAAAGTACAGCAAGACAGTGTAACCCTTAATCGATATGCATAGTGTATCATTTTATTTTAATTTAATTATTTAAATTTTGCTTAGTTAACACCTCAAATAATAAAACACGGCTGATAAATTAAAAATCAGGGCAACAGGACGAAAGGGTACGTGCCGAACAGGTTCCTGGACCTTAACTGGAGTAAGGTCAGATGTTTAAAAAAAGGTTTCGATATTGAAAGATATATACTTAATGATGTTATAATTTACATTCTTAATAATTAACTAACTATAATAACAGTATAAAAGAGCTTTTACAAAATGCTAATTCTAAAGAACTTCTAGTTTCATCGTTGCTTGAACTTAAAGTTCTCGGTACTTTGTTTTGATTAATTAAAAGGCAAGATTTCAATATAACTTTACGATAATTTCATTCTCTATCGAATAATAATTTTCCGCGCCAATAAATTGCGATAAATTAAACTTAGAACAACTTAACAAAACTTTTCGCTTTAATTCTTTGAAAAGTTTTAAGGAAATTACTAATTTATTTTTAAAGTATTATATGTGTTTGAAACTTGTTGCCAAAATCTCAAAACTTTGGCATCGCCCATAAAATCTCTAAAAGGTCTGTGACAGCAATACTTATTTTAAAACCATTAACGACTTCATATCTCAAATGTATATTTTAAAGTCATTTGTAAAAGATGGGAAAAATGTTGATTTTTTCCCTGAACTCTCGTAATGTGACAAGTGACAACTACAAATCCTGACACCTGCAATATCTCATCTCTATAAATAGTTAGGCGATTGCTTGGAAATTACAGTTTTTGTTTCGTTCTGAATTGAACGCGCCTGCTGAAGTTACGTGACAGTAAATTATATTGCATCTATAGTATTAGTTCAAATCCACATCATCGGTATCATAAGCGGCAAAATGGCAAATATCAAATAGGCACAAAACATTACGTCTTATAGCCAGTCCACTTATAAAGGTCAGTGCATGTTATTATTACAAATCACTCAAACGTATGGCCTAGTTTAACCGTCAGTCTCTATTTACATTTCTAGTTAATTAACTTGATAAAGTTTTATAAAAATCGAGTAATTTTATCTCAAATCAAAGTGTATCAACTTCGTGTTAACCTTTGTGAACCCTGACCTAAATATATTTAAATTTAGTCAACTGAAGATAAATTAATATATTAACAACGCATAGTAACATGTATACCGTATTATTATACATCATCTATTTAATATTTAGTAAAAATAATGTCCATAAATATTAAATAAAATATTAAAAACGAATAATTTACTAAAATATATTAATAAAAGGAGTCCCTATAGGCAAGGTTCCGAAGATACTGGCAGCGTTCCCTCTTTGAATAGCTATACTAATTCTTTGTCCGAGATAGCTGCCAGCTCTTCGGTCCCCTGTGATGTCAATTATTTTTTTGATATGATATGTCCATTAATATATATCAATCAAACTATTCTCCGAGTCATACAGAACTAACATAAACTGTACTTTTATTTTATTTAACAATATCATGTTATATTAAATAAAAAAAATCTCTAAAGCTATGTGCAAATCGGGTACGAATTGTTTCCAAATTAAAATAGTTTCACAGATAAAGCCTTCATTTTAGTCAAAGTTTTCGACGTTTCAAGTATAAATTTTCTATCTATATTTATTTACCTCAATACGTTTCTGATTTTTCTGACAAAGCTGTATCTTTGAATATGATGGTTTGTGGTATAACGAACAGCTTAACATCGCCGAAACATTTTAACAGAAATATTGTTTATAATTTTTTTTTGAAAGCGCATTGCCGAGACAACAATTAATTTTTGCACAGATGTTTGAGCATTGACAAACCACGGCTACATCAGAGGGTGTATCACGAATATTTGCGATATTTGTTTTTCTAACGCCATTTACATAATGTGTGATATTTGTCGTTGTACTTTACGGCCGATAGAGGCGCTGCACAAATCCAATACAAATGTCGATGACGTTACGAATACTTTGTTGCAAATCGTGCTAGGCCCTCAGTATTAGTAAGCTTGTGTTGCATTTGTCTTTGTTGTTTGTTTACGTGTGTTATACACTCGCATTGTTGTCCAATGGACACACATTCGATAAATTGTTTGTTGACTAATTATTTAGATTCATCACATCTTTTTATTGATATTGTTTTGAACAGATCTCGCTGAAATTTAGCATAGATGTAGAACGCAGTCTTGAACAACATATCCTATTAATAAAGTTTTTTTAACTCCGCGCGGACGGAGTCGCGGGTGACAGTTAGTATCAAATAAAACTTACGATAAAGCTTCGTCGATGACACATTCTTATTGTGTACCTTGTTGTTGTGTACCTACGTATTAGTACGCTACCTTCTCTCCTTCCCAAGACCTCATTATAGTACTTTGACAGCGATTTCCGCGAATATTTGCAGTTGTCACCGCAATAAAAATGGCTACAAAAAGCTGTGTTTTTTCACGTTTATCAGTGCGGGGTCGCGCGGCTATCTGCAGCGGTGATAAGCAGGCTTCCGTCGCCGGCCAGCTTCCCCCGCCGCGCGTAACACCCCGTATCACCCCGCAGCCAGCCACCGGAGCTTTAACATGACCTAGTTAGGATTTATTTACTCATAAAACTTGTTCACTGTACACTATGTCTTGCACTATCGGTGAATTTTTAATATGCGGTTATAATACCTATAATAATAATATATGAATGTAAGGCAAAACGTAGTATCAAATGTGTAAGCTTTTAATAAGTTAATTGATAATTTTTTACAAATTAATAGAGACTTCAATTAAGGATACGTGTTGTGATAAGATGCTTCCTGATTGCTCAATGCCAGTGGGAACAAATTTACTGTTCCCTTACATGTGTTAGGTGAACCACAAATCCCGTTTTTATAGTTTTCAGCTTCTTTCAGTCGGCAAAGGTTATCTGTGGCACATGAACTGAATTTGTTATTTTGAAATGTTATTTTCGCAATGAATCAGAGTTGATATCGCTATAGGAAGCGGTTAGCAAGGCGCGGGAGCGCGGGGCGCGGGCGTCAGCCATGTTGCCAAATTCCCGGAAATCACACACGTTACGTCACATCCCTTAACATAAACTGTTGCCACTTCTTTCATACTTACTCGTACTCAGAGTCACATCATCGTTATTTAAACAGCATTTTAGTGCAGATTTCTCATTCTTAACATTAAAGAAGAGTCACTTAGTGATCCTTAAAGTAACAGTTATTGTATTTGCTAAGATTACGTTCATACTTACTTTAGTACTATTTCGGTATGAAAAAATCAAAATCAAGTACTTAGTAGATTATTACAAACGCGACATAGATACGCAGATTCGGTCAGCGGGCGGGCGGGCGCGGGTCGGCGGGTTATCGTATGTTTAAAAATATTCCTGACATCCGTCATCTTGTGCTCCCAATCTGCTGTATGAAAGAGGCTATGATCAATTTTTTATTACTCGATTAAATTATCTTATATACACAGTTGAGCACATTAATGTTCTACCCAATATGTTATTTGCCGTCCGACATTTGATCATAACTTAAGTCAAACATAACTATATGCACACAATTCATATTCCGTTTCTGAGTTTCTATAGTGCAAATAAAAGTGAATCAGCCTTGCGACCATTTGTACCTCGCATAACTAACAGTGTCCATCGAGGCAGAGGTCTAGTGTTAAACGACGAGTGTCATCCGTCAATTGAAATGTGAGGTAGCCGAGTTTGTTATTTGGGTCAATAGAAAAATATGTCCGCGCAGCTCCCGGCCGCGGCACAACAATCACTGTGTCCTTCTGCAATCAGAGCAGCTATCAATTATATGCTTACATATATATGTCATCAGTAACAACTCTAAATGATAAATACATGAAGACACAGTTCTATAACACCGCACATTCATTGCAATTTAAATTATAACGTAAACTAGTTGCTGCCCGCGACGATGAATTAAGTACATTATAATAATTACACTACGCGTTTTTCAGACTATTTTCTACATCTATACCAAATTTAAACGAAACGGATCCATCCCTCCATCATTCTAAGCTTTCGCATTTATAATATTAGTAAAATTAACAAGTAAAACTTTTATTAATTCGTAATCCACAAACGGTAAGCAAAAACTGAATATTAAATGTCTTCGTAATAAGTTCCAGGAACATCAGCCAAGTGTGTGGGGGCGTTGGTGTCGTTATATATGTTATCCGGCATGTTTCGGTTGCAGTATACACAAGTTAAATTAAAATTATCTTACTTATAACAGAGTTGTAGATATATTAATAAAATTATTAAATTTATTTCGAATATTTTCAGTACTTAGCCAGAGTTTAAAAAAGAGTATACATAACAAATATGTTGAATGCGCTATCATCCCTTCACCACAATGATTTTATTCAAAAAGTAGCGCCATCTGTACAAGTCATGAAAAAACAAAGCCTCTCACCATTCGGAAGAACAATAATTTGGATAAATGACATTTGAATTCGCGTTTTTAATTAAAACATATCAACTATAAAACATTAATGTAGGTATTGTGATGATGTCATACTTCTGTCCGATATATATATATATATATATATTATATTCGCTATGTCGTTACATCATCACGCGTCTGCAAAATTCATCAGCCACTTAACATTTTATTACTTCTGCAAAATTAAAAAATAACTTCAATTGTATGGCCATAACAACTGTTATCAAATATTTAAAACAGAGGTTAGACTCAGTGCCCTGATGTATGATCGATCATCCACTTTAAATGCGAATTTGTTGATTTTCATAGCGATGTTCCGCTTATTAATTCCTTGGACATGCTTACGTAAGACAAAGATCGTTATAACAATACAAATGTTAGGTAGTGTAATTTGATGCGACTGTTTATACGAGACTTTTCGAGGAATTTTATTAGCGCGTTGTCGTACTATTTATCATATTACACATACATAGAATCATTTTGATGCCTGCATTAATATATTGAATGTTCCAGAACATATTTAGTTTCTCTTAGAATTACTAAATGTTACAACAAGCATTAATATAACTTGGTTTTGCTGCATGGGTTAGTGTATATGTGTACACATTTATTTAGGAGACTTGAGCAGGGAATGGAATGAAGATGTGGTTCCTGTCTCATCCAGCAGAGGTCGCTGTCCGTCGCGATGCAATATAACCTTAGAGTGCAACGTCCTAAAAGGGCGACGAACGCACAATATCAGCCGTCACAACTAAACACTATTAATAAAATTAAATTTCTTAAACATAGCAACTAAATGAAAGTCTAGAGTTAGCCAGATGGGAGAGGAGAGCGTGTCTCTTGTCGCCTAATTTCATAGATGAAAATATTATGATTTTAAAACAACACATTGGTCGCTAACTGCTTCTAGATATCAAAATATTATCTATTCTCTCAAAGCAAACCGGTGGCTCACCAACCGTGTGTACATAAGCTTCCAAAACAATCTGACGTAATCGTAAACTCTATCCGTGTAACTTTCCTCTTTGTTTATGACAATAAACACTGGCTATACTTAGTCGGAGACAAAAACTGAGGAGTGCAGTGATTACTAATATCTCTATGGTCTAATTTAACTGTCCTTACAAGAAAAGGATGGCAATATTGTTGTTATACAGTTGCTACGACAGTGTGGAATCACCATTACTCAGCATTTTATTACTTTACAGTGCAAAATATCTTAACGAGTTAGTTTCTTGGGATTTAACGTTCAATACGTATTTAGGTTACCTAGATTTTAATAACAATACGACCAGTGTACTGTATCCGTGCATCTGTTTGACTATTTGCCTGAAATAGAAGGCACCTTTACGAGTCTGTGGCCGCCGAGCGCTCGTCTTGAGCAAGTTTCTGCGAAGTCGCGGTCGATGCGAGGATGTTTACGGTTTGCGCATGCGCCGGTAGTACCTACCTATGCCGCCCGTCTGGACTGCATTACTGACGAGCCCAGAGCCGGGAACTATTTCATTTAGAATAAAGCTGATGGAACACTGAGCGCTATACGTTAAAAGTTTGGTTGGATCTTGTAAAATATAGATTCGAAAAATCCAACAGTAATTCCATATCAATTTCTGGAAAAGATGAATGGAACTAATAAAACTAAATAAAAGAACTCCTGTCAGAAATAGCGAATAGCGTCATTAGTTTGTGTATATTAGTTTTATGTTTTGTTACTAATATTTACTAATATTGTTGCTAGAAACAAGTGACGTTATGAATTTGTTTGTAAACTGGTCTCAGCAACAACAAACGTCGTGCAGTTTGATGACGTCATTGTTGATTTCTTTGGATGCGTCATCAAACATGATTTTGTCAGTATTTACTAATACAAATTGCTTTTCTCTAAAGATCTTGTTGTTGATTATGATTCTTCTACATATATGACACACGTGTCGTGTGTTTGTCTGTCTGTCTGACTTTTCAACATTGATGACTTCATTATTGCATGATTTATTAGGTCACAGGCTATAAAAGCCGGCAGCATACTGTTAACTATTGATGTTGTTTATAAACTGTTTGTTCTATTTAATTGGAACACAACTCTTTTACACATACGGATGTCTCTTTTATTGAGTAGTGCTATGCAAAAATTTGACACATTCATACGAGCAAAGAAAATAATAAAAAATATAGCAATTGACATAGCTTTAACTAGTATTTAGAATTGTAATGTCTATTTACAAACTAATTTTAATGTCTTCTGGTTAACCTAGTTGAATTTGTTTAAAGAATTATTTTATTCTTTTTCCTTGTATAATTAAAACTTATGTTTTGTTTCAGAATTAAGATAAGATGAAGGGACGTTTGTTGCTGCTGTCTCTGCTGGTAGCAGTCGTCTGCACCGCAGACGCAGAGGTAAACCATCTACTAGTTACTGCCATCTAAAATATATGCTTATCGATTATAAAGATACTGAGCGTAGTAAATGTGATGAATAGAGACACCGTCGTCGTCACCGGCGTCTGCGCACGACTACCACGGAGATGCCGCAGCGTCCGGCGCCGCCGCGCGAGGAGGCCGAGGCGGAGCACCTCGAGCTAGGCATGGCGGAGCGCCTCGACGAGCGTCGCTTTCAGGTTACACACTACTTCACGCATTCCACCATACCTTTTTAAATTTCATGATCACTGCTGTAATTTACACGACCATAGCGGTCTTTAAGGAATGTCCTTTCTTTACGAAATCTTAGGTCTTAATCCCTTAATTATTTTTAAATATTGAAATATTGTGTTTGTAGTTCAGCATCTGAATTAAATCTTCATTTGGCAGCAAATTTAATTCTTCTTCTTAAAGTGTCATCTTCTTTTGAAGTTTGGAATCATACCGTAATGATTTGCACTCTCGAAACAGCGGGAGTGTGTATTTAACGGGTATTGTTTTCGAACGTTGTGGTTGTCGAATCCTTCTTTCTCCCAAACTTCGTTTTTGCTGAAAATAACTAAGCAATGTCAATTAAATAACTTACTTTCAGGAATCCGAGAAAGCCCGTGTCAATGAAATCTTAAATGAAAACTCCAACGAAGGAAATTCTGACAACGAAGTATTTATTGATGGTCAGTAATAACGTTTGCAAAAACAATGTGTTGATGGTCCATTTATCCTATCAAGAGTAAATAAGTTTGTTCTTCCTGTGTTTAGACCCGTGCCTGAAGGTGCACTGTAGCGCGGGCCGTGTCTGCGAGATCGATGAGCACGGGGACGCCGTCTGCAATTGCATAAAGGAGTGCCCCTACGAAACCGACTCCCGCCGCAAGGTAAGCGCCACACTAGACATAGTGTGCAGCGCTAGACAGGAACGACAGTTTAAATAGAGCTTGTGTTACTGCCAATTGGATTACACATTTATATGTGTGCTGTTCAGGTGTGCACGCACCACAACGAGACATGGTCGTCGGACTGCGAGGTGTACCGGCAGCGCTGTCTCTGCCTCGACAACTCGGAGCTGTGCCGCGGCCCGCAGTACCACCACGTGCAGATAGACTACTATGGCGCCTGCCGCGAGATGCCCGTACGTACAAACCGCACTCACCATCATGACACAAGCCCCCATTTTATCCACCTTAAAACAACAAAAGCTACTTATTGTTAATGTGATTTCCTGATCCCTTTTATGCCGTATCTCGTGTAATAGTGGTGCTGTGTGTTCAGGCGTGCACGGAGAGCGAGATGTCAGACTTCCCGCGGCGCATGCGCGACTGGCTGTTCAACATAATGCGCGACATGGCGGAGCGCCGCGAGCTGACGCCGCACTACCTGCAGATGGAGCGTGAGGCGGAGTCCAACCTCACGCGCCGCTGGACCAACGCCGCCATCTGGAAGTGGTGCGACCTGGACGCTCACGACAACGACAGGTCAATACAAATTATTGGAAAGAAAGGAACCTATGTGCGGAAGAGACAGAATACGAATAGAATAGAATATGATGGGTTAACACTTTTAATTTTGACTAATGGCAACATCTTCGTTATAGTCAAAATGACAAAAAATAAGTTCAAAGGTTACTAAGAGATAATATTAAATATCGGATGTATATGTATATACCTAACCTTGACCAAGTTGCCCTTTACTGCAACATGTATAAATCTTATCAGTTTTTTAAGTACTTCAGTAATTTTGTGAATACTTTATCATTTCGTACAATTATAATTTAATAATATAAAAATCTAAACGTTGTGATAGGTTTGTGTCCCGGCACGAGCTGTTCCCTATCCGCGCGCCGCTGATGGCGCTGGAGCATTGCATCGGGCCCTTCCTGGACCTCTGCGATGAGGACAACGACCACCGCATCACGCTGGCCGAGTGGGGCAAGTGCCTGCAGCTCGACGAGGTAACATCACCCCTCACCCCTGACCCCCTTCATATCAATATTACTTAAGCAAATGGAATCCATTTTTAGTGCCATATCGAATCTTATTAAACTAAAAATATTGTCATTGTTAAATGTATTTATTTATCTTTTGTTTAAAACGTATGTAATACGATACGTTTTGCTCATAATAATATATAATGAATGTTGTTGTCCGCAGTACGAGCTGGAGGATCGCTGCGACGAGCTCACCGACGAAGCCTCCTAAACATACTTTTGTACAAAAATCTTTTATAATAAAAACATTTGAATACTTTTAAATAACATATTTGTCATTCATAATAAAAAATCTGAGATTTTAGTAATAATGTAGATATATTATAAGATTTTATTATTTGCTAAGTTTCGTAAGATCTAAAAAGAGAGCGCAGTGTTTTAGCCTTTTATGCAACAAAACACTTAAACACTGTTTTATATTCAAAATATATGTTGAAATTAAAATGTATTAATCGTTCACATTGAAGTGAAACATTTAACAGTGTTAACAGTAACTGTTAAATGTTTCACTGCCAAGATTTCAAATCAAAATATATTTTTAATTACATACAATTTTTCTATAATACTTAGTAAAGTATGTAAACATTTATAGATATTTATGGTGTAATCACTAAGTACTTGTATACTCTGTATTACTGAAATATGCATTTAATATAAATGGCAACACTGTGATCGTACAACCAAAAACTCTTGTAATTAATTTGGATAATTTTAGTATTTTTAAATAAAGTGTTCATTTTCTAATAAAATATCTTTTACTTATACCTTTTCTCTATGGATGAATACAAATAAAGTAAAAAGTAACCTTACGTCACAAATAACCGCGTGAGAGTAATTATATGCGTTATTTATTTCGACCTATCGTTGCAACATTCAAATTGCATGGTGGAGCTATAATTTAAAATAATTTTTAGGGTTCCGTACCTCGTACGAAAATGCGTTCGTCCGGGTGGCAATGGACATACGACTAATATATTCCCTGTTACATCTATAATACCCTGCCCGGTGACGTCCCGCACCGTTAAATGTTAAGAAAATGAACACGCCCACGAACGAAACGAGTTCGAAAATACGCAATTTATTTATGTATACTAGACTTAAGTTTAAATTAAATATCAAAACAAAACAATCCAGAATAAATTACCTACTTGATGGTGAAAACAGTATATTGATCCGTTTCATGTTTTAACAGAAGATTTGAGTCAAACAGAGGTCAGAAAAAGCGACTTTATATTTAAGAAGAAGATTAGGTGTTAAGCTATAAAAAAGTCTCGTTTATTTGTTGACAATGTGTTAAAACGTCTCTAACACTAATACTAGCTTCGTAACTGCAAAACAATTTCACAATTATAATACTTCCAACGCAAGCGTTTCATATTCTTTCGTCAAACTGCCGAGACTGAACAAGCAATTCCGTTTGAATGTGGAATGCTCACACTCGGCCTGCAGGTGTTAAGATTTGAGGTTTAATTATAAATATTTATAAAAAAAATAAGTGTTACATATCATAAAGAATATTTTTTTAATAATTATGGACAGAATTACGATGAATACTGACAGCCAAACAATATTACACAAGTATTTCATTATTATTTTTAGTGGTAAGTACTAAGTCTAGCTTTGACTTGGCTATAATATACCTACAAGATTACGTTACTTCTTTATTTTGTATTAAGTTAAGAATTTAATAATTACATGTAATAGAATAGAGAAAATTCATATGTTTCAATAGATTAAAGAATAATTTTAATAGAATTATGTTTTAAATATCAAATAAATTATTCATATCGTATACTATGCTGAAATGAAACGTTGTAAAAATGGTTTCTAGATTCTCCACCGCTTGGCTTGGCAGCTCTGCGCAGGCCCGCCATTTTAACGATCACCGATTGGTTAGCGCTTGAACAGTTGTTTGTTTTTACGACATTTCCGCCCGCATGCAATTGGCCAACCTCCTTGTAGCTGCCAGTGGCGCGGCGCGGCGCTGCCATCTTTGTATCATTCTTGTCGATTTAGCTTGGCGCCTTTCCTGTATAGGTTGTTCACTGTAGTGGTAATAGTGTGTTACACGTTTCAAAATGGTGAGTTTTACAAGATTTTGTGAAATCTGGATATTGTGATTGTGATTTTACTGTGTATTTCGATGGATCATCATGTGATTTACAACCTGGCAAAGTTTCAGCTTCCTAGGACAAAAATTAATAGATTTTTTCACGATTTTTAGGCTGGTGGTAAAGCGGGTAAAGATTCAGGCAAAGCCAAGGCTAAAGCAGTATCTCGATCGGCTAGGGCAGGACTGCAGGTATGTAAATATGCCTTCTTTAATTATTTTATGAATTTTCATACCCAAAAATACATTAAAATCGTTCTAAATTGAAATTTCATAAAATTGAATAATACGTATGACCTCTTCAGTATGGCGGCGGCCAAGATTGTCAAAGGGAAATAATCAATGAATGTTTTTAGAAATAAATGACTCATTTTTCAGTTCCCTGTGGGAAGAATACATAGACATCTTAAAAATAGGACAACAAGCCATGGCCGTGTTGGTGCTACGGCCGCAGTATATTCAGCGGCTATTCTGGAATATCTAACTGCCGAGGTAAGCAAGCGACGCCTTATCAACATGGCGTCGGTCCGTAGGGCAATTAGAATATAAAATTACTAGTGATTTCTAGAATCTCTTTTACTATTTACGTTTTTCTGGCTTCAGATATTTAATTTATATTATGATATTTACATAATAAGTTTATCAGTGATTTTGACAGCTACTATTGAAGTATACCACTTTTGGCGGGAAAAATAATTATTAATTGTTTCGCGTTTAAACAACAAAATATAATTAATTTAATATCTCGGTAAAGTCTTAAACACAAAGCCTGTACAATAAGTATAGTTTTATATAAAAATACAAATCAAAACATTGTTAAGAATTCGTATTCATACAAAATGGCGGGAAAATGACAAATGATAATGATAAATAAACAAGATGAAACAGTTATACGAATTAATAATAGAGTTTGCTGGTAAATTTACGTTGCGCTGAAAGTGTACTCTACTTTTATACATTTACAATATTGCCATGACTGAAGTTATAATTTAAATTGTGGCCACTTATACTATTAACATTTTCTACAAAGAATAGATCTCTCAAGTGCGTTATATAACATACATATTAAAATACATGCATTACTTGAAAATCAATTCAGTGTTAAACTTAAATCTCTATTTTTCATAGTGATACCAATACTTATCAAACATATGTTTTTTCAGGTTCTGGAATTAGCGGGAAATGCATCTAAAGATCTTAAAGTAAAACGCATCACCCCCCGGCATTTGCAGTTAGCTATTAGAGGAGATGAAGAATTGGACAGTTTAATCAAGGCCACCATTGCAGGAGGTGGTGTCATACCTCACATACACAAATCCCTTATCGGCAAAAAAGGTGGCCCCGGTGCTCCAGTTTAACTGAAGTAAGTATTTATGCTGGCCTGTATAGATTGGATCAAATCTTTAAAAATTATTGTGACAAGAGCATTGATACTAATATAAGAACATGTAAAGAGCTATGGTTAATATTACAACTCTTGTATAAAGCCTTATATGAAATGTAAAAATTTCATGTATTAAATACTAGTGTAACTTTTTGTAAAACGAACATAGTTTTTACAGCAAGTATCTATCTGTATTCCTTATCTTATAACAAAAGTACAAACTCAGTCCTAGATTTTGGATTCATGTTGTTGTCTGTCATCTTTTCATTAAAAACGTAACTCTTTTCCAATTTCATTTACAGAATATTAATTAAATTAAAATGTTCAATGTAACTCTTAATTGCTCTTAAGTTCATACTGTAAATTTTTTGTTATTGATACAAGTACATATTTATAAATGCAGCTATGAATGAATGATAATAATATTTGTTTGTGAATGTTAGTATTTTTTATGTGACTATTTTTTACAAAATTGTATAAATATGGTCCACATATAAATAGATATATTCGTTTTTTGTTTGTATAATAGCATTTTCTGTTTGTAGGTATGTGTGAAGATCAGAGTTGCATTTGACCGTGGATAAGATTTCAGCATTGTATAATTCATCACCCATCAGTAAACATAGTTTTCTATAAAGGTAGTGATGTGGACAAGTGGAGTGACATCATAAAACTGTCTGTCAGGACTAAACATAGCTATTAAGACTTAGGAAATATTTTAATGTTAAGGAGATTTAAAAATATAAATGTATTAGAATAAGTTTTGAAAATTTTTGGTTCAACAAATAAGATATGTTTATTTTGCTGGAACATTTGAGGCGGTTACAAGAAGCATTGTCCCTGCTCTGCCTCAGCAGCCCGACTCTGCAGCAATACAAGTATAATTACTACTTCTCTATAAATACTAATAGCAATTGTATTAAGTTTGTATGCTGTTAAATGTAGTATTTTGATTTGTAATTGACAAATTGCAAAATGCAATTTTTTTTTTTCATTATGTTCAAAATTGTAATTTTCGTATGATTGAACTGTTATAGGGTTTAAGAAGTGTATTTTGATCTTTAAAATATATTGAAGAAGCACTGATGTTTGTTTATTCATATTATTTGTTTCATTTTTACCTTCATACAGCATTTAGCCAAGCATGACAGCCATTCGTTATTAAAATTCTTACTCCCTAACTCACCAATAATGCAGGTAGGTAGACTAAAAGTCGTGGCGGCATCTCGTCGACGTATTTAAAATCATATCAAGAGAAGCAATAGCTTCTCTAATGAACTATATAGAGAAAGGTGGCAAATAAAAATATTAAATTTTTAATATTTAACAAAAATGCTAATAAACATTATAGATATGAGATTAAATTTAAAGTAGAATACTATTATGCGCTACCTTGATATTTGGAAACAAGTCTTTAACATGCTCTATTTATTTGGGTCAAAATTAGTATAATAATTTCAATTACACCTACTTCCTATTCATAGATTGACCTAAATATAGGTTGTGCTCTGAGACAATAGCTAGTTAAATAGTAGGAAAATAGCTAAGAGCTAGAATTTCATATTATTTTAGGTCTTAGGTAAATAATTTGGGTAATTAGGTATTATCACTATATGGCGTATGTTAGTACAATGATGAAGGTAAATAGAAAATAACAGTGGTAGATGTCAGCAAAACCAACCGGTCCGCTCGGTGCAATACCACGACCACACAGAAGATTCACAGGCGTGAAGCGAAAGCAATACCGCGTGATGCTGGAGGCCTAATTTTAATTGGCAGGGTATGGGGATTTCATGGAGGAGGTAACATAAAGGAAGGTGAAATATTCTCTATCTGTGCGTCTGTATTCTTCGATTAAAGGTAAGCTACGCATCTGCAATTGCGGACGTCTATAGGCACCACGCTATTTCAGAGAATTCAGGTGGCCGCTTGCCCGTTTGCCTCCTGTCTTACTAATATTATAAATGCGAAGTTTAGATGGATGGATTGGATGTTTGTTTGAAGGTATCTCGAGAACGGATGTGTCTCGAAACTTGGCATAAATGTAGAACATACTCTGGAAGAACAAATATACTAGTTTTATTTTCATATCACGCAGGCGGAGTCACAGGCACTGACTTCTATGAATGGACTGGCTATAAGACTTGGTATTTTGTGCCTATTTGATTTTCGCAATTTTGGCGCTAAAAGTAGCGGTGTTGATTTGAAATAATGACATAAAAAGGTTTAACTGTCATATAACATAAATCTCGCGTTTAAATCGAAACGAAGTGTTATTTCCAGATTATCACCTAGTCCTAGTAAGTCAGCCTGCTGGAAGCCTGTGGTGTTTAAAGAACAATATTGTAACTCAACAATTAACCTTAAAATATACAATAAATAGATTATTTTATGTAACAATGACGATAATAAAAATCAGGCGTTTTTTTCTTCTTGAAACTGTAACTTATTTTTAAAATTAACTTTATTGTGTATCTGTGGAAGTTACTTTCGTCTTACGTTCGATTTTTGGTTTATTTGTATCTGTGCTTAATCTCCATTTTGTTGATATCGTAAGCGTGTCGTTTTGCCGTTTTGTGAATTATAAAAAACTTCATAAAAGTAATAATTATTTTCGTAAAAGTATGTCGATATTTTTTATATTACTTGTATAGATATTTCTCCGACCAGTGAGGGCCTAACTTCTAAATTTTTAACAAAGCTTTCGTGTATCGTGTATATAAGCGTTCAATATTAGTAACAAAATGAGTTCAAGACATCGAGACCGCAGTCGGTCGCGGTCTCGGGATCGCCATAAGGATCGAGATAAGAATAGAGATCGAGACCGAGATCGGGAGCGTGACCGCGACCGCGACCGCGATCGTGACAAGGATCGCGAACGTGACAGGGACCGCAACCGAGACCGTGACAGAGATCGTGACAGGGATAGAGATCGACACAGATCGAAAAGGTACAATCTTGACAGTTTCCACTATTTACTTAAATTTTTCTTTAGACGGGAAATTAATTTGTCATTTATTCAAAAGTATACTTATCTTAGTTGTGGTTTAAAGTAATTTCCGTTATGGCAATATTATCAATGAAATTATTTAGGGATAAAGAGAGAGAGCGCAGCCGCAGCAGGGAGCGGCACAAGGAAAAGAGACGCGCAAGTCGCAGTCGCTCACCATCCAGCAGCCGCGGCAGAAAATCTAAAGACAGGTATAGCATACCGATCATGCAGGCTTTTATTGTTGTTATTATAATAACCATGTTCTCAACAAATCAAATGTAATGTTTTGTTTAGAGATGGGACCATCGCTTTACTAGACCAGATGGTGGGCACAACCACAAAGGCAACCTCACGGCAGGTGACCACCAACGGCTCAATCAACCCTGCCACACAGGCTGCCATACTTGCAGCCGCTGCTGTGGCACAGGTATGTATTATTTTGTTAAATTATTAACTGAAAGTTTTGGAAACTCTTCCGGGTCTTTGATGGGACCGATTGAAAAAGTCTTTAATGTAGGTTTAATCTCTATAATTAATACACATACACTTGTTTGACTTTATATTTGGTAATGTGGATGAAAAATGGTTGCTCATGTTAAATGATTGCAAGGACACATTACTGCAACAAGATTGTGAATCTTACTGTTCCTTTCGGGGTTCAATATCTCAATTTAAAACATATTGTTATCTCTGTGTTGACAAAGATAATGACAGGGATGCGTTTTAAATATGTTTTATATAGAGGTTTTGATGTCATGATGATGAAACTCACTGGTGATGCCAGCTTTTAAGAAAATGGTGGCTAATGAAAGAATGTTGTGATAAAAGATAAATCTTTCTAATACTTTAAATTTATTTGATTGTTAAATTAATATCAGAAGATGATTGAATGTGAATGTTTAGTCAGTGTGAACTTTATTATATGATAATAGTTTATATAGCAAGAGCTATGTAAATAGTAAGTATATAATTTCAGTACTTATTCAGATTCACTTGATGTTGCCTCATCAATTAATCAATCAACAATTGATAAGTTAACTCTGCTATTATTTATATAATTATTATAATACTGGCACTTGTATTAATCAAATTATTGTTATGGTTCAGTTGTTGATTGAATTGTTAGACATTAATATCATCATTTAGTTAATTGTGATATCTGTAGTTGGGTTGAAAATGCTAAATATATTGTTTCATAGCTTTTAAACTGTTTAAATACTCAATTGCTAATAGCCATGTACTATTCTTCATCATCTTGCTGACCTTATCTCCTTATTGTCTACATACCACATTTTCAGTCTTTATGTTGATTTATTTTCTGTACATCTCAGTTGTTACTCCCTTCTTGACCATGTCTTCTTCCACAAAATCCATCCGTCTCTTCCTATGCCTCTCCTACTGGTGTACCTCTCCACGCTGAAATGTGTATTCGTTTATTATTTTTAAACTGGCAATAATGCTATCACCTTTTTTTTCGATAATAACTTTCATGTGTAATAATTTAGTTAATGTTGTTTTTAAAAGGGTCACCACTTTAGGTTTCTGTAACGGTTGCAACTGTTAGAGTGAAAGATTGCTAAAGGTTTTGATAAATAATTTAGAAATGAATGTGAAGCTACAAGTGGTGACCCTGCAGTAAACGATCAGTAGTGACGTGTGCGCGTGTGCGCGGCGCTTGGGTTAACAGACGTTTGTGGCGCAGCGGCGCATGGCGGCGCCCGTGCAGCCCGCCGCCGCCGCCGCCGCCGCGCTCTCCGCCGCCTCCGCCATCCCGCCGCCCACCTCGGTGCAGCAGAAGCTGGAGCAGCTGCAGGCGCGCACCGAGTCCCGCTACCGCAGCGACAAGCGCGACGACTACCACCCCGATGACGACAAGGACGACGGACAAGGTGACCACCACACTGTATCACAACTAACAGTCTCCTTCGTTTTCAAAACATAACTTTTCAAACGTATACTCAGTTATCCCTGCTGGCCACATGTCACTATTAAAATAATAAGGGCATCTATTAATCATGTGCTCTTTGCAGTGTGACATCTCAAACGATTGCCATATCAGACATCCATATAAATGTTGTTATTAGAATTGTACATCTGTAAGTAGGTCCGCCCGGGGAGACGGCGGCGGAGCGGCGCGCGCGGCGGCGGCGCACGCGCTGGATGGGCTCGGAGCACGACAAGACGTTCATCCCCGGCCTGCCCACCGTGCTGCCCTCCACCCTGACCCGCGAGCAGGAGGAGCAGTACCTACGTGAGTACACCTCGTCTCTTCTCATCTCATCTCTTTGACGCCTCGTCAATACATGAACATACAAACGGATGTGAGACATCCCACAACTGTTTATATTTTCATGTTTCAAAAATGATACTGTAATGATATATATGTAAATAATACAAGATGTATAAAATGTGTTTGAAAGGACATTACGAAACAACATGTTTATATATCTGTATTGTTTGCAAATTATACTTGTATATTGTCCCTAAAATAGAGTTTTATATATTTTCATTATAACTGTGTTATGTTTTGTAATGAAACAATAATGTTATTTAGGTTATGTTAATTTGTTGATGAGAAATTGGTTAAGGTATTTATTAGTTATTATGTTGTGATGAATTGTTAATGATGATGAATAATAATTAATATTTTAATGTTTTTAATGAAGTATCATAATTTGTTTTTATTATTTCATTTGCTCATAATAATTAATAAATTTCAGGTTTAATAATAAAACAATAATTACATAGTTTTAGATTAGGTTCAATTTGCAGTAAGATGTAGACGAACCGGCGACAGATTACATTCGAGATCGGCTCAATCCAAGGAACCGAATCATTTCCTCTTTGCAATTTAATTGCTTCTATTATTGTAAAAGCTTTAGTAATATTTGAGTTCAAAATTCCTATGGAAATATATGATGATATCTGTACAATTCTCTCATTATTCTTTGGGCAATTCTAATTTCTAATTTCACTATTAGAGGTCTTAGATTGGTTAAATTTGGATTAATAACAACTCTACTTACTTTTATTTCAGCTTTAATGCTAATATGAGTTTTAACATTTTTTATTAATTATAATATATTGTTTAGGTAAGTGTAAGTGTTAGAGTTAGTGTTAGAGTTAGAGTCAGTGCAGGAGAGGTAGGGTAGGTGTTGTGTGCGGCGACGTATCTAATGTGTGTGTGTGGCCGCGCGGCTAACCGGTTGCCTTGCAGTGCAGCTGCAGATCGAGGAGGTGTCCCGCAAGCTGCGCTCCGGCGACCTCGGCATCCCGCCCAACGTCGAAGAGAGGTTCGCCCCCACCATCTACATCACCCGCCACCACCACCACCACCACCAACACCACCAACACCACCCGCTACCACCCACAACCACCCACAGAGACCACGCCGAACATCCACTGAGTATAGACAATAATTATTATAATTATAGTTTATTTTAGCTACATCATTCAAACGAACTGCAGATTAATTTAGTTTTTTTTAATAAATTTAAATAATTTCTTGATCAGAATAATATTGAATCCGTGGTTGCAGGAGCGACGGCCTTCGTTCATACGTGAATACTATAATATATAATAAAATGATTAAGTTGAATTGCCTACTAATGAATGTGCAGTTTTAATTTTGCAGGTAATGCACAGACCGCCATTATGATATATTATCAAATCGGTCTAATCAGTTATAATAATTCAAAACCTTTTTCAGCTGAACAAGTTTAATCTACTTATTTTCAGCGCTAATAAATATTCAAATTTCAGGTTAATCATTTATAATAATGAATATTTCTTTCTCAGGGCTTTGTGACACATTTAGGTCTTTCTTAGGTTTATCTCTCTCTCTCTCTCTCTCTCTCTCTCTCTGCACTCTATCATTATAATAATCATTATTTTTTTAATGACAGTTATGTTTCATTTATATTTAATGAATAAAATAAAGTTTGTCAGTGAGAGTGTGTGGTATCTTACAGTGGAGTGGTTTACCAAATTTATTTATGATTTATTATGATAGAATAAAAATTTATTTATTGGTCCAACTTCAATAATTTTTAATAACAGTTATAAATTATTTTATTATTTAAAATATTGGTTTAATAGTCTCTTTTCGGTCGCAACTCTTTTGAAATATGCAGTAAATTCACAAAGACATAAATACCGATAACGTTTGCAATCACAAAGTTAGTTCGCATTTTTATGATGATCTTTGTATGCCATAGGATTAGTTAATAGAATTCTGCCATTAATTTGACCGGAATTTGAATATATTTTACTTATAGTTTTAGTATTGACATATTGAAGACATTCAACTCAATTTATTTCAAGAAATACAACACATTTGTGACAAAAGATAATATTTGTTATTTGTTGAGTTGTATGTGGTCAGTGTGGCCATATAGAGTTGTGGCGATGTAGGTGCAGGTGTACAGTGAGGGTGAGCCGTGGTGCGTGTTGCGTGTTGCAGGTCCCCCTCCCCGGAGCCGATCTACTCGACGGACGGCAAGCGGCTGAACACGCGCGAGTACCGCACGCGCCGCAAGCTGGAGGAGGAGCGGCACCGGCTCGTGCAGCGCATGCACCAGATCAACCCGGAGTTCAAGCCACCGCCTGACTACAAGTAACTCACGCACATGCAAACTATACAAATTTCACACCCATATTATACTAATGTATCTTGTATGGATATATTTAATGCTGTCACGAATAGATGTTCTTATTGGCTTTCCGTTGTCTTCTCCTCTTTCCTGAATAAACGTGTTGCGTGTCGCAGGCCGCCCATCATCCGCGTGCACGACAAGGTGATGATCCCGCAGGAGGAGCACCCCGACATTAACTTTGTCGGCCTGCTCATAGGACCGCGCGGGAACACGCTTAAAGGTACAACATTTAATCCGAATGTCTATGTATTTTACTTGTGTCAGTGTGATGGTTTCGCGTGACGTTAAATGAATGTTCCTGTGATGTGTTACAGCGATGGAGAAGGAGACTGGAGCGAAGATAATAATCCGCGGCAAGGGTTCGGTGAAGGAGGGCAAGGTGGGGCGCAAGGACGGGCAGCCGCTACCCGGCGAGGACGAGCCGCTGCACGCCTACATCACCGCCACCAACGCCGACTGCGTCAAGAAGGCCGTCGAGAAGGTACGTACGTTGTTACGACTTTGATGTTCAAGGAACGGTTTTTCTTCTGAAAAAAATATTTTTACACCAATGTCATTTTTGTGGCGAAAAAAATAGTTGAAATGGTGTGTACAGTGTAGTTTGTATGTGTCGCAGATAAAGGAGGTGATCCGTCAAGGCGTGGAGGTGCCGGAGGGTCAGAACGACCTGCGGCGCATGCAGCTGCGCGAGCTGGCCCAGCTCAACGGCACGCTGCGGGAGAACGACGGCCCGCGCTGCGCCAACTGCACCGCCACCGACCACAAGACCTGGATGGTAAACACATATTTTTCACTCTTATTGTTGTTCTAATATTTTCCCACTAAAGCGCACTCCGCTGCGTTACCGGCCAGTTCGAACTCCATGGTATCTTATAAACTCTCCTGTGCTACAAGGAGGTTCTATGACTCTATGGCTGTGGTAGTGTTTCATTGTGTTGCGTGTCACGTTGCGCAGTGCCCGGACAAGCCGAACGTGACGAACAGCATCGTGTGCTCGTCGTGCGGCGGCGCGGGACACATCGCGCGCGACTGCCGCGCCAAGCGCCCCGGACAGGGCCAGCTGCTGCACCACGCCAACAAGGTACACCCTCCCCCTCACCACCTACCCCTCCCCCCCTCCCCACACACACACACATACATTTGTACTGCTACGGATCCGCTGTCTAATGTCATGAAAAAATAATATTTCGATTAATTTTCAATCACAAAATAGACATTTGAACTATGGAAAACTGATTGTTTGTGTGACATTTTGTTCAGGCTAAGATCGACGAGGAGTACATGTCGCTGATGGCGGAGCTGGGCGAGGCGCCGCCTGGTGGTGCTGGCGGTGGCCTGGGCGGCCTGGGCGCCTCGAGGCGCGGCGGCCTCGGACTCTTCCAGAACTCGCAGACGCCCAGGGCCATCATGCCCGGTAACATATTTTTTTGCTTACAACTTTGAGCCTATCTAATACAATTGTATGGCTCACTGTATGTCGTCGTAATGCTGATAGTATTTTGAAAGTAGAATTTCAGTCTATTTCTTTCCTTCAGGAACACTCGAGCGAACTAAAAATTTAAATGACTAATCTGAAATTGTTTAATTGTAATTGTTTCTTGGTTATGTTGCAGCGAATCTGCCGGCCTCTCTGCCGCCGCCGCCTGGCGCCTTCGCCCCGCCGCCCCCGCCGCACGTGCAGCCCGGCCAGCCTGCGCCCTGGCTCGGTAACTTATCTGATAAATACCTGACATGTCTAAAAGTTGGAAAACGTTTCATTAAATATCAACACTGGTAACGTTTCCTGAGTAGTATTAGTTGTCTATAACAGTTGTGTGATTGCAGCGGGCGTGGCCAACAACCAGCCGCCGCCGCCGGGCAGTGCGCCGCTGCCCGCTTTCCCCCCGCTGCCGCCCACACCGCGGCATCCGATGCACCAGGTACCCACTACACTAATACAACTCTTGTACTAGCCTTTCTTATAGCAAGGAATTGGAAGTATAATTTAATTTTGTATCGCAGGGAGACAACCAGATGGGCGGACCCAACATGCCGGGCGGGCCGCACATGCCGCCTCCCCCGGGTAATCAGCGCACGTTTTTACTAACAAACAAAACATCCACAGAACAGTGTTTCGGAACTTGAATTTCACGATAAAACTTAGATAGTATTGAAATGTTTGATTGTGTTGCAGGCATGATGGGCATGGCGTGGCGCGGTCCCTTCGGCCCGCCCTGGGCGCCCCCGCCGCCCGCCTTCCTGGCGCCTCCGCCCCCGCCCCCGCCCGCCTCCTCCTGCTAGCCCGCACCCCGCACTCCGCACCCCGCACCGTACAAACACGAACGTATATTTATTTAGAATTTCAGAATAAAGAAATTACTAAGTTTTACAAATGAAGTGTAATGTGAAATGTCTTACGTGTGTATAGATGTAAGGTAATTTTGTAAGTTATTGTAAAGTCTGTAATGTGGATAATGTCTGCCCGGAATATGTAGATGTTTCATTTTATATAAGTAAATGGGACGGAGATAAATTAATATGGACATACATAATTTATTACAATTACAAATATTTTTAATATAAAAA
>NW_013529082.1:206817-251567 GCF_000836235.2 Papilio xuthus
GGGGGGTTGTGTGTTTACTTATTGTTTGTTACAATATAATGGATTTAAGAAACATATGTCTTTGTTAACTAACATGTAAGGTCAGTAATAGCTTTATGAACTACAAAATATAAAATATCCATACAATTGATGTCAAATGAAACAATCCTCTAATGTATTGTGGTGGGAGATAAGATAAGAGAACGGGTATTTATTGTAATTTCAGTGACGATAGAAATAATGAAAAATTAACTTTCCTTACGACTAAATGATTTAACAAAATGTCATTAGACAATTAAATAGTATCATATTTTGAAAGTGACGTCTTTATATTTGCACAATGCACAAAGTTGTGTGTTGACAGTGTTGTATACATGTTCCAGTATAGTATGTCTGTATACATGTAAGAATATGTCACATGTATATAATAAACATGTTGGCATTTTTGTTCTAATATATTTTGAAATTCTATGTATTTTTATTTATAAATACCTTGTGGATAATAAATAAAGGAATGGATGGATTGTGTTTATTACGGCGAGTTGGACCAAACTTTACTTGCGAGTAACTATAACCCACACTGTAACATCGTGTTTGGTTAAATCCGGACTTAATCTCGGACTTGTATAATACGGACCGAATAACAATATCATTTTTTTAATAATGTTAATTTTTAATAACAATAAATAAATTTATTAAACACAAACACAATTAATTTTAATCTATTATTCACGTCATAAGTTCTATTTAATATTAAGCATATTATCACCCTGTATGAAAATACTAATAATAAAAAATCACTACAGTTCTTAACGATATACTCAGCACCGTTCAAATATCAGGAGGGAATCGCGAATGTAATGGATTTATTCCGCTACAAATGACTTTATTCTTTTGAAATGATCATGTTTAAAGCAAAAGATCGCGCGGAAGGCGACAGCACAATTATTGAACACCACCAGGCTATAGCTTCGGTAAAGTACTACGATTCACAATAAAACAAATTTATATTTAAAGTGTTATTTGTCACTATTCACGGACACCGGTTTCTCCGCGGTCATATTGTCTCGCGCGGTCACTGAGGAGTGTCTGTTTGTGTGCGTGTTTGATGAGGGGCAGCTCGCAGTGCACTTGCACGCGCGCTATGGCCTGCTTGGTGAGCGGCATCGGGGTGCTCAGCAGGCACGCGGCGGTCGCCAGCAGGCCCAGCCCCGCCGCGGCCAGCCCAGCCGCCACCGCGTACACCGCGTACGGGCCCAACACGTACACCAGCCAGAATAATGTCTTCACGTGATCCGGCACCTCGGGCTGCGTCTGATCAAATTATTTGTTTTCTTTCTCTACGTCAATTGACTCTCCGTGTATAACCAAAATAGACAAATAATACTAAATATGATATAAACTAATTCTACAGCTGCTGTAAAGTAAAATAAATTAAAATAAGGTCAGTAACACATACGAAGAATTTAGAAAATAATATTGATTAATCTGTGCTGTGCTAGCGATTTTGAGAGGTCGAGGCCATTGACCTGTACATTACTATTTTGAAATTTTACCTTTG
This sequence comes from Papilio xuthus, assembly GCF_000836235.2. Classification (NCBI taxonomy): domain Eukaryota; kingdom Metazoa; phylum Arthropoda; class Insecta; order Lepidoptera; family Papilionidae; genus Papilio; species Papilio xuthus. The sequence continues at coordinate 208,358 of NW_013529082.1, forward strand.
TTATGATCTTACCACTTTAAAGTAGGCGATGGGCACGGTGATGTTGGCGAAGGATCGCGCCTCCTTGTTGTAGGTGACATCCGCCACGGGCACGTTGAGTTGGAAAGTCATCGATGTCTGCAGCGCGGAACCCAGCTTCTGCAAGTTCATCAGTTGCTTTAAAAAAAGTTACCGACCAAAAGACAAAGATAAATGATTTCTACTGCCAGTCTCATAAATTCGTTCGATGTTTATTGTTGTATGAAGCTACATAAAAAATGTAGCAAATATTTTTATAAAATATAAAACATGCACATATTACTGACCTGGTCGATGGCGAAGACGCCGCCGTGTTTCTGCTCGTCGGGCGCGATGCCGTCGATGCGTGCGTACACCTCGGCCGGCGCGCCGTAGAAATGCGCGTTGGACATCATCACCGGCAGACCTTCGGGAAAATTAAAACTTAAGAAAACATATCCATATTGATGCCAGTTATCAGAGATATGTTATTGGTTAGTGAAATGAGATAAAATATTGTGTAATCTTTTTGTTATATTTAGGAAATAACATTATATCGTAATTTTCTAGGTTTTTTCTTAATTATTGAGTTAGAGAAGTGTTAAATTACAATTTATTCTTACAAAGAATATTTGAAGAATATGAGAAACATTACTATAAAAGCAGGGTGAGAGGTCGGACAGTCCATCTTTGCATCCGATGGCGCTGCAGAGGCACTCGGTGTCGGGGTTCTTGGTGAAGGTGCGGTTGCTAAGCTTGTAGACGTAGAGCTCGGGCCCGTAGTCCAGCGTCTTGGTGCCCGAGAAGTCGACCTCCAGCATGCGGCAGAAGACGTTGCGGTACAGCCGGATGGGCCGCTCCGGCGTCAGCCCCGCCGGGTATGAGAACCCTTCGTACGCGTCCACGAATGTGTTGCACCGAGAACTGTTCATAACATATATTATGTAATAGGGGATTAGTATAGTAAGTTTTGAGGATTGGATTATCTAAATCATTGTAGACGTATAGTGTAGTGAGGCTGCGGTGAGCGTTACCGTTTGTTGGGGTCGTTGTAGCTCCAGGCGGTGAGTCCGGCGTGGCCGTTGACTCGCCTCACCTGGAACTTGGTTTGATCCTCTAGGCTCAGCTCCAGCTGGTACTCGCGCGTGTTGTCGTACAGCTGCAAACAGTATATATGATAACATCATAACCATAACATATCCAGAGCATAAGATCAATGTACTAATAAAAAACGTTCCAAAAAAGCTACATAACTCGTAAGATAGTAGCTATGATGCTCTAGTTGTTATGTATGACGTGACTCATTCATTACATACATATTTATTAGTTTATCTATTTTTAGACTTTATTAGTTAGAATTCTTTGACGCGAATGGCGCACTTTTGTTACAAAGTCCAGTTTCAGAATGATTAGTGAGAGGACATAAACGTCGACAATTTAATAAGGGTATCGGATTTTCTTTCTAACATTATGTGTTTATTAAAATAACAAGCGGTACCCTGTCGAGGAGGCCTAGTTGTTCGAAGTTAATCCAGCCGGGCATGAGTTTGTGCCCGAAGGCGAGCAGCGGCTCGTGGTGTCCCCACAGCAGGTCGTGTACCGGCAGCGTCACCACCGCGCGGGACTTATACCGCCGCGTCAGCAGGTTCAGTGCGAGCTGGCTCCAGAACGGATGCGATGACATCGCTGTAGCTATCGCCTGCGAAACATATTTTACAATTAACTACATTTAAAAGTGGTAGAGCCCGCTTTAACATCTTCGCACGAATTGGCCCGGCTCGCCCGGTGAAATACCACGACCACACAGAAGACAGGCGTGAAGTGGAAGCAATTCCGCGTTTCGTCTGATGAGTGTGCGTCCCGGAGGCCTAATTTAGTCCTCTTTCCCTTCCCATCCTTTTCTTTATAAGGAAAGGATGGGAAGTGGAAGTGGACTTTACGGATGAGAGGATGCATGGAAAGGGAAGATATTTTCTTTCTGTGCATCCTCTCCTCCGTCGATTAAAGGTAGGCAGCGCAAATGCAATTGCGTATATCTATGGGCAGCAGTGACTTCGCTATTTCAACGATTTCATGTGGCTGCTCGCTCGTTTGCCACCTTTTGATATAAAAAAAAATAATTATTGCCCTTATATTTAAATTAGCGAATAAGGAATACCTAAACTACTTCAACTTACAAAATCTTATTCAAAGCACCAAGACTTCGTAGAAATAAGATACGTATTACGTTAGCCTTTACCTTTGTTTTGGTTGTGGTATTCGAGGTGTTGCATTTATTCATATTGTTTTTAGCCTCATTCTCTCCTATTTACAATAACGGAAAATAATAGATTTATCATTGTTGACTACAGTAATTTACCAGCAGTGCGGTGTTGCCGACAGTGACGTTGACGTCTGCGGGCTCCGCCACCGACATCTCCGGCATGAAGGTGACGTTGATAAAGGGTCGGTAGCGCAACACTTGGGCCTTCTCGTCCACCTCGAAGTGCGTGTTGTAGCGCTTCTCTCTACAAACAACATAACAGCAATTAATTCTATCAGAATATGAAACCATTTTTATATGACCCGATTCACAAAATTTTATCCTATTATGACTTTTATACAAAATACAAAAAATAAGTGGCCATGTTTGTTGTAACTCACTGGTAGGTGAAGGGCCCGACCTCGTGCACCCTCAGGCGGCTGTCGGCGCCGCTGAGGAAGGCCTCCGCGTTGCTGATGTTGAACAGGTAGGCGGAGACGTACGCGCCTTCTATCTCTGACGTCAGCATCCGGTACATCTCCGTGCCGGGCGTCACTCTCAATTGCTGCAAGACACAATTTTTTATCAATTTGAATTATTTAACTAGCGCATATATGCAGAGTATAAAAATAAATAATAAAAACTCATAATACAAAAAATGAATCTGACGTTAGCATAATAGCATAAATTACGAAGAATTAAGAGACTTAGGTAGGTTTTGGTCTTGAATGCGCTATTCTTCAGAATTTTGTTTTGAAATGGTGAAAGAATGGTAAATAAAGTTTTTATAAATACGTACATATTTAGCGATGAGTACGACAGGGTCGACGACGAGTGCGGTGACGGCGAGCGCGACGAGGGCGACACCTAACGTCGACCGCGTCACCAACTTCTCTGCAAAGTTTTTCTATTAATATTTACTTAATCATAAATGCGATCAAAGAGCTGTTTGTATAATATTATTTGTTGGTGAATGCTTTTCCTGTTGCTATATTGTAACATTATTTTCTGGTTAATAAAAATAATTTTTTAAAATATATACTGACTTCTATTAGCTTTGGTCAAGGTGTTGCATTTCTGTGCGGGTTTCATTTCAGCGTAGCGTCCGGTGTGTCACCAGCTGACAGACATACCCCGAGACTGTAACAACATGGAGTGTAAACAATAAAAGATATCTCAAGTCACGTAATATTACAATATGACTACCAAATGGTATCATCGCATTGAATATCAAGTATCGAAAAACATCTTCTGTTGCTCGTATCTAACAATTTAATTAGTACATAAATGTCAACGATGCAGCTACTTCGTTTATGGATGAAATCGAGTACAATCGCTACCCGAACAACTGCTTGATATCGATGAAACAGGCATTAATATGCTTACTAAATAGTGTAACTGGCGCCCTCACCCGACACACCTGCAAACCTTTTTGTATATAATTGTGGAGATGTAGTTAAGATATATATAAGATTATAAACACATTTTATTGATGGTCACCAAGTTGTAGATTACAAGGCTTGTGGGTGGGTGGTATTATGAGTGATTGGAGAAAGGTCAGAAATAATACCAGTAACTTGCAGTCAACCTTGTCTAAATAATAATAATTAATAAGTGATGTGGTTTTACTCCTCAATTACGTTGCAGCGTAAACAGTAGGCATTATGTATGCAATATAAACAAGTTGTTGTGACCTCTTTGGTACTTACCAAAGAGGTCCTAGTTGCGGCATATTATTATTTGTGTTTATAGTTGGAGACATTATTTGATTGTGTAAATACGATGTCTATCATTAGACCCAGCCAGTATCAGTTCAGCTGAGGCATAAATATCGTTCGTCAATGTTCATGTGTAACATTTAGTGGTCGTATATTAGCAGGGACAATCGGTTTCCAAGTTTTAAAATTGTAATTCAATAGGCAGACATTCAATAAATGTCCTGCAAACTGGGCCGCCGCCATTGCGACAACACTGCGAACACTTTAAGCTGGCTGAACAGCTCTAGTTTTAGTGATTAGATGGACTGGTTTGATAGGATTTCGCGATTAACACCAACCGTCTGTAACCGGCTTTATTAGGATTACGCTGTAAACAAAGATATTACAAGATTCAAACATTATAATATTTCTTGAAGGGAAACGCTGCGAAACAAATAGTCACAAATAATCTGAATTTAATGTTGTTAAGAAATGTTATAATGAATGATAAAACTTGGCTCTTTTATACCGTTTATATTATATTTGTTTTTTATTTCATTTCTTTTCATGCTTAAATTTGGTAGATAACTTTCGGAGTCTTGTTCGTTGTCCAATAAAATGACGGCTATGTTTATTCTTTAAAAGCGGTGGTGATCTTTAGACATAAAAAACAATGTACAAAATTACTTCGATGTCAATAGAACTTTTACCTGAGGTCTCATGAAGTAGAGGTCTGATGAGTTTTTCTTTTTCAATATTATCCTCTTGTTTTCTTACAACAATTGGTATTACTTTATTAAAATTATTTTACAAACTGTCTTATAAGTTTGTATAATCGTGACTATATTAGTTAAGTCGTGCGTTGTGTGTTACATTATTGTAAGCACTTTTGATGCATTTGTATTCATTGCTAAGATATAAATTATAAATTATTATAATGCAATCAGGGACATTGATTAACACTTTCACTGCCACTATGATTTTCACGTAGCAAAGAGAAATTTCAGAGGTATAGCGGTGAGCGTGTTAACGTAACAACATTGACCCTCGGATTCAAACATTGTATTTATTTAACGTCTTTGTTCAATAATTTAATTCAATGAAGATAATTGTTGTAATTATCGGTGACTTCTTGCAGTGCGCAGTTACTGTAAACATAAATTATATTCTCGTTGATTTTATTTTGTTATAATAAATCTCGGCCAATGACCCCACAAAGTGTCTGGCCTGGTCATTCTAATCGAAAATTCGCAACCGTTTTTTATAATTTACCCCTTTTGTGTACATACACCGATCTGTGTGATATCATTCAGCAATCTTCAAGTACCGTTTTTAACTTTAAACCAACATGTTTATTCTTTAAATAATATATTTATAGTTTCTGTTGTCTTAATGTGTGTAATTAAAATAATTGAAAGAGCAAATGTCGAACCTCGAATAAGAAAAAATATTTAAAAATGTTAAATTAAGAGGTTAAGTTGCAAAAAGTTTATTTTGATAAAAACAATTCCCAATGTTTGTTTTTTGTTTTACATATCTTGAATTATATAAACAAAACGTACATGAAATAATTTTTCTGCATTAAATAAGAATCATGTCGAATCGAAAATATCTTGTATCAAAAATGTCAATAGTGAATTCAACTAATTTGAAATATTTTACATAAAACTTAGACAATAGCAATTTCTAGGACATTCGAATTATTGCATGTCCTAGAAATTGGTACGTAATAACATATGATGAGAGACGACGGTTATTCGAACTTCCCAATTTACGGAATCGGAAATAATTAAAATCTTTTCGTCAGATGGTCAGGTCAACGAGATTTTAATTATTTAGCGGATGATGGACGACCTTAACATTGTGACAATGCAATTGTAATCTACAACTCACTGGACAGGTTCACAAATGATTGACAACGCATGTAGTAAAATTATTTCGTACAACATATAGCGAGTAGTGAATTATAAAGAAAATATGTACGAAATCAGCAATATTACTCTAATTAGTGATTATACCTCATAACTTAAAATAATTGCATATAATAGAACAAAATATAACAATATATAATTAACCTAATTATAAATTAAAATATAATCTTACTAAATAACTAACCACTACAAAATAAATGAATTAATTAATAATAATATAAAAAATCTACCCCAAATCTCTGGCTGCGGTCGCACGGTATTTGATGTCATCAATTAAATTGCTTCCTTTTCGGAAAATTTCAATCAGCGGCTTTAGTAGGCTTATTGTCTTATTTTTTTTAGAAATTAACAATGAATTTATATTCATGAATTAATTTATTTAATGAACTTCGTGTATGATGTTCTTTAATTCTTCCTTCTTTTATATGAACTTTATTATATGTCTATTTGAATTTATTACAAGTACATACATCGTAATTTAAAAATTATGTTATAAGTATTTTAGGTAAATTAAATTCTTAAGGTAATATTCTCTTTTGTATTTTATAATAATTGTTTGAACAAAAAAACATCCACATTGTTTTGCAATCATTAAAAGTCGGACACATAGGTAGTTATTTCTTTTTATATAAAATATTAGAACACGTGCGACATATACATATATATATATATATATATATATATATATGTCAGTTGATAACCTCCCATGCAACAGCAGCGGTGATAAATAGATTATCACACGCACACATACATACATTGTAACAATTATTGCTTTCCTCTTGACATTACATCTATGTAGGTCACAAGTTTACTTCTCATTTGACCTTTTTCCTCATACGCCATAAATGGATAGATGTAGATTTATATATTACACGCTATTCAATATTACTGTTATAAATATAGAAATCGAGCGACATCTGCACATGATAAGGCGCATGTCTACAAGAGGCTTCTAGCAGATCTGTATGTAAGCAACAAGGTCCATATGTTTGAATTTATTTATTATTCCAAATCACTTACTGAGGATTTCTGAGACCTAAATCTCTGTATCAAATATATCGTCATCCCTGTCATTATCTTTGACAATACTGAGGTAAAAATTTGTTTTAAACCGAGATTTTGGTATATGATGATTTGATTGCATTGCAAAAAATTTTGTAAAAGCTAGACTAAAAAAAGTTAACTCTTTCTTTATCTATAATGCTTATACTGATTTATCAATATAATTCATATATCTTAATAGTCTGTGATAATCTGTTTCTTTTGATTTTCCCTGACAATTTACCTTAAGGCCCTGGACCTCGTAGCGAGCTCGTCTTCCGCGTTTCCTCGCAGTACTCATCAATGTCAAAGTGCGTTAGTACGTCAACATGCCAATTAAAATCGTGTCCTTTGTGTAAAAAATATAATTACTACATAAAAATATATTAAATATTAGCTTTCACGTGACTTTGTACGCGCGGTATTGAAAAAAAAAACTTAACTATGTCTATGTGTTCCTCCAGACTATGTTCTACATCGTTGCCAAATTTCTGCGAGATTGCAGCCGTACTGGAGATACCGTGTACTAAACAACCATACAACCAAAAATTCGCTTTAATAATATTAGTAAGATATAAATATTCATGTGTGTTTCAATTGTCATCGCATAGAATTTGTTGTGAGCAAAAAGTATTTCTATCGGTTCAAAGTTGGCACAAAATTTCCTTCACTAAAGTTATTTTCCATTTATTTTGTTAGTTATGGGTTAAAAGCATATGTCAAGGTCAAGGTGACATTCAGTAGTTTTGCCAAGTATTAGTTTTGGTTATTTTATTTACTGGCAACAATGTTATTATACTTATGTAATAAGTGTTTCCACAGCAGCGTACATTCTTATATATTGTTATCCCTCACATTTTGTTAGTAGAAAAGTGAAACAATAATATGTCTATATTTGTCACTGCAGTAAAAACTCACAGCAGATTGTATAATATAATGTTTTCCAAAAATATAATTAAAGTTTTAAAATTACACTCTGAGTAGACACGAAGAAAAAAACTTAGGTATTGCTTAACTAGTGCTTTAATAACAAACAAAAAAATCGTGATTACCGAGAAGTTCTTTTTTTTGCTTTGTATATTATTAGCAGATATTTTTGTTAATTTACTAATGTTTCATGTATAATTTCCAAATAAGTTCTATGCTTCTGCAGAATGGCGGGATTGGATCCCTTGACCTCGTGATCGGAAATCCGTACACTCAACCATTACGCAATTGACGTTGAAAAGTTATATGTTTACATTATATCTCCCTAATTAAGCAGTAAAACATTGCTTAAACCGGAACAGACCTTTTGAAGTGCCAAAAACCCATTGGTTAAAAGGTACGGACGATCTATCACACGATCGTAGGTTCGATCTCCATACGACTATTATCATGAACTATATTCTAGTACAAACTTTGAGCTTAATTGAATTGATTACAATAATCTGTTAATATTTAATAACACATCGAAATTAATGTTTATTCTATTATATCTGTGTATACACGTATTGCACAATATCACTAATCGTTGGTTTCTTAGATCAAAAACTCTTTAATAGTCTTCGCTATCATTATCTTCGACATAACAGAGATAATAATATGTTTTAAACGAGAATTTTGGTCTCAGAAACCCACTGTAAGTTGATATTGTGGATATCGTGTTTGATATAAGTCACGATTGTATTTATTATAAGAAATTGTAAGGTAATTTGTAATGACTATGAGAGGCGACTGCAGCCATGTCATGTCAGCAATGTCATGTCAGCCAGCGACATTGGTCGTGTAATTATAAAATAATTTATGTCAGAGCAAATTAATTTATTTTAAATTAACTTTAAGTGAAATGTTTATCATATTTGTTTTATGTACATAAATAAAATGTTTATGTTTCAATGAAAACATGGATCATAGGTTAAATATTTGTTGATATGTCGAAGTAAAATTAATAATTATATATGGTTGAAGCGGCGTGAGATTTAAAACAAATTTGAATTGTTTTACTTATTTGTAATTTAACACTTAATTTTATTTAAATAAAATGAAGTAAAAAAATGCGGAATAAATATTTGCTTTAATTAAAATAATATCGAACCAACCCGGCTTCACCTGTCTGGTAAAGAATATACGTCTGATCTCTTTCCTGTAATGTCAGTACCCTTTCCAAATTATTTGAATATCTTCTTATATTAATTAATTCTCAATAACGGACACACGAGCTTATTTCTCGGTTCCGCTTATTGCTTGTGATCGTGATATCTTCTAAATTATTTACCAGAATTATATATTTATAAAGACAAGTTTAAAATAAATTAAATTATCCCAATTTAATACGCTACCTTACGGTTTTAATATACACAGTTTTATTAAGTCGAACTTTTTGAGATCTACAGTTCTGTCTTACATAATTTTTATATAGGTCTATCGGCGGCGCCAGCGTAAGTGAAAAAGGCAAATTTTAAGGGATTTAGAAATACGCTGTTTATTCATATATACTAAACTCTAATATAAATTAAATATATACACAAACCATCCGAAATAAATAACCCACTTGATGGTAAATAATGTATTTTAATAAATTTCATGGCTTAGCAGAACATAGGAGCCAAACACAGGTCACGAAAAGCAACTTAATTTTATAAAATTAATTATTAAAGATATTAAACATAACATATTACTTACCACACTAACAAATTAATATTTGCTTACGGAACAACACTTTGTTAAAAGATAACTTAACTACTGAACTTAATAATTATTTGTTTGATCTTAAATGTGATGTGTAGCAGACCGCGTTACATCCCTTGTGGCAGTCAACACTACACTGCCGCCCTGCAGCGCCTGCCCGCTGACCTCACACCGGCACGCTCAGGTTCACGCTCACGGTCACGCTGGTGTCGTTGCCAGATCTACGAATTAGCCACTTCTCAATGGCTGCTCCTTTCACACATTCACGTCATAAAATAACCTAATTAAAATGTGCCAACTTAAGTTAAAAATGTAGTAAAACGTCATAAATACACAAAACTTAGCAATACTTTTATGTTAAAGTCAAGTAGCTTTAAATTTGATAATCATGTAAGCTTTACATTACGATGCTTAAAACTAATGTCGATAGCTATACAGCCAATTTCAGATGGATATTTCATGAATTCGCTGCATCACAAAGTGGCCAATTCACGATCTGGCCACAAAATCAACACATCGACAGCTCATAATATGTCCCCACTGAGTGGGTCGGAGATAAACTAAAACAAGAGAAGACGCTGACCTAGTGCGAATTGGTAAACTTCACAGAAACATAATATCTTTCAATTTTTGAGCCAAAATTACGCGGTAATAAGACGCCGAAATATATTTAATTAGCAAAGCTTGCGGATCACAAGTTAACAGGTGCATTAACATAAGAACTATACCGCAGTACGACCTCACAAAATATCCTTGTGTAATAAATATCATCATAAACAATAAAAGATTTTATTGCGGATGATTCACAAACCGTAAAAAACATCGAAATTCGTTGTTCTTTTACTTTATTTACTTTTAAAATTCCCGTCTCTCAGCTCATTTCCGTTATTTTTAAATGATACAATACTGACGTCGAGGAAGTGGACATCGAGGTAAAGGGGAAATATTGCAATTGTAACACTTCTATATGACAAATGAGTGCGTTAACACAAGCAGGTGCAGGGGTTCTCTTCTGCATCAGGACTTTACAGTTATTCGAGCACAGATCGTATTTCTATTACAAGATATCCAAAGTATTTATGCTTATTTTGTAATATTCCCGATAGGTCAGGAATTACGGAAGTGGATTTAAAAATGAAATCAACACAACCTTCATAAGTCAAACCACTTGAGCAAATGTCGCTGGGATATCCCTAGCAGCAGAGGTCAGTGAGAGCGCACTACAGACCTTAATATGAACATTGAACAGCTCAAAGCATTGGAATTTTCCTTTTAACTCGGCTTATTACAACGGAATATTATTTTTAAACAGAAATGACTGAACTTTCAGGGGCATTTAAAAAAAATAGCGTACGCGTATGTGGTAATTATTTTAATTAATGTTGCGCCGCGCAGATGGTGCCATGTGACACACTACTTTACGTCAAAATAACAGGTCAGAGCAGAATTTAAAAAAATAGTCTAGGATATACCACCGATCAACAGCTTCATCAACCTTCACGACAGACAGACAGACAGACAGACAGATAAAAGATATTAAAAATTAGTTTTTACTTATCAGCAATGCAAATACATCACGTGTACGAAATATGATTTTTTTGTCCACTAAATTACATGCAGTCATTTGGATTTAATTATTATTAATATTTACAGCTAATGCTTAACTACTTGGATACATTTCCATAGCGTTATTATTCTACGCATAGCGATACATAAAAAAAATTAAATGTTAAAATACGAATTATGTTAGATGAAGATTTAATCCATCTAAAAATAGACAATGATTGTAAAGTTGCTTGCAAATTGAATTTAACTGTGATACTCTTGTTTTCGAGAACTCGATATATTTTTTAAAGCTCTAGAGCCCAAACTTATCAAAACTTTGCATAGAAGTAAGTTAAGTCGTCATATTTGTTCGACCAAGGAATCTGTTGTATACCGTTATTCATGTCTTTCAATGTACAAAGATGTGTGAAATAAAATCAAAACAAAAACTTATATTCTTAAACATTTAATAATATGATACAAGATAATTAACATTAAAATATAATAAATACAAATGCCGCTAGAGGGCGCCGACGGGCAACAGCGCCGCGGCTACAGCGCCACCTGGAAAAAAATAATTGCAAATTAGAAAATTATTATTTGCATTTTATTACCAACATTATCTGTGAGAACAATAATAAAATGACACAAAAACAAATGTAGTGGATATTGTCTGATTGTAGTACTTTTTGCCGAAAATATTATTTAATCTGTATCTTTATATATAAATAAAAACTACAATATTATGCTATCGACGAAGGAAACAAGTTGTACAAACATATATATTAATAACAAACAAACACATATATAATATATATAATCCGATTTCCAGACTCAGCCTCACATGTAGGGAAGTACACGTTGTTGGCTTTTATCTTAAAATTAAAAAAGTTACTTCTTAAAGTTGTGTCGTAAGATGGCGTTAGTAGTCAAGTGAAGTCAAGATCCAAACTTTAATCAAGTTTTGTTTCCGTATATATTATTCCAGAGGCGATCAATTTATCTATACAGTTAATATAAAATTGTAATGTCTGTACATAATGAAAAGAAAATTCATATTTCTTGCACAGGATTTTACAACAAAGCACCAATTTTTACAAAAAAGTGGCGGACACATAAAATAAAACCTTAAGTGCTTGTGATTTAGTGTTTACACAATTCTGATAAATAAATTTAAAGAATAATTGCTTACGCTGGAAATAAAAAATATGAAACACAATACAATTCTAAAATTATAATTAAGTTCATATAAGATCGTGAGATAGCAATTTTTTTTTGTTGCTTTTTGTATGAGAGTCTGTTGCCCGCGCTAAAGTTGTAATATTGTTAAGAGAGATGATGATTAACATAATAATTAATTACATTTCAACACTAGCTGTCGCTCGCAACTCCGTCCGCGTGAAATAAACAAAACTTAATTAGTAGCCTATGCGTTCTTCCAGATTATGTCTTACATCTGTGCCAAATTTGCAGCCGTTCTGGAAATACCTTCTAACAAAGATCCATCTAGTAACAAGTATCTAGCAGATGCCAGATATGGACTATCCGGTATCTGGTGAGGCATGAATGGCCAGTTCGGCCGTCGTAATGCCGCGATCACTCAGAAGACAGAAGTGAAGTAGATAACATTCGCGTTTCATATGACGTGTGTGCGTGCCGGAGGACAAATTTTAGTCCTCTTCCCCTTACCACCTTATTTGTTCATGTTAAAATATCTTTCGATCCACTGAAAAATGTTTTATTGCTTTATTTAATAAATCGTACAAAAGTACAAGAGTACATAATGATCTCATTTATGTAAATGGTATATTTATGTAAGAGTTTAGAGATATTAATGGCATAAGAACAATTCTATGTTTTCCCACGTTAATTGTAATCATATTGTGATTAATTCTATATTTAAGTAATTACGAACGTTAAATAATTTTTTTCACAAGCGACTATGAAATTGACATTGGATAAGCAGATGCAAATTAATAATTTCAATGTCAATTAAAAAAAAACACATGGTTTATTTGAAATTTTATATAATTTTTTATGATTTCGTTTCGCTTCGTAAATATATATATATATAATAAATGTATTTGTTAAAGATTTATCAAAAGATATGATTATTTATATTGTTTTCAGTACTCACTGATAACAAGTCCCGCGATGCTGTATATAGCGACTGAACAGTGTTCAGTCATGTTGCTGCTGATGAGGTTGGTGCCGGCGAAGGCGCTCAGCCGAGCCACCATCATGCCGAGGCACGCCACCATGCCTCTGTCATAAATTTCATATTTGTAATAGGATAACGCTCTAATTAACACAGCCGTAGCGCAGATGTTTTCGGAAGCTATGGTCTCTTTGGAAAGTAATTTATTACTTACTTATCTATATTAACAATTTGGTATTTTAAAAACATAAAACCCACTGTACTCGGCCTACGACTAGCGCACTCAGGGTAACAATACAAATAAAAAAACTTATTACCTGTAAGACGTAGGATAAAGATCAACAAAGTATGAGGAAACGACGCCGAAGACCATGGCGGTGGTGAGGAAGATGTAGAAGAAGATCAGACCGGAGATGGCCTCGCCCGTGTTGTCGATCACGAACGCCGCCGCCGCCGCCACCAGCAAGATGCTGATTGACAGCACCTATCGATATAATCTTATGATACATATTGCCATATATTAGCAGGACATTTCCTTCTTCTATAAGTTCATCATCAACATCTCACATTATATAAGATATTCATCACTACTGACAGGCACTGCAACTAGCCATTGATTTGTGATTAAGAGAATTGATCACCTATTTAGGCTGACCATTAGAGACTAATTTCATTTATGTAAATGTTAACTACATTCTACGGGTTTTATATTCAATATAAAGGGCAAGCTTGTGCGGTACCTTCCGCCTGCCGGCGCACTGCGAGATTAGCGCATTGAGTAGGAAGAAGGATAGGCCGTGCGCGCAGCCCGCCCAGATAGTGTTGTCCTCGATGCTGCCCGAACATTCAGAACCCTCCTGCAAACATACAGCTGTCATTAAAGGACAAAGAAGCAAACTCTCAGGTACTGTAATGTTATTATACAATGTATTTAGTTATTATCGGTTTGTTTGTTTGGTTTTGAGATAAACTTGGTAACCTTCGCCACGCTAATTCTGTCGTGTCCGGCGAGCACAGTGGTGTTGTCTTCGCCGGCCATGCGGAAGAGGTCGCAGAAGCCTGCACCGGCGCTGCTGCTCGCATACGATGTGAAGAACACGTTCAGGATCGTCGGCAGGATGATTGCGAAACTATTGTTACTGAAGCAAATAATATTGGTCATTAGATATGTTATGAAAGCAGGAAGTACACTATATGAGCAAAATATTAAGTTATTAGATTCCTTGAATAGTTTTTACCAACTTAACTCGCAAATATCTCGGTAAAATAATACCTACGCGATGTAAATGACGAATGTGAGGTAGTAGAGGAGCAGTGTGCGCCACAGCAGCGGCGGCTGGAAGAGAGGCGCGATCTGCGTCCATAGCGAGTGGAGCGAGAACTCGGGCACCGCTTCCTTGCTGCCCTCCTCCAGGTAGATCTCCCGCACCTGCATTACACCACTGCTACACTCCATAGCCACAAAATACCACCAAACGGATATCAATATATATATATATATATCAATATATCGAGCTTATGCGTTTTCCTATTAACAGAAGAACACAAATATGTGATACAACCAGTGTTTTTGTCGATATTGTACACTTACTGGGAAATTTTCTGGTTTGCCGCCATTGCCCACGTAAATCCTCTTCAGCGCGTCAACAGCTTCCTGGCTGCGGCCCACGTTTGCCAGGAACTTGGGGCTCTCGCTGAAGAAGTACAGCAGCAGGGCGCCGATACCCAGGGGTAGGGCCATCACCAGCGTCAGCAGCCGCCACGGACGGTAGACTATGCCCAGCAGGGGGATAGAGAAGTCCAACTTGGTGATGAAGTAGCCCCATACTAAAATAAAGTATCTAGAGTTAGTACTCTATTTGCCACTAAATATAGTTCATGTTTAGTCATATTGTTAATATGACAAACATGATTTCTTTTCCATATTTAGCTGTTTACCTTTTTCTAGGGCGAAGTCTTAAACTGTAAAACTTAAAACTTCTTAATAAAGTACGCTATTAAGAGCAAGCGAAACCAACGCGCGTGCATTAGTAATGAATACGGAATAGATCAAGGTGTGCCAGGACTGCATCAATTGGAAGTCTGTACACACACACGATACCTGCCTGGGTTATGAGCGTAAGTTTTGTTGATGTTGTTTCTTAAAGAGTTTCCACCAAATAAGTAAGTAAATATCGTCGTAGACAGGGTAAAAGGGTTGAGAAATAGATATGTGTAGTGAGCGGTACGTACTGTAGTACAGTGTGGGTGTGAGCATGAGAGCACTGGTCATGAGCAGCATGTATCGTGCTCGGGAGCGCGAGTTACAGCACTCGCCCAGCAACGCGTATGTCGCAGACTCCGCCGCACTCGACCTGCGCCCACAACAATGACGTAAATATTCTCTTAATACTATTTGTCTAAGCGTAATTCGATGACATTAAGTTAGAGGGCGCCACTAAAAAAGTAAAAAGCACATAGTGGCGCCGTGAGATTTTATTTCTTTATTTTATCGGGCAGTGTTTTGTTATTTTTCAGTCGAATCAAGAGCGAGTTTTAACAATGAGCGGAGAACAGTGTTGTCTTTAAATTACTTATATTTCTTATATCGTAGTGTTTTGTATATATTTTGTGTAAAGTTATATAAGTGTTGCTTTTATTTTGAACACTATTACTAGATATTACGTCCACATTTGTATAACAACGACACTAACAATAACAACATCTTTTGTTATAAAATGTTTTACAATTAAATTAAGAAAATAAATGAATATGTATAACAATTTAAGTGTATATCGTTGGAATATCGTTGTTGTTTTTTGCGACATATAAATTCGATGAATTTAAAATTAGTTAATCTGTAGCATCTTATCGAGAGAAAAGTGAAATTAATATCTATAAATCGATCAAATTCTGCAACTTATATTAGTTCATTCTATCAAGTGTAATCATTGATTATAAACAAGACAAGTAAGCTAGATGCTGCCGAATTTATCTAAATAGCACAGTCTAATATCTAGAATAAAAACAATGAAGATATAATCGCATGTCGCGATGATATAGACAACGAGACGTGTCTGTATCAACACTAGTGTAATCTTATCTGAATTGACCAGGGGATGTCGAGTGAGATGTCGCGCACGAGCCGGGGATTTTCATTGTCGTAACACTTATACAAAAACATATCGCTATCACTGGTCTTTCATAGACAATGAGGGAGATGGTAATATGATATTTAATATCGGTAGTGGAAACTCGCGGTATTACCGTTCAAATGAAACAAAGAACCGGTTTAGTTTAGTTGATGTATAGATACATTGACAACTAGAAATCATTTATCAGCTTTTGATGATGTAGTTTCAATTCTACTACAGTTTCCGACTATGTTTTTGGGCTTTAAAATTAACGTTGTACAAGTAACAAACGCGACAGTTAGAATACTAATTAATAGATCATTTGTTATTTACAAGACGCCTTTAGTCAAATTATCTTCGCTATCCGCGTACACTGCTCGCTCCACAAGCGTTAAATTTTTTGATGTTTTCATAATTTAACAATTTGCTGTTGGAATAAATAAAAATAAAGAATTTGTTACACTTATTTTAACTGGAAACAAGTTCGATTGTAAAGAAAAACTTAACGATTGTCAGATAACTGCAAAAACTTTGCTATTTTTGCGCTACAGTATAACCAACTTCATTGTTAATTTCACAATTGCAATATTTACTTTATTTGTGTAACGTATGAAAATCTATTTATAAATGCTTAGCTGTGAAGATGTGTCAAGCGAGCTGGCGATACAGCAGTTCCAGGTGTGTTGGTATAGCAACACTTACATGGCCGAGCTGATGAACCGCAACGCCGCGAGCACCTGCCAGCTGGGTGCCAGACTGCTGAGCGCGGCACTTATGAAGCTGCCGCACATAGCGTACATGAGCACCAGCTTGCGCCCGCGCGTATCCGACAGGTAGCCCCAAGGATATGACATCACTATTATACCTATAAACACAAATTCAAACATTACACGCGTGTATGTAATGCTTACCGTGGACTTCTGAAACCATCATGTCCTTTAAAAAATATTGTTATTACTAGTTTATCAAGGATAATGACCGGGATGACTATCCTCATTTTATACAGATTTGGCCTTAAGAAACCAACGGTTAATTAGTTACAACTGTAATTAGTAACTGTTGTCTGAGACGAGTGACTAAATCTCCGAAAGATTCGAGGATCAATATTTGTAATTTGTTTAAATAATCATGGCATAAAAATAAATCTAGATTTATACAGGATATTGTACTATACGACTATGTTAATTAGTAGACACGTGCACGTGTCTTTGGCATGGCACGAGTTTTGGTCTCTGACACAACGTAATAAACTTACGAAATAACTTTATCACGTTTTTGCATTTTTTTCTAGGCGCGGAGCTCTAATTCTTTTCGCTTTGATCAAACTTTCGATAATATATATGTAAAATTAAATTAATGTAGAACTATGTGTCAGAAAATATATTTATATTAAATGTACTAACACCTACGAAAATCTAGTTACATTAAAAAAATACTTTAGAATCCAAATGCAAAAAATTCTAAACAAACACAAAGCCTACATCGCGTAATCTAACAGCAAAATTGACTTAAAAATGTCACCACAAACTGATAACAGATCGCAGAATGTTATCGACCGCTGCGCCGGCTCTGAGCACTTGTCGATCTTAAAATCTCTTAGCCTATAGATTATAGTATCCGTAGAAAAGTAATGTAAATACAACAAAGATGTATATAAAAAAATATTTGAATTATAATAAATATTGTGTTTAAGAAACGTGAAATATTGCGACTTCATCTTAGATTTTTTACGCAACAAAAGAACACAAATATATTTGTTGCTTTTAAATGATTTCAAGACTAAAAAGCAAAAATGTAGCCATTGATAATTCGAATAACTTAAAGCATGAAATACATAACTTACTAAACAACTGAAGAGGTTATCTGTTAAGTTGTTTATTTGTGTGTTAATGTTCATGTAAATAATTCGCAACGTTGCGTTGCTCCGCTGTGGCGACACGGCCACGGCTGAGGAGGGGCCTTGACACTGTCGTGCCATTCCACACTTTGCTCATTTTTATAATTCTTTTATTAAACGGATTACTTCGTATCTCTTTATATTTTAATGTAGAGTCTTTTTTAATCTTAGGCTGTTTAAAATAAGTTTTCTTTTTCTATATCAATTTTTATTTACTTAATTAGGTTATTTCATCCAAAATTATGTACGTCGTTCATCTTAAAGTTTGAATTTTAGAAGAATCAAGATTTTGTTGACTTAAAACTATTAATAAAACTGTTAAATATTTGCATGTAACCTGCGAAAGGCATAGAGGACAATACTCCGATCTCCTTGATGGTCATCTGCAGGTCGCATGTGGCGGCTGTCGCGATGATGCCCAGACCGAAGATGTCGATGCCCATAGCTATGATTATCATGAAGCAAGCAAACAGCAGGCCGTAGTTATACCGCCCGTGACCTGGAACACATTGCCCCCGGTTATTGTCATAAATCTTAATAATATTATTAATGCGAATGTCGGGATGGATGTTTGTTAGAAGGTATCTCCAGAGCAGCTCGACAGATCTCGATGTAGAACTTTGGAAGAACACATAGTCTACTAATTTAGTTCTTTTTCTAATACATATATTATATGACCAATGTAGTGCCGAGTTTCAGATGCTCAAACTATTATATAAATTTATATTATTATATATTTTAATTTTATTACTGGTTTGAAACGTTGCATTTTTATTGATCAAGAGAAATTTCAGCCGCAATCATTTTATGACGTTACTAAAAAGCTACGAGCGATTAATATCACACGAGTCACACGTGTCTCCGCATTATGTGAATTTTAAAAAGCACAGAATTAACATCTTAAAGCAATTTATTTGTTATATGAATAGTTTGTTCTGACGACTATCTTTCGAGGCTTAAAGTGGAGCCGTCAATCTAAGCCAAGGCTAATATTTATCTTAAAAATTGACGCTACTACAGATTAGTAGCAAAGGTTAGAATAATGGTTATGCTAGATTTGTAAAATATGTATATGTATACAGCAGGCCTTTTATTACAATTCTTAAACAAACAAGTTTCCTCATGTCATCCTTCAGTCATCACGTTGTCTTCAAATTCACATCATTACCATTTAAGAGTTACGAGGTCATTTTAAGTATTTTAGTTATCCTCATTTTTATGAATCGTTCGTCTTTGAACGTTTGTCTCAAGAAATACAATACAATATAAAATTTAACAAAAAAGGAAATCATTAGCGTTATATTACGAAACATCAAATAAATACTAAGTAATATACTTAGAGATACTTTAATACTTTGGTGGTCTTTAAAATACTTAGTATGTAAAATTATTTTAACATTATAGAAAGTATATGAATACGGAATCAATTTAAAAGTATGCAGAACTAAAAAGCAAGCGAACCGCGCGCGGAAAAGTTAGAAAACAAGTTTGTAATGTAAACATTACAATGCGATGAATTTGTTTAATAACAAACTGTACTTTTTCCATCATTCGATGCGGATTTGGTGACGCATTTTTTGTCTGGAAAAAATTACTTTTCACTTAAAATTCTTTTTTTTATTATTTCGATAACATTGAGAATGTTGTACTTAAATGAATAGTTACGGCCAGTATTTTAAAAGTAGAACAATAAGTTAAATATGAATGAAACTCACCTGTCAAATCCAAAGCCTCCTCGTAGCTGACCTTGCCGGCCGATTTGCTGACATGACCCTTGTTGCTCATCTCCACATCCTCAGATTTCACATAACTATTATTGTCTATACCCATGTTTTCGTTTTTCGTAAACATTTCTAAAAGAAACACTGGCCGCAATTAAACAAAAAAATAAAAATAAAAAAATGAATCTCTAATTGATTTGTTTTTTATTTTTTATTTTGAAGAATTAGTCATTTTTAAGTAATAATTCGTAGTATACGGCCAGTCCGCCACGACACGGTGGCAGTACTGATTCAGTATGGGTTTGGATTGTTGTGTTGATATCAAGAGATGTGTGGTTGAGGTAAGACTGTCACGCGACATGTGTTCAATGGCTTTTCTTTGTCGCAGTTTTTGTAATGAATTGATAACAATTCTTGTAACAAACAGTAAGTGTGTCACTCGAAGGTTGTTGGAGTTTTTGCGTCAGTCTATATTTACATAGTAGGTTTAATGTTTTTATCAATGACTACTTGCTGCCCTTGAGCGTGGTTATTTTGTGTTTTGTAGTTTTTTATAAATAATGAATATTTTCTTGAATAAATAATGAATAATTTTTGCAAAGTGTAGTAAAAAAAACCTTATTAACACGTTTACGGATACGAAATTAAATAGACTGTTGACGTAATACTTCGATTCGATACGTTAAGGTGATTGTCCCCATAAGTAGGTACGTCATGCTGCATTCCAATAACTGAGAGTCCGGGTTGGTATAAAGCGTAGCTTTCGAACTGGGGAAGGATTATCCGATAAAGTAGATCTTAATTGTTTAGTACTATTACACCGCCGGCGAGCGGGACATGCGGGGGAACCTTTCAGACTTCGCCCGCCGCCGCGCACCCTTACACAACTCCCATCACGCAACATCCTCACCTTCCTATTTTGGACTAATTATCTTTTATATTCATCTCTCATAATTTTTATAACTCTTCATGTATCAGAACAGCCTTTCTTTTCAATACACCGTCAACTCGTTCAACAATCAACAAAAAAATCTTAAATATATTATTAAAAAAAATTACAGTATTATTTTTTTACATTTTTAAAACTCATTTTTTCCATTTATCTGAATCTCGCTAAGAAAATTGCCGACCACGGCTGTAGTATAATTTACGTATTGATCAAAACACAAATGCGATACTTCCTTACAAAAAATTTATATTTTTTCTGCCGTGTTAACTGTGAGTATAAAATTCCCAAGGTTTCATTTAAAGTTTCGTCAATATTTCGCGTGGACACGTGTCTCGTCACGTGTAAACTGAATACCAAATAACGAACGAAGCCAGTCTTGTATGTAAATAAGACTCGTATTTCGCTTAAATTAGGTTTCAAACTGAAGCTAACGAGCCTAAAAATGGCGATATGAATATCTACAAAAATTAAAACAGTTGACCAGCTTTAAAGTCGTTTAAACAATTTACTTTACTGTCACTGGCCACTGTGACAAAAAAAAAATTAAATAATAATATAATACTGACTATAAAAATATATTGTTTTCGTTTCTTTTACACGTCACAAAATATAAAAAAAAATGTTAATAATAAAATCCACTAGTTTGTTTTTAACCATGCATTGCAGTCTGTTAGAGCGCGTGTCCGTTGTAAATCCAAATGTAACCAGTGTAAATAATCTTGTTTGTAAATATAAAAAATGAAAGGCCTCTCGTGGATATAATAAAAATCTATGTCAGATATACAACAGTACAAAGCCTACAAAAGCGAGACTCGTTTAGATAAAGGATGTTAGATTAAATTATCACTTTGTCATGTCTAATGTAAATTAAATATAACATAAATGTCTTTTCTTATTTGTAGATGATTAAATCGTGTGTTGCTCAACTGAACCGCATTTATAACGAAGTAAGTGACTTTGTTTAACTTCATTTAACATCTCACTGTAGAGTTTCACACCTTTACATTAATGATTACCATAGCAGCCGGTTTATTAAATTCCTTGTGTACTATCTATACTTATAAATCAAGTATAAATCGTTAATATACAAAAAATATAATAACATAAATACCTATAGTTAAAACTTTATCGCAAACCTTCGCTTATTTTTTAAATGGTGTGTAATAGCCACTAATTGAGACCCCTAGTTTTGATTTAGTATGTTAAATCTGTACTAAGGTACTCCTTAACTTTATCTTACATATAGATACAGTACATATAGATGTTAATTTATATGATAAAATATTATAAGATCGTAAAAACGCCTGCGGTAAAAAGAGCGGCAAAATAACTTGCTTCAATGAAACCAAGGAGTAGTACATGAACATGAGACAGGTGTTAAATAAAACAATCAAATGATACTTAAACATTGTAAGACTATATTAATTAAATTAATATTAAGTATTGATATAAAAATAGATAAAATTTCACTGCGGCCGCTCCGGTCGCGTGCTCTTCGGAAGGATTATACACAGCATCCCGCTCGCTGCAACAAATACAGTGTCACTCACTCACATATTATCAACACATTCACTTTCTTAGATTGATTGACACGTACTTCTTCATGGTAAACATAATCTAGATTAAAAAATGGGAACATGTGGAACATGGTAGTTGGTGAGGAACAACAATTATGTAAAACCCCCGCTGTTTCAACAGCATTGTCACACAATGAGGATTTATTTTTATTTTTTAATCGGATAATTGTATGAGTATAGGAAAGTTATTTAAATGTTACTGTAAGTTTGTACTAACATATGAGCAGAGAGCCGAACATGTAGATAGGCACGATGCAGTACTGGTCGACGAGTGCGCCGAACACCACGTTGCCCACGATGGCGCCCACGCGACCACTCATCACCGTCACCGCCATCGCGGTCGCGCTGCAACATAAACATCTCACAAACATCTCACAAACACTTCTCACTACTCGTTCTTTATTTATTTGTATACAGAAGTCAGAATGGCGCTACTCACGCGACTTTCGTAGGAAATATTTCACAAATGACACAGAAGAGTACGGCCTCCGTGCAGCTGACGATGGCCTCGAAGACGCACGAGAGCAGCAGGTTCTCCAGCGAGGAGCGCACCAGGTTCAGCCCCAGCGCCGCCAGACCGGAGCTGATCAGCATCATCACTGCACAAATACATCCTCATTATTATCATGACTTCACTAATGTGCGAGTGATGAAGCATAGGGAGAGAGCGTGCGCTGACCTAGCATGAGCTTCTTGCCGACCATGTTGATGGTGAGTCCGACCCAGAGCGCGGTGGGGAGGCAGCTCAGCGCCACGATCAGCGTGTGGATGTACACCTTGTCGTCTATCACCTGCGGGCAGTCCGGCCGACCCTGCCGTACACACAACTCGGTCAGTATGATTATATTTAATCAAAGTTGAAATTAAAGAGTCTGGTGTGGAACTGACGTCTATCTCGCTGCGGGAGACGTTGGCGGAGACCTCGCAGACTCCAGCGGACACGCCCGGGTACAGCGACGAGAACTGACTGAAGCGCTCGAACAGGTCCGGGAACCACATCATCAGCGTGTAGTAACTTTAAATAACAAAATTATCAATATACAAAATTATAGAAAAATAATTATTATAATCAAAATGTGGGAATAAGACCTCATAGAATAGTGTGAAATATGAAGCTTTCCATATGAATTGTATATGTAAGTGGTGTTACCTGAACATGAGGCCGAAGTCGACGAAGCAGCAGAGCACGAGCAGGCCGATGTACGGCGGAGTGACGAGCAGCTTCTTGCGCAACCAGAATGCGTGCCAGCGCGCGGACCAGGTCAGCGGCGCCTTCGTCTCGTTGCCGTTCGTGTCCGCCGACACCACCTCCTCCTCCTCGCCCTCCTCACCAGCGCACATCATCGACTCCACCTGAACAGAAAGCTTTTCATGAACCAAGACACATTTTTATATCCGACTATTGCTGATGATGAAACAACAGATGATTTGCCGCACTCCTCGTAGATTCTTAAAAACTAAGAGTATCAGTAGACCACAATTGCACTGTACTTATTCAGCGGTACATAAGGTTCCATACTTCTATTCAAGTGAGCTTGCATAGCCCGTAGCATACTGCTACGGCGTAGCGATGACCAATAACGGTATGTTTTTAGTTTAGATTCATAAGGAACTGCAATTTCAGAAATTCAAACGACGAAGTGCTACTTACGGGGAAATCTTTCTCTTCCAGCTTTGTGTTGACCCTGAAGATCCGCTGCAGCACGACGAGCGCCTGCTCGGGCTTGTTGGCGTGCAGCAGGTAGCGCGGGCTCTCGGGGAAGGGCATCAGCAGAAGCACGACCAGCAGGCTGGGCAGGCCGCACGCCGCCACGAACACGCGCCACGACTTGTACTGAAAGTCCGCGTCCATCGCCGTCAGGTTGAAACGCGGGTCTTGGATGATCAGCCACGCTATGCCTGAAATTATTTTTTTTAATTATGAGTATGTTTGCACTGACTACACTCCCATACGAACTGCCGAGGGCTAGTGCTCCTGGGCCTCCCTTCTCCATCAATTTTCTTCTCTTTAATGTTTCGTACTAATGGCATGTTCTTTTTTTCATCGGGATCTTACAAGTAACGTAACTCTTTTTGTCCTCACCTGGCAACAATATAGTCCCAATGGTCCAGAAGACTTCGAGCCTGCACAGCATCACGTCCCTGTGCCGCAGCGATAGGAAATCCCCGAAGTACGGGAAGATCAGTCCCGTTGCACCAATTATACCAAACCCGGAGAAAAACCTGTAAAAGTAAAAGTTTTTTTTTCCACGTTTACCACCATCACTCCAAATTTTGAGTGTGGTGGAAGTATTGTTTGCACTGCTGTTGAAAACATCTACTTTTGAAATGTTATAGTAACAGTAGTTCACCTGCAAGCTAGGAAGGCGGGGAAGGACTGCACAACGCTGGAGAGGAATGCTGCGCAGGCGTCGAGAAGCAGCGCGCCTACGATTGCCTTCTTGCGACCGCGCGCGTCCGCCAGGTTGCCCCAGAAGTACGAGCCCACGCACATGCCTGTAACAACACTTTTATTAATTATACTGAGATTTTCCACTGCGGCAACACTTCTTTAAAACATAGTGTCATATACTCTTTAAAAAACAGAACAAACTTAGTTTTAGTACATGGATTAGGCCGCCGGAATTCCATATTAACTTCAACATCAATGAGTCATGACTGTGAAATAACGTCATCGTAAAGTTTGTTTAATGGATTTAAAAGAATTGCAAAAGTCGAAGTAAAAGAATGAACTATACAATCTAAGTACACATGTATACTAGAGGCGGATCTTATTGCGTTATCTCTAGAATATGGAGAAGTATTGTTATAAAATACGCAGCCCATTACGTCACCTCGGCAATGTGTCTAGACGCGCTACGGGATGTCCTCACCCCCGCCCCCGTTACCCCCCGGGACATCCGGTGCATTCTTATTGATAGCAAAGTGATAATTGTCTTGTCGAAGAGGATTTATATTTAATGTAGTATAGTTAGTGCGTAAAGTGTCCAACAGGGTACACATACACCCTTTGTATCTGTGTCCTTAATTTATAAAGAAAATATCTACTACTTTGTATTACTTTCATGACATGGAACAAATCTCGGTAAAATTTATATATCATATAGTATATAATAAATATATAAATTAGAATAAGTTTATGTATGCGAGATCCACAAGAAATGATAGATTTATAATTTTAGCATGCATCATGTATTGTCGTCTCTGTTTTTGAAAGAGAATGAAAGGGGGCGACTATATATTTTAAAGAAGTAATTCGATTGTCTAAAACCATAGTAATGTTGTTAGCAGTATGGTAGGTAGCGTGTACTGACCAATGAGCGGTGTGGCGGTGAGGCGTCCTTTATCTGAGGATGAGAGCATGAAGTCACACTCTGCAGCAGGTAAGACGAAGCTGAGCGTGGTTGTGCTGAGCGCACACACCGCGTACACAGCACCGCACGACCCCAGCAGCAGCCACTGGAACCAGCCATAGCCTGCGCAACAACACAAAGTTAATACTGCTTTCATACGCCGTTGGAAAACCTTATTAAACCTTTAAAGTACAGCAATTTAATATGTTCAGTGTTTATAAATGTAAACTAGTACTATCTGTTTTATAAATCTGCTTTGTTAGTTGTTCTAAACTATTTACAATAGTTTTCATGAGTACAATAAATTCCGTTGTCATATCTTGTAATTTTCTTCGCGCCTAAATTTCTCGTAGTTACTTTTTATTTTATTTGATTTGATCAAGTTATTCTCGACGGCCTGGTATTTCATCGAAATTATTAAATACTTAAATAATTATCTTTTTATATATAATATTGCGTTGTTATTAATTAATCTAATTAACTTAAATCATTTAATTACTGTTGCATTTGTTTTATAAGCGCCATCTATTGATCGATTATTGTATTACAACACTGCGATTTTTAGTTGTTAAAGTAAACAATGTACTAACTGCGGTACGGACTAAACTAAAAGTTAAGTAATAAATAATTATTGTATTGTAAGTACATATAACTGTGTGTGACCTTCAAGTCCGACATGGCGTCTCTTGTTCCGGGTGATCGATAGTCCGGCAGAGCTGGCACTAATGAGATTTGCCGTCCTAACTCCACACTGCAATATCCTATTAATCGTGAGCACGGCGCCGACTCACCGCGACCAAATTTACACTAATCCTTCTGACTATACCTACAACTATATCTAAAGGTCTAAACATTGGAGTGAAAGTTTTTATAGAGAAATGTTATTACTTCAACAGAATGCGGTAGACCTCGTATGTAGCGGGAAACACATAGTATTTTATAATTTACGTGACGAGTCAATTAAAAATAATCGAAAGTGTGCATTTAAATTTTAAAAAACATTTAAAAATGAATATTGTTTATTTACATATTGTTTCATTCTTTAACAAGAGATGGCGCTGCACAATTAGGTAGCAAAACTTTAGCCCTAAAATTCTAACCTTTTAGCGTCGGTCGTGTCGGAATGATTAGTTCACTATAATTTATTGTTAGAATATTATTGGCACGTCGACGTCGCGACTTTTAAGTTTTATTTTTAAATAGTATTCATTGAATTGATATTGAGATCACTTTAGTTCAATCAGCGCAGTGCATCGCTCGCTCGCTCGCTCGCTCGCTACTTCACACTCACACTCCGGCTAAACTCACCTTACATATATATGTCAAACATACAAATCAAAACATCTGACTAACAATACATATATTTAAGACCCATTCGTTTTGATTCTTACGCACGCAAATCAATAAATATATTTTCGTAACTAAATTGTAAAAAATATACATCTTTGACAAAATCTTAAAGTTCAAAATAAAAGCTGTTAGCTGAAACAATGATGATAATATAAGAGCATTTAGTGTTAAAATTAGCCAGCAGCCAGTGTTATGTTCAGAAAAACAAAAACAAGTCAATTACCAACAAATCTCAGTGTGATAATCGAACTCGGGAACTATTTCCATTGCCCACGCGACGCTCTATTTCCGTCTCCGGGACTTCGCCCCACACCCCCGCACCGCGCCACCATCGCACACCGGCGACGACAAAGTCCGGGCTGAGTGCGCAGTGTTTACGTCAAATATAATAGGGCAGGAGAATTATTATAAGTTACAAAGTACGGAAAGTCTTACAAGGGCTTGTACTATGTCACTATCGTAATAACAGATTTGTTGTTTATTGTATTATATTATCCTCTAATACATAAATAAATATATTATTATATTTTCAAGGAGGACTAGTTATGTAGTAAATTATATGAAGTTTCACTTGCATTTGACGTTTAGTTTGCTGTTTGGTTATTTTGTAGAGTGTCCTACGTAATCAAATTCCGTTACGCGGACATTATCCGGAACAAGGGCACGATTCCATTGTCTATATCTATTTGCGATCGTCCGGCGTTAGGTCGGACCGGACCGTGTCAGTATTTACCAACAACCTTCTAATTCTCGGCAAATTAGTGTTGTGTGTATTAAAAGCGCCAGCGGAAAACATATAAATACTTAACTATTTGTTAATTTGAATTTTATTTAAAGTTTATTTCCTCAAATTAAATGAATCCGTGACTAATAATCGCAATCAGTGTATGTTTTGTGCCCCAAATTAATTGGCAGCGAGAGAAGTGTTTGTGGTCCGCTATCGCTCGTGACCTGGCTGCGCACGTGAACTAGAACTAGTAACAAGAGTTTCATCAAAATAATCAATAGTATTAATTAAAAACTTGCTGAATAAAATTTATGAGAACTAAAAAGTTTAGCAAAAAGTCTGCGAAACAGCTTGAATGTGTAATGAAATCTTGTATGAAATAAGATGTAACAAATTCATTAAAGGGGTGTAATTTGACATTTACATACAAGGACTAATAAAGCCAGGTAACCTTTTTATTGTAAGTTCATTGTTTGATAAACCTTGATCTTGATCTTAACATTCGTTTCGAAGATGCAAGTTGTAAACCTTGTCTATTAATAGTGCTTGCTTTAATATGTCTGTTTGGTAGGAAATTTCCTAAATCATTGCGCAATGATCACTGGCTCATAACGGTGTCGGCAGACGCATGTGTTTATTTGTTCCCTTACATTAAACCGTCGAGTTTATTGCCGACGCTTTATGAAGGCGGCCATCAAGTGACGTTACACCTAATATAAATTGAACTTCTCAAAGGGTTTTATTTAAAAGGAACTCGAATATATGTACACTTCAGGTTATGTATGTATATTTTTATAATACTTGGTTAAATAAATACTTATTTGCAATCATCTTAAGTCCTTTTTGTTAAGTTAAAGGTTCAAAACATTTAGGTTTTTGATATTAGATACAAATTAATGGGTACATGAATTACAGAACAATAATAATAATAATAATAACATCCTGGTTATTCTTTCTACGCGACTCACTGGCTGTTTATTTCGATGTCGAAGTAATTCAAAAATTATAAAAAAAATAATTTTATTGACATAAATTATCGCGCGTAACGAATGTCAGTGCCGCCAACATTTGCCTACTTTATTTTCTCAAAATACATCGGGGTTCAATGACCGCGAGTCGTCGAGCAGCAATTTCTTTGTTTTAAATAAATTATTTGGCGAACGTTAACGCAAATAATGAAAGAAACCTTGCGAAATGTAACCATTAAAGTGATTTAATGCAATTTTTTATTCAAGTACATTATAAAATATAAAAGAAATTTATAATATTTTCATCTACGTGATGTTGCAGTTTTGTCTTTGAACATAACAGACAATCAGCGCACTCTAGCAGTCCACAATAGTGTGGTAATAAACATTTTATTAGAAACAAAATACAACTGTTACAAATACTACTAATTATTGTTACATTTTAAACACAAAGTTCTTGTTTCTTGTTTTGTTGATTACAAAACACTCACAATGGAAGTTACGACGGAAGTTTGAAATTATTCTAAACAAAAGTGTTCCAATTTTAAACAAATCATTTTGCATTTTATACAACAGATTCAATATTTTCATAATATCACAATTTTTAATATAAATTGTATTTAATATAATAATAATTAAATACTATAATATAATTCCAGAAGAATATTACACTACTAAAGAACTACGAACAATTTACACAATAGCAACATTGCTAAAAAAAACTCGTAGGTGTTCTTATATCATATTAGAAGATAACCATATTTTTAAAATGATTTCATAAATTATAAATACCTGTTAAACAAGTTGCGAAAAACGATTTTTACTCGAGTCTACTAACCTTAACATTATGTTCCCTAAATCATTTGTTACGAGGAAAGTTATTTATCCTTGCTATTCTTTCATCGGAAAAACAGTTTGTTCTATTTTAAACAGCATAGTTTAAAAGAGCGCGTCTAACTAATGTACACAAGTCAACGTTTAATTGTCTGTGGTCAATCTATTATTATGTTGGCAATGGAAAGTCGGGAAAAATTATTCGGTATTGAAATTATTAATATTGATTTATGAAAATGTACTTTGGTTATAAATTATTTCTTGAATAAAATGACTATTAAATACAAGAATTGAAAATGAAAAAATCGGAAAAGCTAAGAAAAGCTTCGTTTGAGTGATATTTTCACATATTCCTTAGTTTGTCATGCTTCTGTATATCCACCGATATATTTTTTAAAGGTATTTTTTTATCCTGTATATAAAAACAGCGAACGGAACCCAAATAATGTTGTAAACAATGTCATGTTGATTTATAAAAGAGAATTCACAGAACATGTAATAAAAGTCGGTATAAATATAAGCTGGTATTACAATTGTTATTGACAACATTCAGGTATTATATCAATCTATCGTTTAACAGAAGGAATAAACAGGCATGTAAAGATAAAATGAATGAATACAAACAATAAATTATTGCGTAAAATAGGAATGTTGATCGTTTTTGGATAAATGTTATACAAAAAAGTCAAACAATCGATTCAGGAATACCTCCCCGGGTCCTAATGTGTATTTTTAATAACGACGTATCAGTTTGTACAAACCAAATCGAATACGTGACAATATTAGTATCTCATGGCGCCGGCAGGGTGGACACGTATTGAACCCTTGCTTTGAACTGGGGAAGCCCGCTTGGTTAGGGAAATACCCGTAGCATGCAAATGCACAGGTATATTGTTAATCAATGCATTTTATCACACATTTGTGTAAAACCATGGAAAGTTTAATTTTTTAAGCTTATTTGTAGCGCAATAGACGACAATGTTTGTAGAAAATTTTGCTTGCCTTGATAATAAGTTTTATTCGGCAGATGCGATGAGAATGACGACGTAGCAATGTTGATTTTAGCTATCATACTCATTTTCAGGTTTTACTGTTTTCAAAACATTGCTATAGTGGAACAAATTTATCTGACCTGGTTTGCAGAAGTGAATCTAAATTACAATAACTCATTAGTGACTCAGTATCGATGTCACACAGACACAAGATCCTTGTCGGATAGTTGCTGTCTGCCTTGATCCATTTTCTATGTTTCGGTTAGCTTAAATAATTTCTGTCATAACTAACAGCGATAACAGCCCCTCTTTTACCGGGCCAGGTAAGTTAGACGTACTATGCGTACTTTAAATGTCAAGTGGGTGAGTCGATGTGTTGTCAAATTTCCTAAGACGGTGAAACATAAATTATAGGTGGTAACAATGTTGACACAGGCTGACACAGATCGGTGCCGAGGCCGGGCCTGTCCCCGCCCGCACCCCGCCCGCACCCCGACCATCGCTGCACGCCCTCGCACGACGCCCTTCGTTAGCTAAAAGCCTACAGGGGAATAGCTCGGTAATGACATTGGATTGACCTTCGCCCAACGAACACACCGCGCCCCGCGCACCTCCCCCAATCTCCCCCCGCGCTCAAACAAACAATTATAATCCATTCATTGTTTCTAAATCTATTATTAGCTAAATAATTAAAGTGCGAAGTAAATAATAATAGCCACACATTTTTTCCCACACTTTCGGAGAGTGAAAAGAAAATTGTTCCCAAATTGCAACTCATTTTCTTTCGTTGTATATCGCGAGGATTTCAAGTTTGATTAATGTATGCAACCAAAACTAATAATTAACAGTAAAAAGCTCAAAATTCTTTTGCAAAACAAATGTGCTTTTACATTATGACGCAGGGCGATTTAAAAACAATTACACGTCTTCAGATCTTTACGCGTTTGCGAACAACAAAGGTTTCGCGTTAGCTTTACGTCTTAAATGAGAGAGTACAGGCTGAGAGAAAATCTTTTTATGTTGTTACATTAAACAACAATGATATAAAGTATACGTCAATGCTTATAGATATATCTTACTTAAGGACAGTTTCAAGTTACGACCAGTCTTTTACAGTATACTTTTCATGAAAAAAAATATTAGGGTTATTCAATATTGATATATCTTGATTTTCTTCAGTGCATCGAGTTAATTTTCTTATGATATAATTAAATAAATTTTACATAATATGTATATTGTTAATGTTTCTTTGAAATGCATAATTTCTGTTAAATTAATTATAATTTTTATGCAAATAGATTTCATGTGATGTGTTTTTATAAGCGCTGTTCCGAAACAATGAGCAAACATGTTTGTTCTAAACAAAACAACACTTACAATTACTACAAGTATAATTTTATACTTTATTAACAAGTTCATGTACAAATTATAGTATGTATTTAATAATTTTAATAAGTTTAGAAGAGGTCACGCAATTCATGCATCTTGTAACACAAGTTTTTTTGAGTCCGCATTACTGTTACTTTACACAGAAAAGATTGAATACATGTGTTAATGTTTCGCCAGTGTGAACATAAGTATATTGATATAAAGAATGTGTATTATGTAATACTGTATACAAACCAGCATGATGAAGCGCGGTCTCGAACGGCGCCCTCTGCAGCCGCTCCTTGATCTCTGCCAACAATAACATAAATAGATCAGTCCTTTGCCAAGAGTCGACACGCGAGTGCCGAACTACCGACACACCACGGCAATCACAATCAAATACATTCTTCATTATTAAATACTTATATTGTCAGCTTATCTAAGTGAGCTAGTTTTTCATTAAATAAAAATGAGTAAGTTATAAAGACTCTGTTTACTATGACAACTACTGATTTAAAATTAAAGTTACAGATGCATACCATCCCCGTGAACGAGTACATACGATGATTAGTATATAAAAGTAAAATTTGGAACAGTTCGATAAATAGTTGCGGGGGCGTCTGACCCGGGGAACCTTTGCATCCTGCATCTGACTAATGTAATCTACTGCATATCTTAAGTCAATTGAAACACTTAGCTCCTAACGAACACTTCCGGCATTAAGAGTACCTAATTAATGTTGTTTTTGGATAATACTATAACTATACCGTTGATTCACCTGTGTGATATCATAAAGATTAAAACTTACAAAATAATGGAATGGATGAAATATTCAGTAATGACACAATTCAACTCGAGGTGATGCTATATAATAATATAATGTAAAAAAAAACAGAAATCTTTAGTCTACAATCAAATCTCTATAATATTAAAATAAGAAGTGTATGTACAAGTAACTGGAATAAACTGCGTCAAAACCAAATTATTGATAAAACACCCAAACGTAAGTAAATAACAAATTAAAATTATTTTATGCATTTATAAATAAATAAATATGAGAATGTCATATTTATATCATTTGGCTCTTAAAAGTAACAAATGTGTTTACTGAAAACCTGAAAACTGTTAAAATAATGAATGACTAATGTATGAACATGTTTACGATAACATTCAGAAAGAAGATACTTTAATCACTGTAATAGTAAACAAAAATGAATCAACAATTGACAAAGAAATTGACACATCTAGATCATGTACTTTCGTGTGAAAACCAGAATGAGTGAGGTTGACAAACATCGAGTTAAAACCAAACAATTTGAGATGGGTGTCGAATTGAAACCCGACTATAGTTGCATCGTACCTAAAACCGAGTAACCGGTACGGATTCGACCGTACCGGAAATAACCGGTATTCCATCAGCTTGATTCGACGATCAATTGCGAAGGTAATAAAGACGAGGACGTGCGCGGTACACATTGATAACTAATTTACACTTGTTGAACCTGATTTATCATTAGGTCTTACATACAATTGACATTGTCTAAATATACCTATCTATCTATCTATCTATCGATATAATTTGATTACTTATTGCTTTGTATTATTACGAGATATTAAACAGGACAAGGATTTAACAGCAAATGAACGCTTATAGGAAAAAAGTATACGAAATTCCGGATCTGTCATGGTTATTACATTCTTAATGGTTGGTTACTATATAGATTCTAATTCTGAGTTATAAGATGGGATACCACAAGGAGGATCTAATATAATAATATAATAGTTTAAAGTAATTATCACTGCTTAATTACTAAAAAAAAATTGCAAACTACTTTATGCGAAAACATGGAAACATGGTGCGTCAAATGACATGGTTTATATGACAAGACAAAATTTATATGTATGGACCAAGTTGAAAGGGATATATCAAACGGCAAGCAAAGTCCGTCAGTCTGATTGTTTGAAAACAAAGCTGGAGCAGCGGCGAGATGTTATGTCTACGCGGTGACGAGTTATTTCTGACGCTGTCCGGCGGGCGGAGAGCGGCGCGGCGACTCTGGTTGCTTGTATTGTTTGCTACCATACCTCTATTACATTTATAAGCTCTTACATTTACTTCTTTAACTATAACAATGATACAAATAAGACAATACAAAAGATAGCCAACTAGTCAACAGGAAAAAGTAGCCAAGTAAATATTAAAAAGGTCATTTCGCGTAATCAAGTTTCAGTAATATTGAACCATCGCACGTTCACATAACTTCCTAAAAATTTGCCTCATTCCATTGAGTTCTAGTAAAATATAATATTATAATAGTAATTTGCTTTATTTTAACCCAAAGATAGGTAAGTACTTAATTGTTTCGTACGGCATGCCATAATAAACTAAAAAAAGATAAAGAAAGACACAGTATAAAGACATAAATAAGTTCAAAGGCCTCCCACAAAACAAACGCCTAACAATTGTCTGCGCTGGATTCTTTGATGTTAATCTCTCTGTACATCAACACCAATCAACTTTAATTGTTGGCGATCCAGCGGCTAATCATGGCAGGAGCAGCCTTCATAATGTCCGGATGTAACCGGTGCGAGCCGGTTAGCGCCGGATAAGTCCGAACCGAGCTAGATTTTTGTAGTGGACCAAAGTTATCTTAATGAACGTCTGACTGCAAATCTTCCACGAATCTTTCATGCAAAATCTTCCCAGACGTCGAGTTAAACTAATGAAGGATAAATAAATATAAATGTTTGTTATTGCGGGGCTTGAATGAAGTTTACGCATCTATTTTATACCGATTGTCTTTTATAACGATGTCATTGAAGAGATTTTAAGTAACCCACCCTTATTCTTGTGACCTTTGCGTGTCGTATAGTTCAGAGGCGTGGTCGTAACGACGTCATAAGTTTTACAGTCCGCCATGTCACTATCACCGCAACATAAAAGATTATGGAAGGGACTGATCGCCGCGGGGGAGGGTACTGGGGGAGAGCTGACGTCATACAGCCTTGCACTACTATCTACGACAATTAAGTCGAAACTATTTCATTTATTATGATCTATGATGGCTTTGTATTCAGTTTATTATCTGTCATTATAAAAAATTAACACAAACTATTTAGGTTGAAATGTTAACATCATTAAATTTCTTTTTTATTATGTCTAACATTGTACTTACCAAACAATATTGTAAGCACAACAAAACCTCGCTTTTACGTAGCCTTAAGAAACGATGTTTCTACGGCAAAGGTCTACGAAGTGCTACGTAATAAGTATGATTATTTAGCGATTACAATCAATTTGTATAGATCGAATTGTGATAAGAGAGAGACGCAAGGCGCTGACATCGCGCGGCCCCGAACGGTATCTATATCCGACATCGCTTATCGCGCAATAACGCGAACACTCCACATCCAGCGCACCTGAGACGAAATATTAGCCACGGGATCGATTCCGATACGTCAGACACTAACCTGCGAGTAAACCACACATTACTGTGACAAATGAATACCAACACCAATTGTAGTAATCAGTAGGTAAATATGTCTACTCCTTTCTTGCCTTTCCTTTTTAATAATTATAGTATGTTATTGATTTGTTTTTAATTACAATAAAAAATATCTACCGACTTTTGGTTGGTAGTCTTTTTTGCACATATTTCTTTTGCTAAATTTCTAAAGTGATGTTTAGCGTGATACTGTATGTTACGTGAGTAGCATACAAAATGCAGTGAATATAACGTTCCTTGAACAGATAAGTGATGTTGATAACTGATAGCATCAACAAGTCTTCCTTTTTTAGGATGTATTGGCATGTTTCCAGATTTTCGGTTATTCCAGTCTTGAAGGAAAGTGGAATTATCGTCTCAAAATTTGAGCCAAAAACTTCAAGAATGCATGTAGCCTGTCTAAACTATTGAAGGTAATAAATTTGTGTTTTTTCAGTAGATTTCAGTAGACATTAATTATATTTAAAGGCTTGAACATATAGGCTACTTATTACTTTTTTACTTCCGGCGAACGGAGTCGCGGACGACAGCTATAATATTATAATAGTTTAATTAGAAAGTTTTTTAAAAGTGAATCTATTTGACAATATATAGTGTAACTACGAACATCGAATACTGAGTCACGCGACATCCTTGACACCATTGTTTATTTATAAATTAATAATCAAAATAACTGCGTTACGTAAAGATCTGAGTAGATCAACAAGTGTTACGTATCATTCTTAAACAAAGAGTACACTTTCACGTGTTACTGTTTATACCTATGTACGTACTTCTTACGCCGAACTGTCCGAGTGTATGTTTGTGTTTCCAGAACTTTCTGCGGTCACCCACATTCAACATATGTATACACAGCGTGATCTATTTAAAAGAGGGTTTTTACCGGTGGTTAATGACGTCAAAATCTCTTTAAAACATATCGTCATCCCTGTCCGTTACCTTTGAAAAAACAGTGAAAACAATATATTTTAAAAGGGGATTTTGGTCTCAGAAAGCAATATTTTTATTTATTATTATTTAGACCAGCTTTAATTATGTAAACTTTTTTTTGTATTATAAGTCTTAAAACAAAATATAATACAAACAAAATGTTCATAGCTTAGAGAAGATCAATCGGCGGTAACAGTTTTGGGTTGAATATTGTAGCCACGCTTTGTGCAGGACATTTTCCGAGATAAATAAAGTTGTTGAAGCAAATTTTTCCTTTTTTTTCTCCTTTATTATGGACGCAAAGTATGTAACTGAAGAGTTTTATTAACAAAGAAATCATATCAGTAAAAGAATTATTGCAAACACGTGTGTAGTGTAATAACATTGCATTCAACACGCAATAACAGAGTCTTATCGAGTTGTTTATTTTTATCAAACTTAACGGGAAAATATGGTCATTATAGTTGTCAGTTGTGAAATATTGAGATGTTATTTAATTATAACTCATGTTTTTTTTTATTTTAATTCCAAGTGGGTACAATTACTGATCACTGCCTAGTTTCAGCATTTCCAGCCCCTGGGCGAGATTTTTACGGCGCCCCCGCTTTTTCGATAAAATACCGTAATCCTAGTACACAGTAAATTTCAAGTAGGAAATACTTTGGTGTTTTTAACTTCTTAATGAGAAGTCCGAGTGAAATATAAAATGGTGGTGTTATTATCTATCTGAAATTTACGACTCTCTTACATCTGTAATGAGCAATCGTAAAAAAAATAAGAGCGTCTGTCTGCCGGTTAGCACCTCATAAATATAGTTAATGGCACAGGGACGTATTTGGCAGCGCAAATAACATAAGAGTACATACAAACACACCTTCCGTATCTCCTAACACGTTGCTAAACTAATTATTTCCAATGGAATTTAACAAAATGACGTAATGTTTCAAATAAACTATTTCCGAGTATTACTTGGATACTAAACAAGGGGAAACTTGTATGTAATATTGTTTGTTATAGGTTGGACCATCACGAAAGACCTTGAAAGTAAGTCATGTGTTAACCTTCTGAACGTCGAGGAACCGGGGGTTGGTTGTCACATTTTTTCCTTATTCTATCAATATTTATTGGTTTTAATGCTTCTTTTATTTTTTTTCTTCTTTGTTTAAATATTAAATTATCGAATTTTAGCTACCAAAACACCACATATCATTAAAACAACTCAAAAATACACAGTGAAATTATACATCATCCATTGACTGATTTTTCATGTATAGGGGTAACATATCGATATCTTTAAATAAAGTGCAAAGCAATTAGTGTAAAACACCTCACGTTTGCTTCACGCCTGTAAGTAAATTCAGTGCATTGTAAGTGAAATTAACAAAGTATTAAGTAAGTAGTAGTAGTAGTAGTAGTAGTAGTAGTAGTAGTAGTAGTAAGTAATTGAAGTAAAATAATTAAGAATAACAATCTCTGTCAGGATTAGAAGCCATTATTTAGCTTGACCATAGCATCTTTGAGGAGTTATAAAATTGATGAAATTAATTATTTAGAACAGCGTTAATAACTTTTTTACGATTTCTTTATCTTTGTACACATATAATTATGTCACAATGTCAAGTTACTGTGTAGTGTGGATGAACCGCTGACTTTAGGCGGCTATCATCGATCCGAGGGGGAAGGTGGAGGGCAGGGGGGAGGGGGAGGGGGGGTGCGCCGGGTGATCGACACCATGTTTACAGTAATTGCCTTTTATCTTAATCTAACGAGACATATTCGCCGACAAGCTCACCTATTCCACTTGAAATTCATTTGTTGCAAACAATTACATTGTATCATGAAATTAAACATTTTTAGAATTAAAACGAACGATTTAATTATCAACAGTTAATATTAATAAATTTAATAAGATAGTCCTGAAAGTTTTATATGTCACATTAGAACTAAATTCTTTTATTGTTTGTTAGCCTCAAGGACAATTACATTTCAATAGCTGATAAAATAATTAAAATAAACTAATTATAAAATTATCGTCACATGAGTGGGATTTTTTTCGGCTATTAGAATACGATCAGCCTGTAATTCAGGCGCCCACTCGGTGACCTATTAGCCGCTCCACATAAAATAATTAGGAAAGTAATAAACGATGTGGGCTACGAAGTTGCGGAAAGCAATGAGTATGATGACGTCTCACCTTGCCCCGACAACACGCTCCAGTTAAGACGCAGCCGCCCGTCATCTCCCTAACATATGAATCAATATCGCGCAGTTAAACATCTTAACTAAGAACGATCTAGAATATTCGATATCTCCCTGTTACTTTCCCAGCGATTTGAGTCCCAATTAAAATAAAAATATGCTTATAAAGTTTTTCTGCCTTTTTAAATATTTATTTTTCGATAAATAATTTTGTTTAATCCGCAGAAGCTGTACAAAAATGTCAAAATCAACCATTATTGAAAAAAATCAGATATTAATAACATATTTGAGCAAATGAACGACTCACTGAAGTTGTCATGTAACGAAAGCTCCAGCGAGCACTTGTTGCTTCAGGTCGGCGACTTTGAACTTTGATAAGTGAAGTTATTCACTTAACTCTGTTTTATTTGCGCAACAATGCGACTTCAACATTTCTTGCAATTATTAGAATTTCATATAAGTAAAATTGTAAAAGTTTTTTCTCATTATGAGTTTTTAATCTTATAGGTATTTTAAATCGTAATAAAATAGGTTCATCTCAAAAATAATGTTAATCTACCCTACAAATAGACTATCGTGATTTATTACTTACATAATTCAATTTATGACCTTCTTTTTCTTAATTTAATTCCAACAATTTTACTATAAATTAGTATTAAATATTGCAAACCATACAGCGAGAAAGAAAGTTATCAAACGAATGATTCGTAATGAAATTGCGTAAAAAAGTATCCAACACTCATTGTTCAGATTCTGTTGGGATTCTCGATGTGTTTACAATTTATTACACAATAAATTTAAAGTGCTATCAGTTGAGTTGGCAGCTTCACGATAATGACAATAACTCACTTCAATAACTACCCTCAAAATTGATACCCTACTTTGTTCACAATTACTTTTAATTCTCAGATGTTTTACTAACAATTCCATTTAATTAATATTTTAATGTTTTTCTCATTACAAGTGCTATATTTATCGTCTTTGTGTGATGTTCAATTTGTACATTGTCATCGTCCAAAAGTTTCTTACTCGCTGATCATACTTAATTAACAGCTGCCTTTTAGGGTATCTTTACATATTTTTTCTCGTTTTCTAGGACTGTTTAGGACGTATTGTATAATTTGTATTTAACATTATGCATACAATAATAAAATACATACCTGCTTGTTCTTCCATCTTCACGGCTGCCACAACACTATATAAGCCGTCCAAATATCCACTAAACTCTAATTAAATTTAACTAAATTACAAACTAATATCACACGAAAGCAAAATTATATTTTACTGATAAAAAAATCTATATCACATTAATAAAAATTATTGTCTTTTATTAATTGTCTTTTTTATCCCATTTGTTTTGTGGTGATTAATAAAATAATATTTAATCACTTGAGTTTAACGCGGGTGCGGAAACGCGGCATTTGTGGATGCGGACGTGCGAAGCGTTTCACTGACGGACTTCGACTGGGGTTGGTCGTGTCGTGGTCGCTGGTCGTCAGTCGTCAGTCGTCAGTCCTCGGTCGCCAGTCGCCGGTCGCCGGTCGCTGGACAGCTGTTCCCGCCGCCCGCCCCCCTCCGCCCGCCGGGCTAGGGCCACACTAATTATATCGATATATGCGATGTCAATGACAAGTACAAACCATACGAAACTGAATTCCGGCGAACGACTCGGAAATAGTCTCCCTTCGGTGTATACTTTGTGCGACTAACTTTAACGTTTTAATAAATTGGATATGTTATTTGTTAGTTAGGCTAAATTAATTGAAGTCTTCTCTTCTCTTCGTTATGCTAATAATATCTCTACTAGGAATTCAGCAATGGCCGTGCTCTTTTAACTGTTACAGAGTATTTTATAGTAACACGCCGAACTTATGGTATTTATGTAATGAAAAAGTGTAAGTGTACATGCTAACTATTAAATATCGAATTTCTTTAATAGTCGATTTTTTCTTCATTCACCTAATTTTTACTTGTTAATTAAATTCATATGATAAGCGCACATGAACCGTGTCAATGACGAAATGTGAAACGAACAACTAAAATACGTTTTGGTTATTTATACGTACTTTTATATGCATATGAAAATAAATAGAATTATTATAGATATAAGTGCACCATTAGACAATGATAGTATGTTAGCAAGTGACATATGTATGGACGATACTAATGGACGTAGAACGTTGATGTACGTGTCGCGTGTCCAGTCACAACAATATCAACAGTACATCACAGCACTCGGTGTACGACAATGAACTATCGAATCATGTTTCATGGAATATTTTAATTCAACTACGTATTAAAAGTACAGTTGTGTAACTTAAGCTTAAAAGTATAGAAGTATTCTTCTTGTATAGTTCAGTACTTTGACAGTATTCATTGATTTTATGTTTTAAGGTAGCAAATGAGCAAATGAGCGAACGGGTACCTGAATTCGCTAAAATAGCGAAGTGATCAATGTCCATAGATATTCTCATTTTCAGATGCGTTGACTATCGGCAGTGGAGGACGTAAGAAAAGAGGATATTTCCCCTCTTCTGCCAAATCTTCATTAGTTCAGGCTCCTCCTTGACAATCGTACGAACAAACAAAAGTTTTTGGCGTATAGTTGTGTTGTAATGTATATGGATACATAAGTTAAGAATATAAACAAACTTCAGATTCAATTCAAACAAAGTCAGCAGTAAAGCCAAGGCCACATTGGGCGGGCGGCG
The DNA here is from genome assembly GCF_000836235.2 of Papilio xuthus. NCBI lineage: Eukaryota > Metazoa > Arthropoda > Insecta > Lepidoptera > Papilionidae > Papilio > Papilio xuthus. The sequence continues at coordinate 249,834 of NW_013529082.1, forward strand.
GCAGGCGGCGGCGGGCGGTCAGCGGTGGGCGGCGCGTGCAAACACTCGGTGTGTACACGCCATTATTACAGGTGGTAGTGTAATGGAGAGGTTGACCTTCTGCTATTTGCTAAGTGACACATTTTACTTGTGTACTCTGTTGGATTGTCTTATTGATTAGTTAAAGTGCGTCGTTTGATTTGATTATGGACTGAATTAAGAAATTTCTATTAATTAAAAAATACTAATCGTATAAATTAATGAATAAAAATTATAATAACTTAATGACATAATTTATTGACAAATTCCGCTCGTTAACGTGAGTTAACATGAGTCACAACAGTTGTTACTGTAAATAATCTATCAGCGAAATTACTATCAAGCGAACACTAAACAATTCGGCAAAGGCAATAACACTTAAGATATAAGTAAAGTATATCTTTAATCATACTTAGTCATATAGTATAGTACATAAGTACATACATAGCTACCATTTACATTAAAGACATATTAAGCCGATATATAAGGAATATACGAAACCAACAAACACTTGCTATACATAAACAGAAGACACAAAAGACTGCCTATCCCTCAAGTCTTAAGAACCACCAGACACGGACAAACAGTCAGCGTACAGCCAACATTTTGAGTGACAACAAGACCACCGACAAAGCTAATCTACGCGGGCCTAAGATCTAAGTTAAACTGACTGTTCGATTTGTTTGAGGCAACGAAAGCACATATTCATGTACCCTTATATAAAATAATATTCGTCGATGTAAACACATAGTTAGTTAGTTGGCAGATGCTCGAGGTCCGGCACGCGGCGGCTGCGTGCTCGCGACAATCAATTGACAGTCCTCAGGCTTCGCCATTCAAAGCTTTCTTCTTTATAGGGCTGTCAGCATTGCCCTTTTGTGTTATTGCATCTTTCTGTTTCTCTTTTAAAAACGAATAATTATTATCCCCAATGAAGTAGAGACTCTTGGTAACTTTTTTTGATTGTACACGTTATGATTATTTTGTTTAAATTCATTGCAATTTTTGTACTACCAAAATCGACATAAACCTATATGATAATAAAATGGATGTAAAATTGCAAAATTCTTGTAAATTTATTATTCAGAGGTTACTTTGTGTACATATTGATTTTATAATGCATCAACCCTAGAGAGAATGTACTTCGTCCCCATCTCCGTAATATCCTGCCGCTAGTCTCCAACAAAACTGTTCTGTCGATTCCAATTTTAGCATTTCCACAGTTTTCTCGTGTTCTATATATAAATCGCTTATCTGTCCTTCAGTACATCGCAATGTGTCTTTCAATTATAGCGAGTAATAAAAAATTATGTCAGAACGGAAACTTACAACTGGCATGTTGTTTACTGTTGCTTTATGTGACACAATTCTTTAAACAACTACTAACGACTTTCATTCTAATATTAAAATTAATAACCGTTGGTTTCTAAGATCCAAATCTTTCCTTGTATTATCTATAGACAAAACAGAGTTAACAATATTATGATTTTGGATTCAGAAACCCACGATAAGACAAACATTTAATTGTTGCGCATTTATATACAATTCCACACAAGAGTTCATTTTGAAGTATTGATTAGTTTTATAATTAATATTATGAAATGTTACAAAATGTACATAAAACATCATAATCAAAACAATAAATTTAATAGCATTATTTACTTTGGGCGAAGTTATATTAGTTCGATGCACCTATGATGACAGAGAGGGGACGGG
>NW_013529082.1:252218-298626 GCF_000836235.2 Papilio xuthus
AGTTACATATTGTCTGGTTGTGGAGGCTGGTGACCTTGATCCTTAGAGATGGTGACTACCAGGAGTGAAGCGCAGGCCCCCGCCGCAAGTGAGGAGATACCACATGACCATCTATTCAAAGTCACCGGGCTGTCTTCTACGAATTTAGAAAAGATGGCACAAGGTAAGTGTTTTATAGTTTCTAAAAAAGTGGACAATTCATTCAAATTTTTTCATCAATTTACGTCTTTAAAATAAGGAATAAGAATTGTTAATTTCTAGACATAGACACAACAACTGCTTTCCTATTTTTGAATAGTCCAAAAAATATTTTTTTTTTCTGCACTAATTTTAAATCAACTAATAACGAAGTTAGGACGCGTTGCATATGTCATAAAATTTAGGTTATTCATACTTTAGTCTATAACATTCAAATATTATCACATACTTAGCGTAAAGCGATGTCTATGAAATTAAATAGTCGTGTACAAAGTAATTGAATTGTGTGATAGTTTCCCGATCTCATTGTTGCGACTGTGCGGTGACGTCATGCGAGTCTGTGACGTCATCTCACTCACTAGCAGATATTTGTTCAGCCTAAGCCGGTATCGCTTCCTAGGACAACATACTGAATCAACTTGTCTGTCATTTTGTATACACTTTATGTAAGTAAATATGCTAACCGAAATTATTACAATAATGTTTAATAAAATTGGTTAAATGTTTGAACCGAACTTTCAACAATAATTAATATTCGGTTTAATCAATATTTAAAGACAGTATTTTCTTATTTTCCTAAGAAAGCATATTTGTAAAGAAGAAATATTCTTAATTTTCGGGTTTTCCTTGTCGAAGTTTAACTTTGTTATTAATTTCCCCCATACGTTAATGTTTGAAAAACAAAAACATCCTGAACAAAATTTGTATCTAAGAATAACAACGTTACTCGTTACTTTACGGCAGAGAAAAATACTTCTTACTAAACACAGTATTTTAAATAGGTATGCGCGGTGGTAGCTTTCTTTTGACATGGTTTTACGAACATAACATTGTATGTACTAGATAGGCGAGGTAATTGAAAATTCATTGGAAATTTTTACTTATATATTTTAACTAAATTTTTATAATGGGATCGAAAATTGAAATGACCAAGCAGTATTTGTTTGTTCAGCACTGACCATTAAATGCGTCACAAATTTCTCTCGATCGTGCGATTTATCCCTCACTGTATTCCCGAATCGAAGCAAAAGCATTCCAAGAATAATAACGAGATGAAAACAAAATACGTCTCAGCGCGGTCTGGTCTGGGGCCACGCGAGGCTTTGGACTGCGGCCAACACTGCAGCGAGCCTGGGTGTCATGTCATTGGGCCTACACGAGGCCAGTGCGAATCTCGTGGTCTCCAGTCTCTGGTCTTTAATTTGATTTGTCTTTGGTTTTATGTCTAGTCTTGCTTGTTGCTTACTACCGAGAAAGTCCCAAGCTAAATATCAATTGATACAGTGGTATTTTTATTAGTATAGTTATTCTGATAAGTGATATATTTGCTTATATATAACGTAGTCAACTAGTGACTAAAAAGCATAGGGAAAAGTAAGATCATGGAAACCATAGCCCCTAATACTGCAACAAAATTTTTATCGACAATAATTGAATTTCTTTGTGGAGCTTTTGTTATATTTATCAATTTATTTCCATAGTAATAAGACTGCAAATTCATCAGGAGCTATTGGTTATTTTGCTATATTGTCAGAGCTTGTACATCTAGAATGAAATGGCACATCACCATTATAACAATTTATCGTATGTTTGTACCGCGCGGTATTTATAGTTGACGAAATGTGCGACCTTGTCTCCATTGTAAAACTGAGAAGTACGCCGCTGTTCGTAGGGAAAAGTGCGTCAAAGCTTTTAATTGACTATGAACTCTAATTTATAGCCTGCTATTGCTGCGTCCCAATTATTTCACGCCCGTTAAAAAAAATCGTATCGTTACGATTTTATGCGAGTTTCAGGATTAGCAAATTTGTTTTTGTTCGGGATTTATATAAAAAATATAGTTTTCTCTTGTTATCTAACAAAGTGGCATAGTTTTTAATATTTCTATCTGTTATAGTAGAATTAGGTTAAAGAGTTTAAGCTTGTTTTTGTCTACACATAGCACTACGCCTACCGCACACCTGGGGTACCTTTGTCGACGGTCCATATATTTTTAGCGCGCTCCAGACGGTAAACTCAACATCTGCATTTAAAAGCCAATAAATATTTGAAGATATAATCACCGGCACAAATAATATGGAATGCGCATTTTGCGTCACACTTTATATATTCGCAGACATTTAAAACTTTAATTAGTATTCGCTTAAAGATTTATCTTTGTTAATATGTTTATAATAAAAACCCTAACTCTAAACTGAAAAATTCAAAAGCACCACAGCGTGGCAAAAATCCACCAAGACATATCTGTCTGGGGGGAGACCACACCTCTCCGCTTTACACTTCCAGAAAATAATATCAATCTTATTATGATCTTTAAATCCGCAACCAAAAAGTCACTAAAAGTGGAATAACACATTTGCTATTCTATCATATCTGATTGTATGACTTGCAGAACCAGCGGCAGACTTCGAGGAGGCGATCGCGGCGACTGGTTATGGTGGATTCAACATCGCATTGCTGCTTTGCACACTACCCGCCTTCTGGAGTGCTGTGTCTGTCACCAGCTCTGTGTCTTACATCTTCACGCGCGCTCAGTGTGATATGAACCTTAGCCTGTTGGATATGGGCACTGTCAACGCAATTACATACGGAGGTCACTTCATTTTTATTTTTAGGAGCTATTAACCGTATTAATGTCATTTAAATAGCCATAAACTTTCCCAAAAAATATTTATATTGAGTAGGAAGATAGGAAAAAAGATTTACTTTTCGCTGTCAGTTACAGAATTTAAATGTCACCAGTTTCACCAAGAATTGAATAGAAGGAAAACAAGAGATATTTATTGTCCAGGCATGATATCGTCGGCACTGGTGTGGGGCTTCCTGTCGGACACGCTGGGCCGTCGCCAGATCCTAGCCTGGGGTTTCTTCTGCTCCGGACTCTTTGAGATCGCAGCCGCCATGAGCCAGAACTTCACCATGCTGCTTATTACGAGATTCGCCAGTGGATTTTTGTGAGTTACTATAAAATAGTGAAATGAAACATCTTAAGTTTTTTTGGGGGTAGTAAAAAAGTACAAACAGCGCCATCTAGCTATCGATTTCTCTGTATAACCTTAGGGAGGCACTGTAAGGGAATTGCTTGGCGATGTCCCGTAATTAGTAAAAACTATGTGACAGATTTAACGGTCCATTTGCGGTGCTGATCTCGTACATAGCTGAGCTCCACCGCACGGAGCTGCGCGCGCGCGTCATCCTGCTGACCAGCCTGTTCTACACGATCGCTAATACCACACTGCCACTGCTCGCCTGGGCCATGCTTACACACACCTGGGACTTCCATCTCTTCAATGGGACCTTCGGTCAGTACATGCGATGCGGCATTCTCCAAAAAATCCATCTTAATATAAAATTTCATCTTTCAATATGTTTAAACTATGTATCTTGACAGCGTAGTATATTTTGTGAAGCTAACACACAGTATGTGATCCGTCAGTGATCCACTCGTGGAATCTATTCCTGCTGGCGACAGCACTGGTGCCGCTGCTGACGGGCCTGGCTTTCCTCTGCCTGCCCGAGAGCCCCAAGTTCCTAATGTCCCGGGGCCGCAACGCCGAGGCTCTGGAGGTCTTCAGAAAGATATACAAGATGAATACCGGGAAATCGAAGGAGCAATTTCCAGTAAGTTCTACGAAAGCATAGTGAAGTAAAAACAGAAATTTCTGTTCTTTAACAAAAGCAGTGTGACTTCTAGGTGACACGACTTGTAGAGGAGAGGTCGCAAGAGCAAGGGCGCGGGGTAGCGGCACTGCGGGGCGGGGCGGCACAACTGGCACCCCTCTTCCGCCCCCCACATGCGCCCTGGCTGCTGTTAATGTGCACGATACACATGGGATGCATGTTCGGGTACATTGAAATTACTTACTAGCATTTACTTCTTAGGTGTGAAAAATGATTCTTTTGTTTATCCAATATGATTGTATTTCTCTTCATTACTTTTGCCAACCTTATCCTTATTACTCTCAGGTCCAACACGATCCGGTTGTGGTACCCTCAGCTGGCGGCCATGATAGGGTCCGAGGAGAACGGCTCGTTGTGCTCAGCTCTGGCGCCGGGGCCGGCCAGTACAGGGCCCTGTGCGCCGCTGCAGCCAGATATGCTCACCTACCTGCAGAGCGCTATGGTGGGCGCGGGCTCCGTGCTTACGTACAGCATCGGCGGTGCTCTCGTTAATCGGTGTGCTATACTCTCAACTTATATATAGCCTATGTATGGGTAATTTCTGACTTGTTTTATGATACAGTTCCAGATGCAATGAGATTATCTTATTATTATAAACACCTACATTGTATATAAGCATTTCCAACACTTCAGATGCGGTAAGAAGGTGGTTGCGGGCCTGTGCGGCGTGGTGAGCGCGGGGATCATCGCGCTGCTGCCGGTGCTGGGCTCGGGCGCCGCTGCGGTGGTAGCCATGGTCACCGCAGCATTATCGTTCACCGCGCTCTGCGGCGCCTCGCTCTCCAGTATCAATGTTGATCTCTTTCCAACCTCATTGAGGTGAGGTTTGATGCTTTGAATAATTTACTTGGTTTGGCCAACTTAGCATGAAATCGTCATAGTATTAAGAAAAATAACTTACTTAACTTACGGTAAGTTTGGACTTTTGCTTTGATTTCTGCTGGGGGTTTATTTTATAATAAAGTTAAGTTGAACATCTAAGCAGTATTTAATTTTTTCTTTGTAAATTATTTTATTAGTAATACAATATTCTTTTCAGGGTAATGGCGATGGCTACATTTCTGATGAGCGGTCGCCTGGGCACCATAGCTGGAACTGTCATATTTCCAGCGCTCGTGGACTACGGCTGTCTTCCACCTTTCATTACAATAGCTGCCGTTTTAGCTGGTAAAATAAAATTCTGAAAGCCACTGTAAAATCTACCTTAATAAATACTTTTTGCTATTTATAAAGTGAGATTTTACTGTGGTGGTATTTACCACTTAGCTAAAGCGACATCTAGTAATCTATAGCAAAACTACCAAGTTTAATGTCTATCTCATTTAAATTCAAAATGTTTTAATAGATGGCGCTTATTTTTATTAAAAAAAACTTACTTTTGTAGTTTTTCGCATTTTAAATTCAAAAATTTATGTCAACTAATATTATCTAATTCTTTAAAAATATTTTTTTTCGCTTCAAAACTATCCATTCGAATTGCTAGAAATAAAACTTAATGGATAAAAATAGGTTTAATGTAATGTGACCACCAGATGGCGCTTAGGAAAACGATTTTATTTGTATTCTATTTTCAGCGTGCGGTTTTGGATGCTTCCTTGTCCCAAATACTACGCTCAAGAAACTGGAGTAAAAGCGCTTTAGGATTCACACACAGAGTGCATTCAAGTATAAAAATATATGTCAAGACAATGTTTTTTTGTAAATAATTTGTATAAAGTATAATTGCTATGTGTAATAAAAAGATAGGGTGAATAAAAACGACATAATTTTTTAAAAATATTCTCTTCTTTATTTATAATTTATTCATAACCTAATCTCATCCATCTCAGTCATTCACAACTTAACAATAAACCGGCGATTCTTGGAGAACGGTCGCTACCTACATAACATTGTGTTACAATAAAAAAGAGTTGCTTTCAACATATTTTAAACAATGTTGCTATTGGTATAAATTTTATTAATTTTGTTTTTTTTTATCTATCTTCGTTTTTAAGAAATAAATCAATTGTCTATGGTAACTTTGTGTATGAAAGATTTAAGATATATTATTTATCTTAACAAAGATTTGTTTAAAATATGTATTCACATTTAATTAAACGGTGTATAATTGTATACATGAATTTCATTTAGCAATTACATATTGAATATTATGAAGTATAAATCATTGTTAGAATTTTCAATTCATCGGATATACAAATCAAAATTATTTTGTTCTTAACTAAATATAATAAATTAAGAATAAATGAACGAACATTTTGTCATTGATACAAACATTTTCAAAACTCAATTTACTATTTTTCTATCAAAATTATGTACTTGCTGAGAAGTTATACAAAAGTTTAAACAATATTTTAAATAACAATAAATTATGTTTTGTTTTCGGATATGTTGTTGAATCAGCGACTTTTCCCAATCATTCAACATAAATGCTATATATTTATATATCTTTTTTTTAACATAATTTTGACGGATTTGATAGTTATAGTATAGCAGGTACTATATTGTTCTCCATACAATGTATGTATATGGAGCAAGTCCGCGCGGCCCGGCCCACGTCGTAAAGACAAAGCTAGAAATGTTCACAAAAGGACTAGAATGATACATCTTATTGTCAAATCACTTTGTCTAAAACCCCCTTAAATTCGAGCTTTCTCTTACATAATTGTATATACAACCACTCCTAAAACCGTCCAGTGAAATTGACAGATACCCTAGAAAATTTTGAGTCGTATTCATTAATTTTGAATACAAAAGGCACAGTTTGTTTTATCCGCTTTATTATCTATCTATTTTATATCGACGCATTGCACTATTTCCTTTAACATATCTAAACATTGGCAGATCTTTCTCAAATTATGAAAACTAAGAGAATTAATTACGGACTGTGACTCGCCACTAAACTACATTCGTAAACAAACACTAACAGTCCGCCGCGCACATTACCTCGCGATATTACAAAATTGTGTCAATTTGTACATAAAAAAATATAATAGTACTATTTCTACATCTTAAATAATTATAATGTTAACAGTAAGGCATATGTCATAATTATAAATAAGTAATTACAAATATTTATAGTACATATAACAAGTTTATGTACACAGTCTCGCGTTTATATTAAAGCCGAGTTTTATACACATTACACACACAGCTCAACGTGCCCCACGTGACCCACGTGCCCCACGTGCCCCACGTGACCCACGTGCATTCGTATAGTCCCACAACGATCCTGTGACAGTTTTTGTGACATTAACAGATTGACGCCTACAAGTTTTGAGGGATGCTGGTAAGCCAAAAGTTTCCTTATTTTCTCAGAAAATCGTTCAGTTCTCATAGCATATTAGCAATTTTTTTTACTATTTTTGAAATAACAACCTACATGTAAAACATCACGTGTAAATTTTTTTTGGAATTTTGAAATTATAAAAATGGCAACATTAAATTAACGAAGTGCCACTCTCTCATTGCTCAAAATATGTCGCTATCAAGATGATATTATTAGTTCACATAATTTCCGACTGACACAATATCCTCGTCGAACTATACATTAGAGCAAGTAAGAATATTAGCGACACGCCTCTTCGTAGTGTCATCGACAAAATGTGACTTTGAAAGAGATTTGTTGGTGTACTTTACGTCCGGTAGAGGCGCTGCATATATTGTAATACTTTTGGCGATGTCGTTAGAAAAAACGTTGTCACGAATATTCGTACTAGGCCCTCTATTGGCGGGATAACATATTAACGCGAACCGACTCGACGTTAAACCACTTTATGGCGAAAAATATGTCGCTCTCTACATGTAATACAGTTTCGACAGAAAATTTATTAATTCTGACTGGATCAAAATTAGTGTTAAAATTTTAACATTTACAACATAACATCTTAGTCGGTCCACGATTTTTGCATCTTGCATAGATATTATTTTAGAAACAAGAGGCTATACAAACAAATACTCGACAACTAAATTGGCGCATCCAACTTGAGCGAGCATTTCCCATCACCCAATGGTTGCAGCTATCAGAGGCTACTTAGCTTTGTGACCATTTTATAACTTCGCAAACAAATTACAATCAACTTTCTACGGTATGGGAGATAGGCGCGATGGTTTTGTTTTAGAAAAATATGTTTTTCTTTCATTCTAATTATACAAGAACATTAAAAGGCCTCTTGTGCATTAATGCTTGTCTGTAAGTTTGTATGATAGCTTGTATGTATGTGTATGTAAAACTTGTGACTAGCACACATTACACGAATGCGTGTGCGCAACTCCAACGAACTTCATACAAATAACGGACAAAATATACAATTTCGTTGTTTTGTTTCTGAGAAAAATAATTACATACAAATGTAGCAAATATTAAACAGTCAACAACAAGTCCAACACGAACGTTTTGAAATAGTTTCCCAAATGTAAAGAGAAATCATTGAGAAACGTGAACATAACACGACATTTAAGCTCTCATTGCGGACAATCTCCGATTTGTTAAATAAAACCACTGACAAAATAACGATCGTGTTACGTTCACTTTCCCAACACACAACAATAAAAGTTCACAAAAATCCGTCCGTCCTGCAAACACTTCACTTCACTGCCCACCCCACATCTGTCGCCACCACGTAGTACTTCAATATCACATACTTTAATTGCTCGTTTTGTAAACAATAAATGCAGTTATATTTAAGGAGGACCACCACATCGCACTAAGCGTCCTTGGGTCAGCTGGGCGGCGCGAGCAGCACTTCCAGCCAGCACGGGCAGGCGGTGACGTCACGCCGCGAGTACTTGGGCCCCCAGCCCTTGGCGAACGAGATGCGCACCGAGCGAGGGTCCACGGGGCCGAGGTGCGGCAGCGCCAGTGCTGCGGGCGCGGGCGGCGCGCCGGGGTCGAACACGCACAGGCAGTGCGCGGGCGGCACGCGCCACACGAGCAGTGCGCGCGCAGCCGCCGCGTCCAGCGCGGGCGAACTTACGAACACCGGTGCTTGGCTGCGATTGTATAGCCACACACCGTCGCCCTCCAGCGACAAAGTCACGCCCAGACCGATCTTAGCTCGTGTCTTACGCACCTGCAAATAACACATACAATTGCAATACACCATACACAACGAAAAGTAAAAGAAGAACAGAGTTACCTACTCAGAATACTCTGTCTTAATTTTAACTTAGATGTCAGTTAAGCAGCTTGAAAGATAATAGCGCAATGGTACAAGCTTGCTGAGATTATAAGCATTAGCTACTGCACGAAAGTACAAGCATTGTATCAATTCAGTGTTAGCTAAATTAATCTTGAGATAAATAACTTCACCTTCCAAATCCTAACGAATAAATCAATGTGGTAAATAAGAGTTATAGCACGTAGAAGTGTTGGCAACAAGCAACAACAGTATAGCGACGATGAACGAGCGCTCGCCGCTCAATTGATTTGCGCGCGCGCAGATAACCTGATGACATGCGATACGCGCCGCGCCGCCATCGCCACGACATCATTATTCACTAATAATATGACTAAAACTAGGAATGAGGACTCTAGTTTTTTATAGTTCAGCCCAGCCCAAATCAATATTTTGTAACTCCAAACGAGTGAAAGACATCGTAAGTTTTTAATTTTTAGCGTTATTTATGATTCAAAGTACATAATAATCTGCTGCTCCCATGAGAAATGCTCTGCCATTTCTATGTGGATAGCTTGAAACAGTGTGATGCATCAACACTAGTTTATGTTTGACTCTGCTCTTTGTTACTAATTAATCGTTTTTCGTTTTTCAAATTAAATAAATTCACCAATGATTTTCCTGTTTGTATTTAAATACTCTTATAAATCTGTTGATTTATTTTTCATACAAATACATACATTGACAAACAAATGACTGCTGTAACGTTTGTTATTAGATTGTTTTTATTTTTATGATAACCGCTTTATTGACGTCACATTTTATTATCAAATGCAATACTTTATGTATATAAAAGGGGGTGGTGAATGATATTATGTTGTTTACGTGCCATGACACAAGTTGTCACGTAGCCCGATTAATTTCTACGTCACTGGGGGGCACTGGTGTCGCGAATGTGTCGCGGCGGACGGCGGGCACAATCGGCGGACAGATAAAGTGGCGATATGGGCCGGACTCGTCACGTACGCTGGACACTACGTGGATCAGGGCACGTATTCCACGTGTCTTGACGTAAGCCGATCGCGCTTGCAATCTATTTCCGAACACCTCGCACGTCAAAACTAAACATGATCGAAATGTCTCCGACGTAAATATGCAATTTGATCAATATATACATTAGCCTAATATCTAATCTGCCAACGAGAAATGTAAACACCAGCTTGCTTGTACCATTGTTGCACCAATTACCCTACGTTTATAATAAGTTAATAAAAATGTACATAACAATTGCTTTAAATATCTTGGTCAGTTCTTTAGGTAGTGTGGAGCATGCTGTTTAATCTTTATTAATTTAGAAAACATTATATTGTTTGTTGTTACCTGTTCAGGTTGCGGTGCGTCGTTGCGAGCGTGGAGGGCGTCGAGGCAAAGTCCGTGCCTGCCCGGCGCAGCGTCTCCACCAAACACGTCTACTGCGCGCACGCGCACGCCGTGCTGCCGGCCCACGCGCCGCGCCAGCTCCCAGTATGCTAGCCGGCACCACTCTGCCTCCCAGCTTGGCCGCTCTGCAATACAAACACATCCTTGTTAAATCCGCTTGTTGGAGCATATACTAGAGACTAGATGTTTCCCGCGACTCCGTCTACGCCAAATAAAAAAAAACCTAATTAGCATCGAGCCCTTCAAGACTTTAGAGAATAGAGTGTTGTCACAGAAATACATCTGTAGTCTGTAGGTGTAATATCCGCGCTACATTACAACACGTTGATTGAAAAGTTGGCGCCGAGCGAGAGCGACAGCGGCGGGGAGCCAGCTCCGACTACGTCACGGGAGCACGCCGCACGCAAGATTCTATGCTTCGCAACTTTAACATAGCTCTTAGTCTTAACAGTATGCTATCAGCTACAACATTTTTTTCATTTTGTGTGTGTTCCTCTACCTCGGACACATACCAACTAAACACCTCACAATATTCCGCAACCCTAGTTCACGGTACATGTTATCTATAACACTCGAATATTTAATGTAATTTCATACTACATGAACGATTTCCTCGATGGGCCTAGCACGAATATTTGCGACAAGCACCTTCGTATTGTCATCGGCAATTATGTCAATATTATTATGAGATTTTTGGTGTACTGTATGTTCGATGCAAATGTCGATGAGGATACGATGGCACTTGTCACAAATATTCGTGCTAAAGTAAAAGTTTTTGTTATAAAAATGTCATCGGAACGAAATCACGAAGTAATAAATAAAGCATTATGCGACGTGCCTATCCCAAAAACTTGAGCCATGGAAATGTCTGTCCCACATAGTGCCATGAAAAATGGTAGCCTGTGGTGAGGTGGTGGCGCCGCGACGTCGGGCCGCCATCGATCGTCAAGGTTACCGTCGGCTAACTCATGCTATAGCATATTCACACCTTACTAACTGAATGGGCTATCTATTACACAATAAGCTTGGATGTTCGTACTGAAAAAGAGATTAGTGAGTTAGGAACTTGTATAAAGCTATTTGACTTTACCTACACTTATGTAATCAGAGTACCATTTTAGGTACAACTTCACAAGAAATTGAACTTCACTGAAAATGTTTTAGACAAAGTTACAATGAATTACTTGGATAATTACAGTAATATTATACTTTACGATTAAATAAAAAAGTCAAAAAACTATTTTAATTTCGTGTACAATTTAAATAAGTGGTCGTATAAAGATTTCAAGATTAGAATTTAATGGATTTAGACCCAGTTTTCGCAACGATTGGATTAAAAAAATTATGCTACCATTTTATAATCCAATAGCTAAGGAAATATTTCAGATTTCCAAACCCGAGGAGCTAATGTTCTAGACTTCAATGTTAATACCTAGTCTCCATTCATTCGTTCAGTCGAATGAACGATTTGAATCTTCGGCAGTGTAAGTACAATAGGAACAAGTTAACAGCAAAGAAGAACGCAATAATGACCGTGAATGCACAAAGCGTGTTGATAAGTTATCAATAGCTAAGTAGGCGAGCGAAAGTACCCAGGAGATATTGGTGACGTCATAGTTTGGCCTTTAATTATTTCTAGTTACATGCAGTTTCCCCACATTAAACTTAGTAGCTTTGTGTATTCGCACAAAGTTGGGTCAATGTAATTGCAACGTGTTTCACAACATGTTGCGATGAGGTCTTTCCAGTAGTTGTTAGGTACAGCACGGAATAAGCATAGTGTTTTAAACATAGCACGTCGTTCAATGGCCGCGCCCGCTCTGAGCATGCTGAATCGATTTTTCAATAAAGCAAAAGGCATATGTCCTACATATAATATGATACGTTTTATTGGTGACTTCACATTTTTTATTAAGTACTTAATCTATCAGATACCCAAAGTGCTTCTAGTAGGAGATTCCATTTTTTTAAACTAGGTTATATATTAGAAAACATTAACTGTTATTTAACTACATTTATAAAGCAGATGACGAACTGAATCAGTTAATTGGTTACTGACGAGTTACAGAGATTCTTTATGTAGATCTATATCTAGCAGGGAGACCACTTAACGACTCTGAGTAAGTAAAGTAAATCAGTGGAAAATATTATAACATTGTCAAGTTTACTGGTACCCTACGTGGGAGCGTCGACCTACGGTAATTGGTCCACTCGCGCGTCAATTGCGCACGTTAGCGATGTGACGACAGGCTGTCATGTTGCTGACATGACAACGAGACCACCACTTGAGTGAGCGAATTGCCTGTTACTCGCACAAATAGAACATCATCCATGGCGGTTATAACAAGAATTAGACATCTACGGGGTTGTTTAGCAACATCTTTCAATAAAAGTTTACGATTATACTAGTTGTCGACCGCGTCAGTCCGTGTGGGGTTAAATAGATAATAAGTAACCTATGTGTTCATCCAGGCTATGTTCTACATCTATATTAAATTTCAGCGAGATCCATGTAACTGACCTGGAGATACCTTCAAACCATCGTCCATCCATCCATCTCAACTTTCGCATTTATAACATTAGTAAGATTTCTAGCCTAGTATTGGGTGTAGTACCCGACATTTGAGTTGTCACATCGCGTCGTCGAGATTAGTAGATTTGTTTTTAACATTCAAAACAAATTCCGGTTAATATAACAATAGCAATTTTCTAATTTTATCTTTCTTACACGTGAACAGAGTTATATCTCGTCGTATCCTTATGATTTATTAATATTAAAAAATTAATTGCTAACACTAGTTATAAAGAATCTGCAGCGATAGAGCAGGTGTGTAGCGGAAGTATCTTGCAGTGTAAAGTATGCGAACTGTCAGGTAAGAGCATCGATCGGGATGGGGATGGGGGGGTTCCGTGCAGCGTATCTGCCGGCCAGTCCGCCGCCTCTGACACAATTACAACATTTATCATTGGAATTTTAAGCCGCCTAATTAAATGATCCGTCTATTTCATTAAAACATTCCTATCGCAAGTATTTTTATTGCAAATTAATTGTTGTACGTATTAACGACATGAAATATTAATGAAAACACATAATAATTGATGGCAAATTAATTCGATTGGAATTTGCTAAACATGTATCCTTATTTGAAGAGGTGACAAAGATGCGACATAACTATGAATAAATTCTATCATCTTTTATGAAAACAATTTCTTCAAAAGTATTATATATACTTTTATATAACTTTATGTAATGTATAAATATATACTGACCTTCGCCATCAGTGGCGAGGGAGCCTGTAGGAAGCCGCTCATGATCTGTCCTCCTCGCATCCTCTGTGCTCTCGCCGTGCTCTGAAAACACAACCTTACATTAATATTGACAGATAAATCTTCCTAATATTATAAAAGCGAATGTTTAGATGGATGTTTGAAAGTATCTCCACAATGGCTCAGCGGATCTCGATGAAAATTGGCATAGATGTAGAACATAGTCTGGAGGAACACATGAGTCGTGAGCGACTTCTAGTAAGGATAAAATTTCATAACTGCAGTTATAATACCTCCAGAATACATTTTCGATATGTTTAACAACGCAATAGTTATCAAGTTCTAAATATCTTGATACAAAATGAGTGAATCAATTTGAAAGCTATCAAAAGCCGTACAATAAGTTATAAGTAGTGGGGATGGTGACCGTAGCCGGGGACCAGTAGATCAGGTCCGGCATGACATCATAGGGGACACCTGTGCGACCGACGGATGGAAGATGTTTATTTGATGCCTGCCGCGCGTTTTCATACTTGTTATACAAAAACTAAACGTCTATTATTATGTTTGATTTTGCATAATTTTTTATCTACTATTTTATACATATCAAATAAGTAGTTAAATTAATTATTTTCATATTAAATACAAAAGATGTAGTGATAAAAGAACAGAAAATCGGTAACTTTTGCAGTCTAGTATTTTTACAAGTAACAAAAATAACATAAGAGCGATTACTTGAGATTCTATTTAATATTTTTATAAGTGAACAATATAATCTTAATCAATTCTCAGCGTTGTAATGGTATTTGTAATTTGTAACGTAATGGCGGCGCGGAAACGTTACGCGTATCTACATAGATATGTGAGGTAGGTGTGTCCGGCTGTACATATTTAATGTGGACGTAGTTCGCATATGTGCCACCATTAGCATACTGGAGATCAAATCAAGGTTACATGCCGTCTACACGTCCAATGATAGACAGACAATCAATAAAACTACCGGTAATGTTAAGATTCAGCCGATATTTTACTTATAAATTATAAACGCACAAAAACATAAAGCCAAGTTGTTCTCTTGCTATAGTATTTTGCGATCGAAATGTTTTCTTCTTTTACTAACAAACAAGTTAAAGAATAAGTTGCCAGTGTTAGTGATTCCGTCATATTATGTGAGTCAAGAGAGATGTGCAATGCAAATCTAAATAATTTGAACCTTTATATCGTGTTGTGTTTAAATATAGTACTAATGAGAACGATATTTTAATTAGAATATAATAATATTTGATTGGTTAAAATGGCTATGGAGTAGAAATTGTCTAAAATGTATTTTGTAACTGGCAACATTCTTGTTCATTTGTCTATTCAAAATGTAGGAAGTGACATTGCGCATGTCTATGATCATATGTTATAAGAGCGAAGTGAGATAATTTAAATCATATCTCATATTGCAAATTATGCGCAAGTGTTTTGGCGCCAACAATCAAAACGTCTTAATTAACATTCTGACAGCAACATGGCGCCCGCAGGCGACAGTTATGGATAGGAATTTTCTGCCAACTGTTGTACCCTGTTCAAATAATATAGATTCAAGGTAAGATAACTATTGTAGGATTGTGTTCTTGAATTAAATTATAGGATATTGTAATAATTCCAGTATAAAGAACAGATAGAAAATTACTAAAGAAATTTTTGAATTTAAATTCATTATAAATGGGGCGAGCCGTTTTGAAAACAAAGAAAACCTAATATCACATAATATGTTCATAACGTGAACGGTTATACGCCATTAGGTATGGAGAGATTATTTCTCGCAACAGCAATTATTCAAGTAAAAGCAGCATTAGGGCATGGCAACATATCAAATGGCTGCTTCTAGTCAGGGTTGCCAACATAAACTATCGCGCACGTGGAAGCGATGTTGCCATAACAAATGCATTTCACACGAGCACTATGTTTGTTAACAACGGAAAGTGGACTTAGCAAAACATATAAACATAAAGCGGCAACACTAAAACAATATCCGACATTATGACCTTTGCAATATTACTTGCGTCATATTGTTACATGGTTTAGTGAAATTAAGTTCCTTTATATATCTTTAGTTTCAAAGGGTTTATCACGAATATTTGTGAGAATATTTACGAAATGTTTAGAATTTATGCGACGCCCCTATTGGGCGTAAAGTTCTATACAAATTTTGTCGATGGCGTTAAGAACTTGATGTCATAACTGTCACGCAAGTACTCATGATAGACCCTTAGGTACTTGGAAAGATATTACAGCATAAAATAAGTACACGGAGATGAAGACTTAAAAGTATTAGTGTATTACAGCTTCGAACAATATCATTGAAAGTTGATCGGAATTTAATACAAGTGTTGTAAGATTGTAGTGAAAGTTACTAACTAGTATGAAATATGGGAAGTAGTGACGTGTGACTACGAGTACGCATCGCATGCCTGCGAGCCGTGCGGGGCGGAGCGGGGCCGTGCGGAGTGCAGAGGCTCGCGCGCCTGCACCCGAATACTTGAAAGCTCAATGACACCGACGCAACACCTACTTACATCTCACGTGACGACAACGATACGTTATGTTATAATGCATTCATATTTATATTATGTTCTATTGAGGCAATTTTAACATGTTGGAAACTCACTTTATATAATTGTTTGATTTACAAGGATCTGTTACGTTTTATGTTGCGGTCGCGGTAGACTAATTTGAGTTACTAAATGCGACGATGCTCGATTTATTTTGTATGAAAACTCGAATTAATATTGTTAATATTCAATCATTCTCTTTGAAAGTCAATAATAAAACGTTTAAAAGATTTACGAGATATAAATAACTAAAATATAAATGTATTTCTCTGTCAGTATAAATGTCTGTGTCACTTGACACAGTGGAGGTGCGTTTGGTGCGGGCTGCGTGTTTACAAGCGGTGTTCATATCACTGTGGCCTCTTATTTCCTTGAGGGAGTCCACTCCCGTTTGAATTTATGTATTGTCTATAATATCATAGTACTTTCTCTTCATCATACAAATTAAAACTTATTTGAACTTCGTTTAATCTTTGCGGTATAGAAGAAAGATAATCATTCTACAAATATTAGTTAAAAACGTGTCCGTTAAGATACGGTATTTACAAATTCAAAGCAAAAAAAACAATAATTTGCTTTAAAAATAAAAGATTTATGTGCAAGTCAAACTGACTGTCCGTCTGAAAGTTATTTACTGTTCGTTGCAAATGATTAACTCGAAATTAATTAAGTCAATTAATTCCCTCGCTTCGTATAACGAGATCGTATCTTGCCTTTTTTTTCTTATAAACATTAACAGTAAATTTCCGTCCAATAAATTTCCACTATTTTGATAATAAAATAAAGTCATAAAATGTTCCGAGAAATGACCGCATCGTGATTAATCTTCCGACTCCTCGTTGACGAGGTTTTTTATTCTGATTCGAGGATATTCCGCGTGTACGTATATCATTTTTATCGCCATAATTCAGAACGTAAAGTAATGTAATTAAAAATTTCACACTCGAGCTTCACTTCACTGTAACAAGTTGGTAAATACAAATCTTGTGTCCTCATTGTGTGTTCTATATGTTTATCTAGAATAACATATAGAATTAAATTTTGTTAAATTTATATCTTATCCTCATCAAATATAAGCGATGCAGCTTTGTTTAAATATATGGTAATCAGGTAACGATTGCGTAATATTTTAATTAATTAGCAGTAGATATAAATGTATTGTGAATAAACAAAATAGATCGATATCTATCTGATTCACACTGCTTTTGGTACAAGAGTTTATCAACTTGAATAACATTTAAAATGGTAGCTACAGGTGGTCACCTCACCTCCCACAGGAGGGAGGCAGCGAATAAATCTCTGCAGCAGATAACTGGCCCCCACTATAAAACGTCTCCGCTCAATCTGGTGTAAATCACGCGACTACGCGACGCCGCCGCGCCGCCGACGAGGCGAGGTGGTGCGAGGGGGGCTTGAGCGCACGGGGCACTATACCCATTGGCGCCACTTATCCGAAATGGGCGCCAGTCGCCAGCTTCCTTCGGCATTCGCTTTGTGTTGGAAATTGTTTGATTAATCATCGAAATGTCTCCACTTCCACCTCCGCTCCGTAAGGATTGATTTATAATCGAGTAAATCGACAAATGAATTCCGGTATTGGTTATACAAGGCTTGGAAAACAAAACAGTTTATTTAAGAAAATTAGTAGTAAATGATCTGATTAATTACTACTATGTGTACGAGTGAACTTAACAGATGTACAAAGATGCTAGCGCATTAATTATACATACATATTAAGGTCTGCATTCTTTATATCACTTTATATATGTAAATATATATTGGTAATGTACAATACCAGTACCTTGTATCAAGTGGGGAGTATTTAAAGTGATGGAAACCTTTTGATAACGACACCAAAGTGTTAATGCATGTGTTATCGTGGAGGTCTCGAGCGAGTCCGGCGCGGCCGCAGCCACTAACAAATTGCTGAGACACTCGCTTATACTGATATTTGAACACCATATTACACTAATGGTCGCTGATTAAGGCTTAAGTTGAAATATTCTTAATGCTTCAAGTTTAGTGAATAAACAGAGAGAGAGAGAGAGAGAACATTAATTAAAAGCATGCATTGCGGATGGGTAAAGCGTTACCAGGTAGCTATTACGTTTGCTTATCAGTGTGATATAATTGATTGCGGGACATTGTGTTAAAAATAGATAGGCTATCGCATTAGCAACCGCGTTGTGTGACAGCGCACTGGACGACCGCATGCAGTAAGCCGACATACAAACAAACAAGCACTACAAGACCAGTATAAAGAATTAAAGTTCGAAATTATACGCTTCACACATACGGGTAATTTGCTTGATTTGGTGATTAAAACATTACAAAACAAATAAAGACTTTGAAAATGTATGCATAGTTTTATAAATGTAGATTTCCGAAGAAATACAAAAACAATGTAAACATAATGTACAGAAATCGGTGAACTCATCACAGAAATAAGACATTTCGAAGCAGTCCATAAAAGATCGGAAAGAAGATGATGCCAGAGAGCTGCAGTAACTCCGTCTCTGTGAGGGTGTGTGGCGCAGGCAGAACGCACGCGGAGAGCGACAGCCGCGTCGCCCGGCCGGCGCCGGCGCCCCGATAACATTCCGATAACGTTAATGGATACGCGCGTTATCACCGCACGCCCGATACCAAGCCGAATCACTTAAAAACAAGCCGCTCTCGAAGCAAAAACACCCGAACACCCTTGCCCCTAACACCGATTATCCCCCGCCGTGAATGACCTGCACCGGTCAATGGGTTCCGAGAGGCACGTGAGAAATTGTACTGTGCGGACATCAGGTAAACTACGCGTTTGTTGAATGAAATCTCCATGAAAGTCCATTTTTATTTAAATGCTAAGAAATTTACAAAAACATCTTTGTGTTTTTATTACGATCACGACTCTAAGTTAATACAAACTCCATTAGCTTTAAATGCATATTCAAACATACTTCCTTATTATAAAATAATTTATCTTATTAACTTATTTACGACTATCAGTCTAAAACTCTGGCGCCAATCAGTAATTCAGTCCAATGACTTCCCCTCTTGTCTTGTCATCAGGTAAATTTTCAAATTATAATTATAATTTATGCGAATACATTTAAATAACTGGGGGTGGAAAAAAAGGAGTCATGTTTTAGGCATGGCAACAAAAACATTTACAAAACTCAGGCCTGATAACTATCAAAGAACATTACAGTGTCAATTAAAAACTAAATGAGATATTAAATAGTCGGCTTATATGCAGTAAATCAGCGAAATTTGTCGATGTCACGGTTGATAAGGGAGGGGTGAGTTAAGGAGGGTTATCACGCGAAGACAAGCCTCACGAGTAGGGTATGGGAAACCCTATGATGAACCTGGAGGGAATCCCGAAGGCGAACCTCACGCGCATTGATTATGGCGGGATTTCCTGTGACGTGCTGCAGGTTCCCGCTCCTGGTTAACATGCAGACGATCAGGGATAAGCCATTTACACATTTTTGACAACGTGCCAACATTTTGTAACGAAATTTTACCTCTTTTAAACTTGCAATAAAATTGCAAACGTCCAAAGAAGACGTACAAGGTTCTTCCCCAATTTATACAATAAATTTTACGTAATTTTATTAACGATTTAAGTAACATATTTACTGAATAACAAACGTAACCTGCGTTCACACTGGAATTCTTACAAATCTACTTAAATATCATTAAAACAATATTGTAATTACAGGAAGCAAGTAATATAGAGGTCTTCACAAGTCCGGATGCACCACTATACCCACAAACTGTAAATAACAAGATGAATTCACTTCTTAAGGAAAAATCGTACAAATAAAATGCTACAGAATTGAAAAAGTTTTCAAATATCTATAGAATACATTTTAATAAATGCATTTGATGAATTAATGGGGAAAAGATATAGGAAATGGTAAATCTTAGTTTAATAACATCCAAATACCAACGTAAATATACATCTGGCAAACGAGATAAAATATGAAAGAATTCGAGATTATGCAAAGAGGTTTCGTAGTCCAAAGATTATAATATGTGTAAATAGGTAAGTATTGCTCGTGGGAATAAAATTTAGACAAATAAAAGGCAAAGTATTTTCAAATCGCTCAATCAGTCAATTGTCATCTAAGCTCTTAAGTTGAAAAGGTCGGCAAATAAGGCTCTTTATTAAAAACAAATACATGGCGGCAGTTGCTTTAAGGAAGAGAAAAAAAGGCCAGTGTTTGCCGCGCCCGCGCCCGCCGCCCGCCGCGCCGCGCCGTAAGCATTAATAATGTAGTTAAAAGATGGCGGCCGGCGTTGGAATGCGCGCGGGACCAGCTCCGCTAGGGCTGTGCCTGCCGCTGACGCACATCTGCTAGGGCTGTGCCTCTCCATCACTGACAACGCAACTTACCACGTTAGATTGCAAATTAAATTGAACCAGATCGTATTTCCAAGCAGATCAACAAAAATCATTTTAACACTACATGTTCTATCCCCGGGATATAAATAACAATACTGTATGCCTAGTATTAAACATTTTTGAATTAAGCAATTCCGTGTGACAGATTATGCATAAAACATACGCAATTTAGAAATCTGACACAACCAAACAAGGCTACACGACATGTAGAGGTTGCCTACTTTTCTTTAAATGTATACGTACAAATAACTTATGTCATTATACATGTCCTTGTATGAATAATTAAAATGATGTGTGACAAGAAAACATTTAATCTCAATTTATACATTGATTGATTAGTGCGAGCGATTTAACTTCCTGCATAATGTCATCCATATCAACAGGACCAAAGTCATCAATGTTAGTCCATTTATTTAACACTCTTTTATATATACAGATGATCATATCTCATGGTATATTACGATTACGACACATCTAGCAACTTGACTTCTTTGAAATAGCTAGCATCTTGTTCATCTATATCATCACTTTACAAAACTGGCCGATAGAAATAACTTACGTGTTAAACAAAGGTAAATTTACTCAAATCTAGTTGATTTTGAGATAAGTTTTTTTTCAATTTCCTACGGTGATATATCGACAAAAAGGTACATCACTAGCGATCCCTAATTTCCAGGAAGAGCGCCGGGCTCGGGCGCCGGCTCTGGTCCGGATTCCTCAGTCCCGCGCTTTTCGACGCCGCTCATCGTCTATATCTCGTATCGAAACAACTAAATCTTCATATTAACGTTATATCTCTTATCGTTGATTTCCGAGACCGAAATCCCCGTATAAAACATATTGTTATCCCTGTTATGTCAAGGATAACGAGAGGGATGACGATATGTTTTATACAATGATTTTAGTCTCAGAACCCCACGATTAGTTAAATAGCTTTCATATGTTTGATTAACCCGGCGTACACTAACCAAAACAAAAGTTAAGAATACGTTTTTTTTTAATTTTATGAGTACAAGTTATATAAAGCGGACAATTTTAGTGTCTTGTTTTTACTTTTAAAGTATTTAATTTCTTAGAAGTCATCAGCGTGGTAGTGGCAGGGCATCGTAAACGCGGTTTTAGTGTCAGTTCCTATGAATAAGATGAGTAATATTGAGGTAGACGTAATAAGGGCGTAAAGAAAGGTACTTAAAAAGACAATATAAAATGTTATTAGCTCACCTTTAGGCTTCACGTCGTCCATCACGAAGCGACTGTATGGTGGAGGGGGAGTTTCTGTAACAACACACAATATATTATTATTTTTATCTATAGTTAAACTAAAATAATGACATTACTACAATTATTTAAAAAATAGAGAAAATCCACAAAATTGAACAAAATAAAAAACACTTGAAATTTTCTACGCTTCTTCAAAACGCGTCTCGCAATTGCGTAACAGAACCTTGATATCGGCTTAATTAAGAATAAACACCATACTTTTTAAATTATATAGAACATGATTTTCGATTCCCGCAAAAGCAAAGCAATCAACAACCGCGTTACTCCCGCAGGTCCAAAAAACGAACAAACCCTAAAACAAACATCACATAACCGGACCAGGTAAAATACCAAATAGCAATTAGGCTCGACCGTTCGCTGCGCGGACGGACAACCTATATTATCTGCATTTTGTCTTTTTATATATAATTGCCGGGATTCTAGCTAATCTGCGGCAGACAATAGACGTTTGTTACATATATCAGATACAAAATTGAGGTTATAATAATAATTGTGAACTATTTGACTGCAGAATTATATCTTGAGTATATCATTATGCGCGGCGAAAATTTGTGTAAATTAAAAAAAGGATGTCTCACTAGTTAAGTATGTGATTATGTTATTTTACATACAATGTTTAAAATTTTTAAGATTACCATTCAAATCTCATGGTTTTCAAGATTGAGTTAAAAATAGTTAACATTTTTATTGATGGGATCAATTTCTACAATAAAACTGGCAACATCGGCTTTGGTATTGAGTATTGAATATCAAGGTATCGAGTACTAAGTACTAGACAGCAAGTACCTTGTTGGCGCGGCAGTGCTGGCGGTCCGACATTCACATTCCGCGCGTACGAACCGCGCCGAAAATGTTGTCGTTTGAATCCGGAACGCGCTCTATTCCATTTACGAATGAGCCGGCACGCGCTATTGGTCATTTCGAATGCCATCATTATTTTTGAATTCCGAATGCGGCGTGCATTTGCGATTCCGGCGCCGGCGGGGGCGGACGTGTGAAGTCGTTCCTCTTACTGTTCGACATTACGCGAATACAAATCGCGCCGTCGCTCGTTGAATTCAATAAGATTTTATGACGTACCGCTCTGTGCCTTGAACGCAGAAGTGTTTAACGGCACTTGCGCAAGAAATATCTAAACAATCGGTGCATTCGCCCGCATACCAAAGAGTTCGACGATTTTGGCATAAAGGACGCCGTATTTATTTATAATACACGAGTCTTGCGTTCAAGAACCCTTCTGCATTAAGCAAAAACAAAAGACAGCTCATTGTAATTAGTCTGAAAGCGAGAATAGTGAGAGGACAGCATACAATGCTACATGCACTACTTAATAATTACAAATGTCCTTTGCGGTAGACATGAACAAGCCCGAAATGGTCGGTCAAATAACATTGTCAGAGTATTAAGAACAACGCAACAATGATTCACACATTGCAATGCATACCGTACGCAAAGACAGCCACTGAAAAACGACCGAGCAATGAAAGTAAATGACCCTAAACGCCTAGCGCGCCATCTAGCTACTGGCAGATATAAATAATATCAGTTGTTGACTTCAGTGAGCGCCCTGCATATAACTTCAATTATAGAAATACCGACCATATTGCTTAAAACATAGAACATCATTTCATTCAACACACAACATACATACAACCTTATTACTCTGGAATGACTACATAAATATTATACGTATAAAGTGGCGTGACTGAAATTTCTTTCATAACTACTAAGACATATGTTAGCGGTATGGTTAAAACAAAAAAAATCCCTGTCGCAATTAAAATAAAGTGCAGTTTACTTTGCTAATTAGCGTTGTTGCTTTGAACCAGTGGTCAAAGTGAAATGTGTTATACACGAACAGTCGACGGTTCAGATTTCAACACGCGGCATCGACCTTTCACAATCAATCGATTAATTAACAATTTTAATACAATAAAACTACGGTATAAATTCAAATGACAATTGGAATGTAACAAAAATAAGGCTATCGAAGCTTTTAAATAACTGCAACGTAATTAAGCTTTAATCAGTTTTGTTTGAAAATTTCTAGTTTATTGGATCAATGTCAAATAGGATTTTAAAACCTACCTTAAAATATGATTTCGTATGTAATTCGTAGTACGATATTGTTGTTACTTGTAAAGTAAAATAAACTTTGTCTTTGAAGCAATATCGCGGAAGTAGATTCATCAATATGTTAACATATTTTTTTAAATTTACGCTTGTAAAGTGTTTCTATGCTGATAAATGCCAGTTGATTTCATTATAATATTAAATTATGGCTATAATATAAAATTAAAATTATGCAGTGTTTTATAAAATAAGTTAAAAAAGACTATAAAACTTATAAATATAATAATGAATTCTCTCAAATTGTAAGATCTGTGAGAAACTGTTCCTAGCGTCAACAAAATTTGTTTTACATTAGGACATAGCCCTAGTAACATATCAGGCGTAAAGTAAATAAAGTGTCATACTTTTATCGATGACGTTTCAAGTATATATCACAAACTTTTGTGCTAGGCCGCCTTCTTGTCGTGAGTGAAAAATTGTGCAAAAAACAGGCAAATGTTTTTACTCACGGCATCAAGTTTCGCTAGGTCATACGACCCTCAAAACATACGAAAAACCCGGCATGTACCCGGCAATAACAAAACTAGAACTATAAGTTGGAAAAATAGTAAACAAACAGCAAATCAGGTTACCTAGACCATTACTCAGTCGCTGAAATACTCTGTTTAGGCATAAATAGACATTATAAAAGAATGAAACAATTTCATATTAGAATTATGCCATATACTATTACAATCAACACTTCTAGAAGTTAGTAGAGAGTAGAGGAGTAATAGTAGTCTAAAAGTGAGTATGGGAAAAATCAACGAAATTGCATGAAATCTAATAAAATGATTTAAAGTAAACAACACTAGTCTTTTGTAAGTAAAGCGATAAACTGATGTCTTTAAAATGACAATAGAAGTTGTGAATTAGCAACGCTATTTGTTGCGACGTTTTTATAGACAAAAAAACTACTCTTATGTCGGTTCGGCGTTGGTGATGGCGGTCGGAACGCGTGTGAATCGACCAAAATAGCGGGCCGGCCGAATTAAAGCGTCAGCCGGCGCCGGCGTCGGCCGCGGCGCCGCCCGGACGCCGCGCCGGGCCCACGCGCGATCCACGTCATACGCGCCCAATGTTGCATCCACACATTATGTGCCAACATGCCAACACAATGTGAACGATATCATTGACATATACTTTACGACATATCAAAAACAAACCCATGGAATATATAGGGATTCCAAATGCACAGTAAACTTGGAAAAACTGTTAAGAAATAAATCTCAAATGCACGTCATTAGTACGATGATTAAAGTTATAAAACAACTAATATTCATTTAAATATGAAATGAAAAAATGACACGTTAAAAAACCATGTTCATCATCGCAACATCAATCAACAAGTAATTATTGTCATTTATCTAACTAAATGACCTTTGATTTGATTGTACGATAACTAAGCGTAATAAAACTTAGTTACCTAGTATGTGCTTGTATATTAGTAACAAAGTTAAAGAAAAATATTTAATGAATTGGACATATTGTATTGGCAAACATTGGCCAACATACCAGCAAATACACACGGTTGATTCATAGCAGTGAAACGTTAAATTGCTAAAAGATGCCAATATATAAAACAAAGCTGTATAACCAAACTAAACTACATATCTGTAAAATTCCCATAAGAATTTCAAATATAGAAAATATAGACTGATCAAAATATTAGTAAACAAAAATGAAATAGGTTAAAACAAAAGAAGATTTATATAAAGCGATTACGATTTAAGTATTGTAAAATAAATGGATATATCCCATTATAGTGAACGGATTGTTGACGCTATCATTTCTAGATGTCACAACGCGTCAGAAGATGAGTATGCGGCATGATGGATGTGTCAGGCTGACCACGTCTGTGTACGTTCCTCTCTACGCTATATTTAAAGTAGGCGGGGATTGTATCGCCAATTGACACACCTCACTCGCTCACCAACTGAATATTCATCCAGCGCCGTCTCACTCGCACGCCCTTTATGCTAACTACAGGAATTGTCTGGATATCACCACAGACACACACAATGTATGTTTCACTACGATAATAAAGTTAAACACAATATCATTTTCATCTTAAAACTTTAACCAAAAAATGCTATGAAAATACTTAAAAACAATGAAGTAAATATACATTTTGAAGAATAAACTACAAGTTAACCATCACAAAATACATAGTCTACGGACATTAATTTCCTACCCATTGTCATTAAAAATGTCATACAACCAAGTTGGGAAGTTATTAAATTCCTTGACTGTAGATGTTTACAACATTGATAGACAAACAGAGTGCGTGTGCGATGAATTGCGATCGGTCATTGAAATTGTAATTGCGAACCGATGCCGGTTCCGCCTGCCAGACCGCCCTCTCATTACGTCCGATAACGAATGCCTAGACATACACACGAGCAAGCCTAATAACATCTCTATATACAACATTCATACAAACTGTCAAACTGACGTTAAATCTGACAAAAATAACAATTTTTAAGCAAATAATCTTACTAACATAAATGCAAATTTTTGAATGGACTGATGGATGTTTATTAGGTGTTTCTGAATTCGGCATAGACGTATAACATAGTCTCGAAGAGCCCATAGGCTACTAATTAAGTTTTTTTTTTAAGTACTCGCGTTCGGAGTCGCGGACAGCTAGTCCTTAATAAATTTTAATTTCTTATCAATTTAACCTAACGTTTATCAAGTCTTGTCTATTTTATTGAGCAGATAAAATACCTTTAAATATTATCTAAGTCATAAAAAAGTTAAGTCTTATGATATTTGCAAGCTATTATATATTCGTATCATACTGAGACCTAAATATATTCTTTAAAAGGTTTAGTTACCACAGTATTAAACAGTAGTGAACTGACTCTTCTATCTATTGCTTACGTGGTTAATTTCAAACGATTCGATTAAAACAAATCGAGTATAAACATTCGACACATGTTGGTATTATTTCGTTGCGTGCATTTGAAATTCTATGAACGTTTTCGTGGAAGGTAACTGGAGAGGGCGATATGCGGTGGCCACTGCCCTGCAGACATGCACTCTTGTAAAGATAATCCTGCTGTTTAAGGTAGTACACTCATCCCGTATCACGTAACGAATAACGATGTACTTTTTAAAATAGTTGTGTTGCACTAGATAGTTGTACAAAAATTTAAACTTAATAAAACAGACTTTGTTTTTTAAAATCATACTTTTAATATAAATAAAAATGTTTGGATGGATATCTGTTGGTTGGGCAAAACGGCTGCATAGATCGCAATGAAATTTGGTATAGATGTTAAAGTATTATTTTACCGAGTGCACGGAGTCGCGGACGATAGCCAGTGCTTTAATACAAATCCTAATAGGTACGTAACATTTACAAAAAGTGGAAGTATTTAGTAGAGTAAACATGAGTTGTTTGAGGCGATGATAAAAGTTCTCCGAAACTAATTATGTCCAATTATATAAGTAGAAGTGAATGGGCCGGCGACTACTTTATACGTGAATAATATCGGCGTCTCACAAGAATTAATTACCACTCATTAATGCCACAAATGTTACTATTCCGGCGCTTGCGCATGGGAAAATATTTCACTAGACCTAGATTATAATAAGAACTTGGTATTCATTATATATTGTCGAAAGACAAAAAAACTTAGAAATACGAAACTTTTTAACTAAAAAGAAAACAGAAATAATCTTAAGACAAACATAAAAGATAAAATTAACATTGATTAGATCTATTTTAAACAGTTTCTTTGTTGTCCGATTTAAATGCAAGTAAAATGATAACCAAAAAGTCAAATTATATACGAGTACATGAGAACGTAAGTTCAACATATCATATTTCTATCAAAAATGTATGTTTCGAGTATCAGCCACTTAGAATGTGATGCTTTATATCATTAATAATAACCGTACATGTGTTACAAATGGTAGGTAACAAACAAGTTTACACGGAAACTTAACATATTATATTTTACGATTTTAAAAGATAACCGAAATCGTTACGGATAATCTTTTCATTTTAATTAACCGTAAATCTTATTTTATTGTAAAATAAATTATATTGATTTAATATCAGATAAAGATCATGATGTAAGACAAATCTTTCTCAGGCCTCTTTAGAACATCCTACCAAAAATTATCAAAATCCGTCCGGTGACATAAGAACACAGAACATAAACATACCGACTTCTACCTATATTAATAAGATTGCAGTGTTTGTATGTAACATCGATAAAAAATCACATTTGTTACATAGTATGTATTTCCTTTGCTGATAACGGAAAACTATTTTTTGAAATTTTGAAGATCTGTCTGTCCTTAGGGTAGCGTTTGTTCTTGATAATCTCTGAAACGGCTCTACCTAGTTGATAGTCGCGTGTGTGTTAAACGCTACATATTTTCTTTGCGTTGACGAAGTCAGGGCGATCGCTAGTATTTATATATTATTAAAGTTCTATATATGAACTATCATATAACAATGATGAACAAATCTTAATACTTATGTGATCTTACAATCAACAACGCGCATCTATTTAATTTATTATGACCTCCTTCTTTATGATGTCGGCTAAAAGTTAATGTTAAAACTATAAAAATTAAAAGCATCCACTAGTCATCAGTCTTTAATAACCGGAAAGATAACGATTTCACGTGAAACGAGAAAAAACCGCCTCATTTCCTTTGATACAGTTCATTTAACAACATTTTGACTCAATCGGTTATAACATTACCCAACTCAATGACAGAAATCTTACTGTCTTACTAATATTATAAATGAGAATGTTAAGATGGATGGATGGATGTTTTTAAGAAGGGAAGGTATCTATAGAACGACTCATAAGATCTCAATGAAATTCTGCATACATGTATATCGTTGTGTGAAAGAACGCATTTCTTAATTCCGTGTGGACGGTTTCGCGGGCGACAGCTAGTATAGAATAGTTGGCAATAGATAAGATTAAATAACGTAATAAAAGATGATTTAACTTGTTATTATAAAACTGCGGCTTATCACAAAATAAGTGTTTGAATTATAAAAACATCAGAGTTCATGAAATACAGCTAAACAATATGTCACATTTTAAATAATTAATATGTTTTATCTTTTCTCATTTAATGTTTAACCAATCAAATAATAAAATGATTTAAACATTTGGGATCTGTAGCGAATAATTTCAATTATTAATTGCTTGCGTATGATACAGGTTATACGTAAGCAGTCGTAATAAAACAGCGGTATGATGTAGAAAGGAGCACGGCAGGGGCCATAAAGGCGAGGAGAGCTGAGCGGGCATCGAACCGGTTCAGGCGCCAGTCAATGGGCCGCCGGCGCTCTGTTCTCTCCGCTGCCCGTAAACACTCTGAGATCATCGATAATTTTGACACATCGCTCTAATGTCATACACATTGCAGATTAATTATGCAAAAAAATATATTATAAGATATGTTCATTGCGGCTTTGTCAGTGAGTGAGTCAGAACGTTTTATATTATTTTGTTCTGATAGTTCCAATAAAAATGTTTTTATTTTTAGTTTATTAAAACATCTTACGAGTCGTGTTAAACAACGAAGTCGTCTTAGCCTTAAGTAAACATATTAAAATAAGTTCTAAATATTGGAAATCGAATTTAATATTCTGCAAACATATCGTAAATAGATAAGGATCGCAATGTATTCATATTGAACAATAAGTAGGGAGACCGTGTGCGCGCGGGGGCACTAGGGGGCACGCGGGGCATTCCGACCGAGTACCGAGTAAGTGTCAGCGCCGGCGACAGTGAATGCAGCTGAATTTCTAAATCGTACAGATGATAAAACGCCCAACAACCGATGACAAAAACGAACCTTCGAAAACTATTCAATAACGTACCATTCACAAATTCGACAAAAGCGAAGAGACGAGAGAGCGGGAGGAAAAAAAACACGATCACGACACGACGAACGTAGAAACGGGCTTACGGCGTACCTGCGCCGGCGCGGCCCCCGCCCCCGCCCCGCGTCCGGCGGCAGGCCTCCGCCCCGCGGCGCGCCGGCGCCGGCGCCAGCCAGCCGCCGAGCAATTATGCCTAAATAAATATCGGCCACGGCGGCAGGCGGCAGCGCGCCGGCGCGACACATGCATGCCGCCGCTGCGCCGCCTCGCCTCGCCTCGCCTCTCCTCGCTCCTACATACATCCTCACTACACTACACTCTACACATCAATCTATCTGTACTGTCTGTCGTTGCAATCACCCTAAAATAACAAAAAAACTCACAAATAATCAAGGTTAGAGAAATTAATTCATTTAACTTTAGATGTCTTTCGTTTCTCTTGTAGTGTATCTGTCCATAAAACCTTAATCCTATAGTTTATATATATGATTAAGTTGAAGGTTCAATATCCGCACGTCACTTTTATAAATTATAATAAACTTGAATGCCTACATATAATTGATTAAATAGACACAATGAACATATTATCTAGTATGTCGATCTCGAACTATGGAACTTGTTGGTGTTGGCATTTCCGAGTACATTTAAGAAGAATAATTATTTTAGTAAATGTCAATCTTGAAAAACGATGTAGGTATTTTTATTATTACAAACAAGCTTAAACAATTACTGTAATGATCAAGCAGACGATGTTCGTGAGGGATGTTGGCGGCCCTTAATCCTGTGTCTGCTGCCGCGTCGACGCCTGCGCCATCCCGCGATAAGATAAACTAACTACTTCTCACTGACACACCAACCCCCCGCCCCTGAACCCTCCTGCCTTTAATCCCGGTGCGGTGAGCTCAACAAGCGCCATCGAATAAAAACATTGACAAACAAAAGAAAACTGTTGCCAATCCGTAACACTATTGACTGAACATTGGGTAAAAAAATTATTTAAAAAAGTATATTTGGGACAATGTACCGTTTTAGAAACGATTTTGAACGAAATTACACGGAATTGTGAAAAATGAAGGATTTTAAAATTTAAAAACAAATCTACACTAAACTAACAGCATCACCTCAAATAATTAATAAATAAACTGAACTAATTTGTTTTAAAAATAAATCTAATTTGTGATGTTTGCGAGCGAGCGAGCGAGCGCGGGCAAAATAATACACAGAAATATGCGTCTAATTAGTCTGTTTGATATAATATTTTTATGTTGGGTGACGTAAACTGGTATAATAAAATAAATCATTGGAATGGCAAATTATACAGACGTCATCGTCGGAAGCGTATTCGGTGCCGCGAAAGTGGACAAAAAGTTGTCGAGACACGCAAAAAAATATGGCAGGTGAGGTCCCCGGCTTGCGGGCGCCCGCCGCTCGGCCCAAGTGACGCCATCTTATCCGCCAACAACTTCCATTTGGACATATTCATTGTTCAATGGCCACAACAATTGAAACTTGTTTACCGAAACATATTGAACCGGAATTGTTAACTACCGTTCATATATCTGTTTTATGAAGGCGGTATGCGCTCCTTTATTTCCCGACTTAATGTTTGACATAAACAATAATTTATAACTATTTACTTTCTACTTTTAGCACCCTATCAGTATATTGTTTTTTATCATCGTATTTTACAAAATCCGTAGGTTCGTAAACATATTAAAAGTTATTTACGCGTTTTTATTATTTATATATCAATTACTTACGTTTGTTTGATGAAGCTAAAACTATTAAAGAGAGGAAATTAAATTACTACAATGAATATTTATTCGAAAAGTTGAGCGACCAATTAAGGCCCTGAGACATCCCACATTAAGAGACGTTGCTTAACATGCAATACAATATTAACTCGGCTTTCTTTTTAATTAACATGCTAACAGGCATTGTCGACGCCTACGCGGCAACGAGAACCTGCAACCTCTATCAGCGTGTGGGCCGGGTGGCTGGCGATACGTCAACCGCCATCGCCAGCTACCCGGCACCAGGCATCAACACTGGGCCCATACGCCACTTAAAATGTCATTAACTGTAGGAGTCATCGCGGCAATTACCATCTCACTCATACATTAACAACTATTGAAATGGATATGAAATAAACACTGCGATATTGACAAAGTTATCACAAGTTGAAGTAATAACGTTTATCTGACCAAAGCATAAAGTGCATCATATGTTATTTGTTTTTTTCATAAAGAGGTATCTAAAAATATACAGAAGAAATGGACAACTAATGATCTAAAATTGCAAAATGAATGGTGAAATGTATCGAGGAAGTCGCCTCGGCCGTGGCGGCGGTCGGTGGTCGTCGGTCGGCCAGAGGCGAGACCAGTCGACGTACCTACGATGGCCGCGGCGATGGCGTCGGTGAATACTAATTGTACAGGAAGCCGCGACGATATCGGCGATACAGGAATGTCGGACACCGCAGACATGACAAAGGTCGCCCTCGAGACGCGCGAGTTTAAATATGTACAAAGGCGTAGCGGCGTCGCGCGGTATTGAAGTTAACGGGGTGCGGGCGCCGCTCGCGGGCGGCAGGCGGCGGGCGGCAAGCGGCACGCCGGCGCCAGCGCCGTGACCTTGTCTAGTTATCGCCGAGTGACCCTCGCCGCTGCTCGCCACACGGCGCGCCCGCGCTCGCACGACAGATTAGCCGACGCACACGACTCGCCCCAACTCTCATAAATACAGATTTCTTACCCTCACACTGCGGTACTGACACCTCACAAAACTAGTAACTTCTATCCGCTACCCACTACCGGAAAACATTAACTACTATTTACTAGAACATTGCGAAAAGTGGCAACGGTGGCGTTAGTAACTTTAGCGTCAGACTAAAACGCGCGCTGATGTCAGCCACTATATATAGCGCGCATGGCGCCAATGTTTACAATACGCTTTAGGGGATGGAATACATTCGCTGCGCGTGCACACGGCGACCGAGAAATGCGGTCGGCCGTGAAACTGGACATGCACTTTGTATCGAGTTTAGGCATCGTTTGACGTCACATGCGACGTATGACAGATACGGGAGCAAACAGTGGCGATAAATAATACATCGATATGATAACGGTTTGCAGTGATACCGACGCGATCCGTCGACAGCGTGAACCGGACGGAAAAATACGATCCGGTGCGTGTGTGCAAAACTTTACAACCGACGAAATGCTTCATTACGCATGTCCAGATAAAACATGCAAACAGGTGATAAGAGTTCATCACACGGACGAACGAGCTATACTTGCCGAGCACCGATTTCCAACTTTCTATTGAAATAAACGTCCCATAACCATATAAACATTAGTACTACAGCAGTGTTACAACACTGAAATGTGTGGTGCAGGAGATAGGCTACGTCTCCGCGAACGAGATCACATCAACACAATGCACACGAGACACACTTGTTGCTCGATTCAACGTCCGTCACGTACCGGGCTTGCAGAGGCGGCTGAAGTGATAGGGGTTGCAGCACCGGTGGTCCGAGCAAAGCGGCAGGCGGCGGAGCTCGGCCAGGTCGCGCAGCTCGGGGTGCAGGAAGGCGCGGGCGGCCGGCAAGCGCAGCGCCGCACCCGGCACGCACGCCGTACCGCCCGGGCCCGCGTCCAGCGCGCGCGCCAGCCCTCGCAGCTGGTCGTCCGGTACCGAGGGCGCGCCGGCCGCTGCCAGCCGCCGCCGCAGCGCACGCCGCCGGAACATCACATGCCGCCGCCGGCGTCACGAGCGCGCTCGCCTCCGCCGCGCGCTACTAACGAATTGTCGGCACGTCATCACTCGCCGCGCGCGGGCTGTCGACTGGCGGCCGCCGCCGCGCGCCGCAGCCGCCGGTGAGACACCTGCGCGCACCGTTTACCCCGGGTCCTGGCCTCGGCGCTTTAGCATTTTTTTGTTTAGTTTTATGGAAATTGTCTTTTGCTCGGGCGCCGATGTTCGCAGCGGCCACTCATCGATGTGTTCATGAAAGTCATAAATTTCGATTGATGTTTTTATAACAAAACTTATTATTTTCGGCAACAAACAAAGGACTATGCGTTTGTCCTACTACACAACTAACTTCTCCGTCGATGGTATTACAGATAAACAAACAAAACTTTGGTTGATTTTCTTAAACTACCTAATTCTATATGCTGATATTGGTGTTGGATGATGCAATATAAATATGTACAGCAGCAACATCGTTTGTCTGTCACATACGAATTCGACAGCTCGCAACACGTGACTCGCATTTGCTGATGTTTAAATTAATTCAGCATTTTATTAAACTGCGATTACCACAATCAAATTGTATAAAATAAATTTTACGATCGCTGACTAGATATTATAAAACACCAACTGTATACATAAAAAATATTGTTTTACTGCGAAATGACCTTGCTTTGCTTACCGACCTACGTTACCTAATTTTAAGATACATACTTGTCACATGGTAACACGGCCAATCTTTTTGATTATACATATATATAATTCGTTATAAATTTAAAGTATATTGCAAAAAAATTATCTGTCACAATTTTTTAAATAAACGATTGTATTATGCTTAAAAAAAATTCCCGAATTGCTTGTAGATGTGAGGAGTAATGGCATCCCTATGGCGGGGGTGAGGTACGGGCCGCGGGCGGCGGGGCCGGCTGGCGCCACCGGCGGCGTCAGGTGCGCGCGCCAGTGTGCGTGCGGCGCCACCCGTCACACACGCCACGCCGTAGACACGACAACACCGCCCCCGTACAATGCTTTCATACAGATAACCTCTCAGAGACATTATAAGAAGAATTCAAAGACACAATACCTACTAATTGATAGAGCTGTACCGTACTACATAGCTGTCAATTTTCTTTTATTTGCTACTATGTTTTGTACGTATCTAAATGTAGGTAGTTGAATGTCTATACCAAATAATGGTAACATTTAGCAAGGCAACTAATGACTTTGCTATCGAATAATTATTATCGAGAACCATATCCTAGTACAAGTTTTGATGGTTACAAAGCGATATTAATATTATCAGAGTCCTATCTGAATAAACTGTATCGTCTATAACGTGATTAGTGTATGTTCGCGGGCGGCCGCGCGGCGACATTGCAGCAAGGCAATAAATTACTCTAGCGGCGAGCGGCGAGCGGCGAGCGGGTAGCGGGTAGCGGGTAGCGGGCGATAGTATGCCCGCCACCGCCGCATCTCGTCGTCTCTTGAGCCCCACTAGTTGCCACACGCCGACCGACTCAATGGACCCGCAACACAATATGACCACCTTTTATACATAAATCCATTCATACTTCATTACAAAGGACACGGTGGAGTTTGGCAACTTTCATTGTCACTATCATTCAGATAATCTCATTAACTTGGTAAAATCAATGTAAAACTTAAAAGAGGTATAAGAAGTGGATTAATTAAAATATACTGAAGTGAAATACTTGAAAATTTATAAATCTACTCAAATGATGATGATACTATATGTATGACAGCTTATTTTATCTAGGTATGTTAGTTAAAAATCTATACTAAAGTGTGAAAATTAAAATATTTGGATAGATTTTAAGATTTATTAATTCAGTATACAAGCAATTAAATAATTAGTTATTTATCAAATATTTTAATAATTCAAAACTTTCATATTTTTTTCTAATAACTATTGAGTTCACGTAATTTTAGACCTGAGTTTGAATATTTTGTTTCGTCGTTATAGTGGTTCTTATATTATGACATAGATGGCGCTTTAATGTAAATGCTGTTTCTCAGATTTTATCATTACGAATACACAGAATTATTAAAGAAAAAGCAGTTAAAATATTATAAATCCTTTATAAAGCCAAATGCTAATTAAAAAAAAGCAAAGCAAAAATACTACGTGGAAAAAATCATTGCTAAACGAGAAAAATCATTTTAATTTATTTATGCAAACCATTGAAATTAATACTTTAACATTTTCAGGTGATTATTTATACATAATGTCAAGTTTTTTATTATATATTAATATAAAACAATAATAATAGCGCTTCACCACGATCCGACCTGATGTTAAGTAATAATGAAAGCGATGCGATTCAATGAAGTTCCATTCCAGTTTAGTGACAGAATCATCTTTTATCACCGAATCTAGTTTGAAAATACTTTTGTTATGAAAAATATATTACCACTTATCTATCGTAGTTTTTTCGCAGACATTTTAGATGGCGTATATATCCCTGGGTAGTGTATTTTGTATTTAGTGTACGCTTTTATGCACTCGATGCTTGTGTAAAAGCACATTAAAGTGTTAAGAGTATCTATGAGGGATATTTGTTTATTTGACATTCATTTGATGTAAAATGCTCATGTGTAATATATGTCGTAGTCTGGAACCATTCATTTATGAAAAAGCTGTTGTGATAAATGGTTTAAGGTCATCATAGTATGATTTTTTATGACTATAATAGCATCAAAGCGTTTTTTTAACTAGCAAACAAAATTGCTGGTTGCAAAAAAATCTGACTACACTTATTAGCTTCGCTTTTTTTTCGTCTATTTTTAGTAAAAATAATCAAATATTAATTAAATACCATTACAATGTAAACATACCCATTTTAACTTTCCGTGCATCCAACTCAGGGTTAACACAGTAAAAATCACAATTTCCAAATGTTCTTAAATATTTTCTCTTTATGTCTTTCATTTAACTTTTTTATATGTACTTTACCTATTTAATTTATCGTCCACGTAATTCGTTTTATTTTTTTGAATACTGCGACGTCCGACATGACCGGCGATTGTATCAGGAATGGCGCGAAACCGCTCGGAGTGAAGTATTTATGTCGCGCCCTCGCGGACTTATGAATGGAGCAGAGAATTGTAACCTTACAACTTACTTCCCTCGATACGACACAAAGTCGCACTTCACAATTGTATAGGTACACAAAAACACAATAACCAAAAGAATAGCAACCATTTTTTTAAGCTTTTTTTTTCAGAAACGAAGGTGGTAAACATGTTGTCAAAATATGAATACGATGTACACCTTTATTTTTGACACATAGTTTGCTTATTTTTATAATATATCCAAACATATTGTCCAAAAGTTTATTTCTGTCACGATTCCCTCTCTTTAAATTGGGAAATGGTGATAAACGACTTGCGATTGTCTTAATGAAGAAAAAAAATTTACGCGTTTATTTTTTACTAACATTTTAAGTACTATTTTTAATGAAATTGTGTCGTCTTAACTATGTAACAATAGTCTTGTGATCTTTGGCGCCGGCTTTATTGATATAATGCATAAAATTGCTCCAGATTCAAGATGCCAGAGCTAAATTACTCGGACATAAACCTTACGAAGTAAAAGAAAATAAACAAAACACATAATCCTAATTAAGTCATAGATATAGAAAAACACATGAACTGAAAGACAAATAAAACAATTTGAGCATAATTATCATTAGGGGTTATTTATGGGGGGGGAGGGGTTTGTGTGGCGCGAGACGGCGCCGGCGACCGACGGACGCGTCGGATGCGCGCCGCTACGTCGCAGCGCCACTCCGCTCGCTCAATCAAAACAAATTGTTGTCGAAAACAAAATATCATAAGAGTGGAGGGAGCCACCGGCGCAGCGCCTCAGTGTCACCGTCTGCTCAACTCTGAACGCCTCTCTACTCCTAATTGTTGCGAAATGATTGACATTGCGAGCGGAAAATATCCACTTTTACACACAAACAATATTTTACATTTGTTTACTTAACAAGTATTCAAAAATAAATACGACTGTCAACTTTTATTAAAAGACTAAAAACTGAAGATCTGAGATTGCAAAATATCGTATTGGCACCTCAACAGCGGTGTAACCGAGGACAATAAATAGGCACATTTTTAAAGATGATATGGCAACAGTTTAAGTAATTATTGAAACATTACGATTGAACATTATTTTTGGATACAACGTTATTGCAAACCTGCAAGCATATTTAATACTAGTATCTTAATTAATCCTTAGCATCGATGCTTTGTTGAAAAGTTGCAGGGAGCATATGATATCATAACAGCTTGGTGGCGAGGCGCCGGCCGGCGTGGCGGCATGGCGGCAAGGCGGCCCCCCGCGCGTCGCCGGCGCGGCGCCCGCTCGCTTACCTACCACCGTAGCCAGCGCACCCGGCGCGGCGCGGCGCGGCCTTTTGGCGCCGAATGTCCTCACAAAATCAAAAATGTATATCGCTTTTGTATAATAAACACCGATTCTCATGTCATATTCACATTGTAAAGACAAACAACAATTTATTTAACCAGATTTTTATAAAAGTAACATTAGGTGATTATATAGCGTATAATATACTTACTTACTCTATTGTTTCCACTCGACAAAACATTGCTGATCTAAAATCAATGTAATAACATGAACAACAAGTAGAACAAAGTGTTTACTTCACCCCAATACAATAAATCCATTAACTATAGCTTACTTTACTTATAACTTTACATTTTAGCGCCCATAAGAATTTATAACAGTCGCGGTCAGTCATTCAGTATGCATTTTATAATTATCTACATTCGGTAACTATAATTCTGAACTTGGAATTTACTTCTATCGTCTTCAAATACGGTCTGCTATAAATAAAAAGTTTAAACGAAGTGTTAAAAATAATTTCAGAACTATTTGTTCTAAAATAATTTCTTCAGTGATATACATGAAAGAGAGGCTGTGAATTTGAATATAACGTAATTAAAACAATTGCTTTAGAGTTGCACTTTATTAAAAATCAGATGGAGAATGAATAAAACATGTTTGTTGGTTATTGCATGGGGCCGCGCGGCGCGACTGCGGCCGCCTCTTGCTTTAGATTTCAACGGGACTCGGCGCACGTAGCACCTCTACGAGAACATATTCAATTAAAAATATTATATAATTTAAATATAAAATATTTAATTGTAAGATTAAATCAAATTCTGAAAATTCAAAATGTAAATCTTTCAAATAACTTACTACAATAAAGAATCGTTTCGTCTTTACATCAAGTTGTAACTATTTATTTCTGTAGGTGAACTCATCAAACAATTAAATTATTATTCATTTTCCATAACAAAACAATACTTAAGTAAGTGCGTCGATAATGTGTGAATAATACTTAAGTCAGGTGCAACTTCAAATTTACTGAAAAAATAAAACAATGTGTACATACATAAATTTTAATAAGATATTATGTTTGTTGTTGCATTGTAATGTTGTTTACAGTAAAATGTATAAAATGGGGTTAAGTAAACACCTAGCTTAGTGTTATTCTGTCTGACAAGATTACACACATCGAAGTCACCCTCAGTTCACACTGCCGAAACATGTACAAAATCATTTTCTAACTCACTTCATTATTTCCTTGTTCTTATTCCAATCTATGTGAGGTGGAACCACCAGATTTCCGAGTTCCAAATCGATCTATTTTACGTCATCTCTTAATTTGTCACCTTTTATGCAATCCATCTATAATTGCCTACGTCGACTCCTTACAGCTCTACTTATTCTTTGAATAGCAAAGATTTGATATAATAAGTACAAGGTTTTCGGCACAGAAAATTCACGTAATCTCTGCCTATCCCTCTAGATTTCTAGATTCTGGTCGTGAGTTGTGTTGTTTTGGAATATCTTCTTGCTAAAATACTTTACATGAAATATTATGAAACAAAGAGTAAAATTGCGATATGATAGTCCATGTTGATGGATTGTACCGTATTTAAAACGATGATTGACGAGTACCAAATGCCGACCACTTGTACACAGGGCTGTTACCTTTGAGGATTTTTACTGTAAATATTTGGGGTAAAGGTTGTACATCGATATATTAGGGTAAATTTTATAGGGATGAGAAAGGAATGATTTTTTAATGTCTACTATTGCGTATTGGTCGTTGTTTTTTTCTGTCAGTTTGGTTACGCTTATCGGATGTTGGTAGCCCTACTCCACAACCCGCAATCAATCGCCAGGTTTACTGATTCATGATTCACCAATGTACAAATGATGAGCTCCATTTTCTTACAATATTTGAATATTTTATGCGGAAAGCTTTGTCATCTTAATTTCGTTCTAAAATCTACCTTGTTTATTTTTGGACAATCGCATAAGATCATTATCGATCTGGTTAATAGTAATTAAAACTTTTTATACCGCATTTGGAATTCGTATATAACTATCAGCAGCCAAGTTCTAATTAGGTGTCGCGACACATTGACAACATCACATCACACCATACAACGGTCCGTCGAGCAGCTTTAATGAACGCCATCTCGTCTATCAGCATGATATTCTTAGCGCCATATTTTATAATTTAAGCAAGTGCTCACAAATATATAATACAATCAAAAGTTCGTGAGACCAAACTTGTTGATTATGCAAGGAGGAATGACCAATTTGAATGGTTCCTAATGGTGGAGTAAGTATAATAAAGACTAAATATATTTTTTCGTTGTCAATGATGCGTTACACAAAGGAGCTGTGCTCGTGTCTTAGATCTCGCCGGCGCCAGCGCGCCGCAGACAATAAAATAATTTGGGTCGTTAATAATTGCCGCTTCTGATATACATTGCGAGATTGCTACTGTCTGATTAATTTGTGTTTGCGTTTATTTCTGTTCGCATGCCAATGCTGCATATACCGATTGTAGTTTTCAGTTATTACGACCGAGTTTGTTTTTTTAATATTATTTTTAGTATTAAATACTTTGTGCACATCAAGAATATAAATTTAAGCTAGCCGTCTGGACATGGATCGGTTTTGACGCCTTCCTAACTATAAATATAACATCGGGGTCACAACTTGTTTACGATAATTTATAGACAAGTTCCTGCGGCTGAGGCAACGCCAGTGGGTATACAAGTGGGGCGGCTTTATTTGTTTATTATCTCTGGCGACCCCCCCTCGGTGCAGCGTGACGGCGGCGGGCGGCGCCCCGGGTGACGCCTGGCGGCCGCGCTGGGTTGCCAAAAACATAACAAAAATCCAGGACATCGATAACAGGTTGGCTATCTGTCACATACCTAAGAAACTACTGACTAAGAAACTTGCTTTGTTTGTATTATACTATTAGATTTTTTAAAACCTTTTAAAATGATATTTTTGTTCTTAACATTTCATTACTGTTTCTAAACTACAAATTAATTGTGTTTTCGTGATATTTAAATTGATCGTTCGTGTATGGCGCGCAAGCTGTCCTGCTTGTACCTCGACAGAGTTGGTAATCCTACTGTTGCTGTGTCCGACATGTAAACATACACGTGTCATATTGTTACACTCACGAAGCATTACTATCTGAAGATATAATATGTGGGAGTAAAGGTGTACAATGTTGCGAAAGTGCTTATATTGCATAAGCAAAACTATAAATGATTATTGTTATAAATATCTTCTCTTACAATGCCTATTACATATCTACGAAGAAATTCAAAGAC
Source organism: Papilio xuthus (assembly GCF_000836235.2). Classification (NCBI taxonomy): domain Eukaryota; kingdom Metazoa; phylum Arthropoda; class Insecta; order Lepidoptera; family Papilionidae; genus Papilio; species Papilio xuthus. The sequence goes on from NW_013529082.1 coordinate 293,634, forward strand.
TTGTGAAGTCAACTGGGCAACAACTGGACCAGCGTGGTTGACTATGGGCTAGTCACCCCTAGCAAAGGGTAAGTTCCGAACTTCTCAATGGGGACGTATAGTGAGCTGATCATTTTACAATAGGTGTTGCCAGGCATTCGGAACTTTCTTTCCAATGAATCGTTTCAATTAATTCTTTAAATTCCAGATCATCAGAAGTTGCGTATAACTTAATATACAGGTAATTTGAAAAGATCTTTATTTCTAAATTGTAATTGTTTTCAATTTTTCCATGTTCATCAAGATAGTTAACTCTTAATTATTTAAAACTATCGTGTGCGAAATAAGCCTTGAATATTTTGTACTTGTTGACAGGAGGAACAAAGCATGGTAATTTTAATTAGTGAATTAAAAATTGTTTAATTGAATGGTATTGATAGAGATGCAGTATGAGAGACGGGGCGCAGGGACATGGGTGACGGGCGTCAGGCGGGTGACGGGCATCAGGCGGGCACTAGGCGGGCACCGGGCAGACGAGATATGACATAATGGCGGCGGAGCGGAGCCGGCTCGGGGCGGCGGCGGGCGGTGCGGCGCGGTGCCGGGCGGGCTCGCGGGCGCCGCCGGCCCGGGCGCCCGCCGCTCCGCCGCCCCGACACCGACCGCGGTACAAACTAAAAGCGACGGCGATTTTATATAGACAGATTACCTTAGAATCGAAAGTTCCACATTCTTATATTGTTTAACGCGTGAGAAACGACTAGCTAAATCGGTGAGTTAATACGGACTTGTATAAGCAAAACATAAAAATATACGCAACCACAAAATTAGAAATAAAATATGAAAGAATCATTAGAAGAGTAAATCGCTAGTGTCGTGTCGCTCGGGCCACACTTCGAGCTTCACTAATGATTGCACATGATTTATTTGAGCAGCACATTTTTATTGCCGCCTGATTTCGGGACCCAAATGATAGAAAGGTGTAATTTTTGTTTGTTTTCGACTTATTTGTATAGACAGAGCCTTAGTGTGTCGTAAAAACCAGACGCCCCTTTTAATTCACTTTGAGACGTCTTTTTTGAATTGTCTCGACAGTATGAATCCTGTTTATCTCAAAACTAATACAAACAGATACTAATCAATGTAAAGATATTTAACTAATGGTAGAGACAGTGGTTGCTTGCTCTATGCTCCTGGTTATATGGTATATTTGACTTTATATTATTTTAATAAGTCTTAACATTGGGTTTCACTGCTTACAGACTTGTACAAAAACCAAAGCTGCTCACATTTTGACACAAGTGTTTGTGCAGTGTAAACTCACGATTTGCCGTTACTTCCACATTAGGTTGCGTTTTGTTGCAAGGGGTTAGAGTAACAAGATATTAAGTTAATTGAAATAAAACAAATATAATTTTTCTATAATTTATTAATTAAAGTATAAATTGCTTATAACTATTACAATGTATTCTCTCCTCGTCATACAACTCCACTATTTCCATACAAAATAAAACATAACTAATACTAAAGTAGATAAATAAACCATCTCCTCGAAACAAACTGTACACTGACAGAGCAACATAAACACATATTACTCAGCTTTTTATTCAAATATAAGAGTTTCATCGTTTTGTCACCGATAAATTGTTAACTTCGCCAATTTGTAAACAGACTAGGCATTGCATTTGGAAAGTTTATTTAGTCTGATCGACAACAAAAGTTCACAATATATCGGTTATATTATAAATATAAATCATTAAAATTATGATTCCTACGTAAATAATCGTATCTTACAATTTTATTATATTTGCCAGACAAATGTAATCTAAACTCTTTAGTTTAGATTTCATTTGTCTGTCTGTTTGGCTTTATCTTGTATTTTTTTAAATATATACAATTATTTACGTTGGAACCATAAAAAAATAGAAACTATCCAAGTTATTGTCGGTTATTTGGTATTTGAGATAAATTGTACGCGAAATGTACAAGAAATAGTAAAAACATACAGAAATAAAACGTATCTCGTATGAAGCTTGTAAAAATATAAATTCAAAAACCATGTAGTTTGGACCCCGCTCCTTGCCACAACACGTGTTCACAATATTACTGCCGATACATTGCAAAAATATTGCCATACTTTTTACTCTTTTTAAAAAAGAACAGAAACATCTTTTACTAGTTTCGGCAGTGGTTAGTTATAATTGTATTAACTTGTACTATTTTATGTTTACAGTCGAACCAGGAAAAGCGACAAATTCGACTTAAAGAGATAGTATAAGCGAGAAAGTTGCAGTCTCTTGAACTCTAGCTTATCCAGATTCGACTTTATTACTAGAATTATTTAACAATTATGCGTACAACAATATCTAACTAAGTCAGTACTCGAGAATTAACTAATGTTAAGTAAACTTCAAAATATAACCGTGAACCTTTCCTGCACAATGCTGCAGATAAGGTTATCAGACTTTGTAGACATTTAATGTGACAGCTCACTAACGCCACAAATGTCATAAAAGTTTCACAAAAACCTTATCGTACTGTAGCTGTATTATTTTTTCTTATAATCTTCTATATCTATGTAGTTTTTACATGTTTTATGAGAGAAGTAAACGCGAACAAGGTCTCTCTCACCGGGAGAGATAAGCTTGTCGCACTATAGACATATTGTCATCCCTTTCATTATCTTTGAAAAGGGTAGAGATAACAATATGTGTAGCACAGCAATGGCAACTTGGTTATAAGTAATCTTTGAAACCAGTCTTGAATTTCCAAGATGGCCGACATAGATAGATAAAATGGCGGGAAGCAGCCATTTTTAAATTCTTTTTGTTAATACATCTAATGCGATATGGATTATTAAATTCAAAAGTGTTACATGAGTTTCTACATTACTATACTTTGACTATATAAACACAAAAATACATATGTTTTACTTTATGCACAATTTAAAATGCCGAAAAAAAAATGTACGTATTTTTTTTAACATAGTGTTTCAAATGAAATAATATACAGTGATGTATTTACAACTCAATGAGCTATATAAATTACAAGGTATATGACATACTATAGCACTGTACATAGTTCGAAGCTAAAACCATATCCTACTCAATATTACCGCATAATCACATTCAGTACACTGTTCCAAAATAAGATCTAAAAGGTCTACGTACTTCCTTTATAAAATATTGCAATGCACAAATTTCGTGTTAAAAACATTAATTAGAAATGTAAATTGTTGAGTTGGAACAGAGTACATGTGCTAACGGTGCGATCTGGTGTGAGGTGGTGAGCGCAGAGTGCGCAGTGTGCGCTGTGGTCAGTACAGGTTCCTGTACGTGCGGGCGGGCTTGAACCCGGCCCCGCCCCCCGCCCCGCCCACTGCACTCCCCGACCCGCCCCCAGCTGAGTTCAGGAACAGCTCGATGTAGCGGTGGTCCATGTTGTGCTTGTCACGTCTCATTGCCTGGGAATAATAAACAAATATATATTTTTTATACTCAACGGTATTTTAGTTATTATGATCATTTAACTTACTTTTTGTCAAAAGTTTTTATTGTAAAGCTAAAAAGCTTCTTTAGTAACTAAGTAATTGGATAGAGTTGTTCTTATTGAGAAGCTGTAACACACTTCGTAACCCATAGGGGGTAGGCAGTTATTATAGATTTGCATATTAAATGCATATATATGTGTGTACCCGCATGGCGTCGTCGTGGCACTCAAAGTCGACGTCCGCCTCGCCCGAGGGCCGGCCGCTGTTGTCGTACAGGATGTTGATGCTCACAGGACGCACCGGCTTGAAGAACTGACACACAAGTGCAAACGTTACATTGACAAAACACATTGCTTTTTAGTTATTATATGGGCTTTATGGTATTGATGATGCCTTAAATGAAGAAAATGATGTGAATGAGATATGTGAGCAATAGTTACATATGCGATGTCCTGCGGCGTGGCCTTGAAGGGCAGACCGCGCATGTGCACGCAGTACCCGCCGCGCCGGAACCCCCCGCGACCCGCCCCGCCTCCGCCCCCTGACGAACATACAATCAACATCACAAATTGTCTTTTGTCAACATTTTTAATAAAAACCCACTTCTTTTTCCGTTTTTTTATTTAATTTTTATATAATTAATTTATGACCTATCTTAAAAATGAGTTGTTTTTGAATTTTTCGACTGCAACTTGTCGGATATGGTTGCCATGACTTTAGTCCACATAGAATTATGTACATAAAATAAAGTGTTATTCGTATATCTGTGGTATAATTAGTCACTCTTGATCATGCTGACATCTATAATGCGCAAAAGACAGTTTTTCTTTCTATTGGTTCATATTGATATGGAAAATGTTTTCGAATACCTCTAACAAATCCCCTGCCGCGAGTGAACCTCTGGCCGTAGCGATCGCCGCGGTCGTAGGGTGTGGGGCGTGGCCTGCTGGAGCCCCGCCCCGCGTCGCGCGCGCCGTACGCCCTCACCTCGTCCGCGCTGCTCGGGAACACCTCGATGTATCTGCAACACCACACGCTTCCTGCTTAGTACATTATACCTGCTACTTTTATATCACCTACACCAACTGACATGAAGACACACTATTTAAAGAGTCATACCTTCCAACAGTATCTCGTTTATGAAGACGTGAAATCTTAATAATTTGTTTTTTGATTAACATTTTATCATTAACCACCTATGTATACACTATAGATATTTAAATACATGAAAATTACAACATTTTTGGTTTGCAACGGTAGTATTTTAAGAGGTATATCAGCACATTAGTTTTATTACGAATATTCGACCATTCGGATTTCATTGGGATTTTTTTTATATATTATACCGGAATTTGCTTCAACTTTTGCTGATTAAAAAATTAAATACACTACATTATATAATAACTATTAGATGAACTAAAATTCAAATAGTAAACAAAACCTGAAACCAAAAATACCAAAGACACAACACAATTAATTGTCTGTTTGTCCTCTTCCCTGTCGGTCGCCCGCCGTCCTCCCCGC
>NW_013529082.1:298647-304511 GCF_000836235.2 Papilio xuthus
CCCAGCCCCGCCCCGCCCCGCGCACTCCCCTCGCTCGCCCACACCTTGATAACTCAATATCCAATCACAAACATTCTTATAAATGCTGCCAGCTTCGATATAACCAAGTTTAAACCACGAAAATAACTTTAATTGTATCAATACTTTGAATATAAAATATGCTTCAAAAATAAATTTAGAAATATTTCTATATCTGATATGTATATGTAGATGAAAACAAAAAGTTTATCAATACCTCATCATCAGAATTATAGTTATAATATAATATAACTGGATAAAATCTGGCAGCATTCAAATGTTTTAGTAATATAACTAAACTCCCTAAGATTAAATTAAACTTGACAAGTATTTACCCAACAAAAACTATATATGTGGGCCGGGTCAGTGGACATTATGGATTACAGTACACTTTATTCTCCCATTTTTTTTAGCAAGATAACAATAAACATATGCCAAATTTTCCCATTTCGCTGTACACTTATTAGCAAAATGTTTTGCTATAAGCCATAAAGTTCCACTATGAATATCCCAATGTTAACCCTCTACACCAAATTAATTGTACTTTTGCCAATGTTACGTACAACCGCATTATGGATATTAAGCAATGAACTTTTCCCCCAACTTATAACTCACTTGTATAACATTGTCTTTTCACATATATTTTTTATTTCAATAATTTTACATTAGATAGATTATTCTTATACATTTATCTTGGATTTTAGTAACAAGTCAAATCAGTTATTGTACCATCAGGTAAGTTATGAATATTGCCATTTACAATATCAATATTTTATCACACATTTCAGCACTTTAAAAGTAGAGTAACAAATTTTCACTTAAATATTTTTTTATTTCCCATGACAAAATTTATATTTTACTAAATATATTAGCTTAAAAATTCAAATCTGTAATTCATTAAAACTTAAATGAAAAGTCTTTAGATATTATTTTATATTCCAACATTGCCTAATATCCGTGCAGCAGACTCAAAATTGGCAATGTGAAATAACTTGCCCCCCACCTGTGTCCTATTTTCTCCCTGTCCCTGTTGAGTGCCTCCTGAGCGTTCCCCTTGTCAACGAAGTGTACAAACGCCTCGCCCGAGGCCCTGCCCGTGTAGTCGTAGAGCAAGTGCACCCCATCGGGGGCCACCATCAGCCCTGCCCCACCCACATTGAAATAAAGATCAGTTACACAAATTGAGCAACACCCGTTGTGGTGGGATATTCTAATTACTATAACATTCAAAACGCAAATAATACTTGATTCAAATGATGTGTGCAAAAAAAATTTAATGAAATTTTAATAAAAATCAAATAAAAAAGGACTTAAAGCCAATTCATAAAGAAATTAAATAATTCTATATCCTTAAATAAAAGGTGTTGTTGCAAAAAATCTTTCCCACCACAGGGTCGACGATACCTAATATTCCCCGATTCAGTCTTTAAATGAAATATGGACAGACAGACAATATAATTAATTAGTTCTATGCCTTACCGTCAAAGAACTGGATTATTTCTTCTTTAGAGCAACCAAAAGGCAAACCACGAAGTTTAACAATGCCCATATCATCATTCAAATTAGGAATACCACCAAAGCCATTCTCAGAGTGGTTCATGGCATTCAAAGCCCACTCCATGTCTTGACGATCCGTGGAGAATACTGAAAACATAAGATTACATTATGAATGTACGGTACAGGAGCTTCAGAATTTAAAGCATAAATAAATTTTATCAGTATTAATCAAAGAAACAAAAAAAATTAACAAGATTAAGTTTTATTAAGATCAGACCCTTTAAAAATATTTTAATTATTTTGTTACCTTCTATATATCGTTTCCCCATGTTCTCCTTGTCCTTTTTGAGAGCTTCGTCCACATCTGCCTGGCTCACCAACTCTACAAAACATTCACCAGATGGTCTGCCCGGCCTCACTTCTGTCAAATGCACTCCTGAAATACATTTCACAATTTGAACTCATGAACTCATACGGACCTACGTCAACTTATATACAAAACAGTAGTTCCAAAATGTATAAATTAAAACAGGGAATAGAATTCCGCCATAATGCCGTTATGACAATAGGAGCAATTGGTAGTACGAAATAACACATTTGAACTGTTTTTCTCACCTTCTTTTTCATTTAACACGTTGATTCCGCTTAGGAAATCTAATACATCTTCTACTGTTGTAGAGAAAGGCAAACCGCGTAACCTAATAATGTGACTACCGCCGTCGCCCGATCCCAACATTTCCACTTTTTAAATTAGTATCAGAATATTTAATTACAGTATTTCAACGCAAAGAGGAATTGGAGTTATCTATATTTACAGTTATTTTACTACGTAACTAAGCAGATGAATAATTAAAACCTTGATAGCGTCACAAACAATCCAAATCGAACTTTTTCTATTTATCACCATAGACAACGCACCTGGCACAGATTGAAAACGATAAGAAAAGTAAATAGACAATACAAATGTCATCTAGATTTTATATAATCTATGACTTTAATGAGTTTAATGGACGAAAAGGAAATATCTACTGCCAAGAACTCCAAGAACTACATGAAGTGTTATTTAATTTATGCGTCAAAAAGTTTTTTGGGTTAATTAATTGATACCAAAGTTATTTACAACTAATTACAGTCAATACTTGAATTGTAAACTTATTAAAAATGACTGTCGACGGTGAAGAAAAAACTGAGCGTGAGCGTGTTTTTATGGACATTTCAATAGGCGGCTTGCATTCTGGACGAATCGTGTTTGAATTGTTTAGTGATGTGGCTCCAAAGACTGCGGAAAATTTCCGTGCTTTATGCGCTGGTGATATGGGTGTTGGGAAAGTAACTGGGAAACCGTTAACATATAAGGTATACTTTTGCAATGTATCAAACACTAAATTGTTACTCCTACTTATGTTTATACTCAGTGAATTTTGTTCGATTTTTTTCTACTAAAATAAGTGCTAACACTAGAATAAGTTTTGGGTACTACTGATAGATTTTTAGGTTAAGTGTACTCTGCCATTGCCTTGTCCATTTCTTTACAATTTTCTCTAATATATAAAAACTATGTTCCCCTTAAATCAGTTCTTAAAGAAGATTTATTTGCTAGGGTATGGTGTTTCATCGAGTGGTCAAAGACTTTATGATACAAGGAGGTGACTTCACTAACGCTAATGGGACAGGCGGAGAGTCTATATATGGAGGAACCTTTGAAGGTGAGCTGTTCACATTTGTGGATGTACCCTTGACAGTCACTATAAGACAATATTAAATAGAAATAAAACCTGAAATGTCTGAAATAACATAAAGAAATTTGTTGCGATTTATTTTCAGATGAGACATTTGAACTTAAACATGATCGGCCCTATCTTTTATCTATGGCCAACAGGGGCAAGGATACAAACGGATCTCAATTCTTTATGTAAGTTGTGGTGTAAAGGGTGAGTCACCCCTGACTTGTGTAGACTCTGAACCTCTTGGTTTGGATGTTTATGAGCTGATGATATACTTACAAAAAGATTTTCATGAATCTGTAAGCTTAAGTTGTTTTCAGAAAGGAGTTGAGAATGCATTCTGTTTACATTAAAGTTATAACTCAAACCAGAGTTGTTTTAAAATATTTAATAATTATCTGTTGAACTTTAAGTAGCATGTTCAGATGTAACCACTGAGAACAATTAGTCAAGATGTTAATGAAGCTATGAAGCATAATTAGGTATTACTGTTAGATTTTTTTTTATAGAATAATGGGCAGATTTATTGGTTTGTCTAATGTTAAGTTGATTGTTATTACTGGCTGGCGACCATAACTGAACAAGGTGATATCCGCCTTTACAAAAAGAATATTCTATAATAAAACAATTTAGAATTTTATCACAGGCTGTAAAGTATTTTGTCAGATTGTCATTGGGGCACATGAACACCATCTGTAAAAAATTCCATTAACTTAAAAGATTGTATGTGTAGTTGAGGAATTTGTGTAGTATTGGGGTGGGCAGAGGTTGACGCGCGGTTGTGTGTGTAGAGGGCGCTGGCGTGGCGGCGACGTGCGCGCGCTGCCCGCTATCGTTCTTGTTGTGTTCTGTGTGTTGTAGAACAACACAGCCGGCCCCGCATCTCGACAAGTAAGTCACTTATATTTATTTTTATTTGTATTAATACACTAAGGGCCCTTTTTCATCCATTCTATTAAAGAAAAAATTTGTAAGAATATTGTTTCACCAATATTTTGGAGTCATCTAAGTTTAATTTTGCCTTAGATTCAGGGGAATTTTAACCTTGAACCAAAATCATCTATCTAAGAATACAATAGGGGCTGGTTGATGAATCTAGACATTACATCATATGACATTTAATTTACTTAATTTATTTTACCACAAAAATAGTTATATGGATAAATAAAATGTGTGCATGTGTTTATTGCAGTGTGCACGTAGTGTTCGGGCAGGTGGCTGCGGGCGCGGCGCTGGTGCGGCAGCTGGAGGCGCTGCCGGTGGACCGCAACGCGCGCCCCCTGCAGGACGTGCTCGTCACCTCCTGCGGACAACTCGTCAGGCTCAAGACAGGTAACTGTATGCGTAGAAGAGGTGCAAAATATTATCAACATAGGTTTATATAACTCAACTTATAAAATGCAGAATATCACAGTTCTTTTTGTTGAGTCTTAAATCTCCTTATTAGTATACAAATACTAGCTCTAGTCTGAAATTAGTTTCTCATCTTGGACAGTTAAAAAGCATAAGCAAGATAAGGAAAAGGCGAAAGAGGAAAGTGATGGCGATTCTGATCATTCGCAGAAGAAGGATAAGAAGAAGAAAAAAGAGAAGAAAAAGAAGAGGTAAATATTTAATAAACACTTTTATCAATTAAATCAATGTCTAAGCTTAAAAAAATTAAAGTTAGAAAAATCATATTTCTGCTGTTTATAATGAAAGTATACTTCTTTAAATTTTTGATAGATTGATTACATAATAAAAATAAAAAAACAATATTCCAGACATCAGTCGGAGTCTTCAGCGGATGGTCAAGAGATTGAACAACCCGTTCATCCATTGGTGATGACATCAAAGATTGACCCTCGAGAGATACCAGAGGTGCCGGAACCCAAGTTCCTACTGCGAGGTGGAAAGGATTATGACAAGAAAGATAGAGATAGGTACGCGGTTACAAGTTGTTTTTTTTTGTAGTCATATGTTATATATATGTTTATTTGTTACATTTTTAACGGAGTCATACAATCTTCGATTTTTAATTTTCGCTTTTACAGCTTTAGCCAATTTTTAATGTAAGTCTAGTTGTCTTTTTTTTAATGTTTTATCATGTAAATGTGTACACTATGAAAAGTTTTTTTTAAAATAATTATTGTAAAGTTATTTGTGCAATGAATTGACATTAGAGGTATGTATGTATATATATAACATTCAGGATGCGGTACCGCGAGCGCGACCGCAACGCATACACCAGGAGCGGCAGGATTATAAAAGGACGCGGCGTTTTCGTAAGTATAACTAGACTACTAGTTAATCTACTAACATTAGTAGTAATAACTTTCTCAAATATGTTTAATAGTTACTTTTTTAGCAGAATATGGAAAACTTGTTCTATTTTGTAGAGTTTTAATTTATACTTTAATACGTGTCATTTTACAAATATTATAAATGCGAATGTATGGATGTATTGAGATGTAGAAGTAATAGAATTTGTGTGTGTGCATGAGCAGCGGTACCGCACGCCGTCACGCTCGAGGTCGCGCTCTCGCTCGGTTACACCGCCGCACTGGAGACAGGCGCAGCGCAGGATCATCAAGCTCTCTGACTACGAGGTACACACACATCTACACTCTCTCTTACCCCCCCCCC
>NW_013529082.1:304536-408279 GCF_000836235.2 Papilio xuthus
TCCCTCCTCTCTTATTTATTAACATTAGTAATATGATCATGTAGCGCATGGACCAGGAGAGGGTGGAGCGCGAGGCGCTGGAGCAGCCCAAGAAGCCTGCAGAGAAGCCCCTCAATGGTGAGACTATTTGATACAACGCTCACAGAATTCTCCATGTTTCTGTTCAATTCTGTGTTTGATGTTTGTTATTATATATTGTGTACAGAAGGCGAGCCGGGCACGCCGGGCACGCCGGACCACGAGAAAGAGGAGGGCGAGTGTGACTCCACGCACGGTGCGTTATTCATATCTGCCCTCACATATTTGATATTCACGCTAACAGTCTCTTTTTGTAATCAATAACGGACTCTCAGTGCACCAACTAATAGGATAAAAGCCTATAGTTTCTCATATGTTCATAACTGAAGTAATGTTTTTTTATTTTCTTTCCTAACGTAGATCAATCTCGACATGAGAAAGTCGACTACAACGCTCTTGACTTTGAAGAGGATATTGAACATGAGGGTTTGTATTACTATGTATTGTGCTTAGTTAACGTCTGATTGACAAACGTCTTTGATATACTCGTACGTAAATATTATGTTCGATGTGAAAAAGTGCGTGTCATTGTGTCACACAACTATACGTGATGACCTGCAGATCAAATCACAGCTTGTATGTGTCAAGCAGATCATTGAACCGATTCCTAGTTCAGCTCTATTTATACCTACATAATAGAGTTATGATTTGCCATTCGAACTGCTAGTCAACAGGCAGGTCGTGCCTTGTCGATTTGCATAGTTATAGTTCATCGCGATGAAGAATTTAGTTGTAAAGCCGCAGCTCAGTGGTTCATGTGTATGTGTGGGTAAACTTTTGTACCGGTTCAGTGATGATGTACCCGGTACTGCGGGTGTGATGCAGGTGGTCGTGCGGTGCGTGCGGTGCGTGCAGTGCGTGCTGTGGTGTCTGGTCGCGGGGCGACGCGCGCGACTTCGCCCCGGCAGCGCGCGGAGGCGCTGGCCCGCGCGCTCGGCGTGCACCCGCGCCACGACCAGCTCAGGTACCTCACACAACACCTCATCACATACAAACTTACATTTCATTGGCTGCCACTTTGTCTAAAAGCTCATATAATGATATTAGATGATAGATCGTTTGATTTTTTCTGTGAGCGCGTTCCGTCCACCCCACATCAAGCAGTGGAATACGCGTGGTGGGAGTTGCAAGGCTGTGTGATGGCAGGTGTTGATGACCAACAGGGAGGAGCGTGACACGCGGGAGTACCGCGAGCGACCGCGGCGACGTGACGGCCTGGCCTCCTGTGTGCTGCCCGTCGCGCCCGCGCACCCCGCACACCCCAGCACCACCGCCCCCGCCCCCGCCCCCGCCACCCGGGACACACCGCACCATGCAGACGAGGGTGACGAGGACGCCGGCTACGATCCCTTCAGGCTGCTCCGGAGTACCTTCGCCAGTCATAACAGAGATAGGTACAAAGACCAGAGGTGAGTCTCAGTCACAATCTAAATATATTTTTTTGTAAAATTAGTAAAAAAACATGCCATCTTCTAACTTTAGTTATATTAGCAAGGAAATGTCGATATGTGAATATATAACAAAATAATGACAAATTTCTTCTGGTACAGGAAAGACGAACGTCAAGATCGCAGTGATACACGACGCGAGAAGGAAAAGGAGAGATACAAAGAGAAGGAACGAGACGACAAGCACGACAGACACAGGAGCGAAAGAGACGACCGCAAGCACTCGGAGCATCGCAAGGACGACAGGGAATATAGAAAGGATGATAAAGAGGGAAAGAAATATGACAAAGATATAAGGAAAGATGACAAGGAAGTAAGAAAGGATGATAAAGTGAAAAAAGACGAAAGAGAATCTAGAAAAGAAGACAGAGAGAGTCGCGATCACAGAAGAGAAGAATCGGGGAAAAAGGATAAGGAATCTCGAGACGACAGAGATTCGAGAAAGGAAGATAAAGGTAGAAAAGATGTTAAACGAGAGGAGTCTAGAGACAGAGAGAAGCATAAAAGTGATCGGGCTAGAGAAGAGAGGGATGGAAAGAGCTCTACCAAGGAGAGGTATTAAATTCATAATTACATTTAAAATGTTTAAATTGTGCAAGATTTTAACCCTTAAACAATGTGACAGGACAAAGTCACCCAAAGGTGCAGGCGCAGAGGCGGCGGTGCGCGACACAGCAAAGCCCGTCACTGAGGAGGACAAGAAGAAGGTAAACAGAAATTAATTCATAAGTGTTATTATAGAAAACATTTCGGCAACGGTTTAGTTTCATTTTAGTAAAAAATATGTTGAACATTCAAATTAGTTTGTTATGCAAAATGTTTTCTTACTTTTTGTAAGGCAATATGTATGTATGAGATACGTGTGTGTATGTATGCAGGAGGAGGAGCGCGACGAGGCGCGCAAGGAGCTGATGGAGATCGTGCGCCTCATCAAGTCCCGGCAGCGCGACCGCGAGGCCAAGGCGGCGGGTACGTACACGCAAACTAATACAACAACTTTATTTTATTAATTTGTTTTGTTGTTCTTAATATATTGATTCCATAACAATAACAACATGTTAACGTTCACAATAGAGATGAAGAAGAAGAGGGCCTCGTCCTCTGAGTCTGAGGGGTCGCGCCGCGCTCGCCGCCGCCGCTCCTCCGACCGCAGGCGCTCGCGCAGCCCCAGGTCTCACCTCACACACACACACACCATCTCATACACATATACACATACTAAGTATATTTTTCTTCATTAAAACAACACATGCAGTTGCAACTGTAACAACATAAACGCAAGCCAAAATCAAAACATTTCTCATTAAGTGCTTTAGGGATTTCCAAACTGTTGTCAACTAATTTACTTTTCATTTGAATAAGTACATTAAATGTAAAGTTTGTATTACGAGTTCTATCGTACGTAATTTATATATATATATATGTTGAAAAATATTTGATTAATATTAATTGGTGTGTCCGCAGATCGCGTCACAGCCCGAAGTCGTCGCGTCGTCGTCGCTCTCCCTCCTCCTCCTCCTCTTCCGACTAACACCTCCCTCCTCCCCTCACCTCATCTCACCTCCCCCCCCCACTGCCTCACAAACTATGACCTAACAAACAAAGTCAAAGTTTTAGATTGACCCACTACAAAGTTACGAGGTTAAAAGTGTTGACACCAAGAAAGGTTAATTTGTCAGGAAACGCTTCTGCAGGCACACCGCCACGCCCACAGATGTTTTGGTTAGTATAGTGAAGAAATACTGGTAACATTATGTAGGTTAATGAGGTAAGTATATCACATTTTTATATCTTATATGAATTTATTTCATTGCTTTCAATTATTTTTACATTTACTGTTAAAAAGGACATTGTATGAATTAGGTTTCATTAATATGTAGTTATAATTTTGTTAAGCACTATTCTTCTAATAGTGATTACATTTTGACACTTAACCCGTGAGTTTCTTTTTCATCATCCATGTCTTTCACCTTTAACAAAACAGGGATAACAATATTATTAAAACGGAGACTCTGTTCTCAGAAACCCACGCTAATTGAATTAAGCAATATACTAAAGTGATGTAAAATTATAAATATAAATACGAATATTTTTATATTCTGCATTTATATGTTCTAATGGTTAACATTGCTTGAAATACGACCATAACTAGCCTTTTGCACTTATCTACATAAAACTTTAACTGTGTCAAATTTCATGTTTATTCAATGGTTTTACTCAAAAGGGATCCAAAGTTTTCGTTTCACGTAAAATAATATGAAAATATCTTTGTAAGAAATATAATGTATGAATTTTTATATAGAGCATATGTTTTATCTGCGTTTATCATTACTGCTCACCCTCTGAAGTAAGTCTTCATAATAGATGGATCTGCAAGGGCACTGCTGTGCCCAACGTATAGAAATTCAAGCTAATTTCATGGTGCCTATAAAAATGTCGGTGTACTATGTTTTAAAACTTTAACTATAGAAATATTACTAAGCGACATTTAAGTAAACTTTAAATCACACTAAGGACGATAAAACCATATACACCTAAGTAATTGAAACTCCATTATGTAATAATTGTATCAGATATTATATAATTGTGTGTGAATTAATATTTCTTGTAAAATTAAATGGTATTTTAATATAATTGTCAGGTCACATTACGATTCTTATTCTTATTTTCCCCGTGAATTATTTCAATATTATCTTAATTAACGTGTACTAGATGTATTTGCCTTGTGTACAATTTAATAAATCATTCAAACTTTATATTTGTTTTATTTAAATAATATTAAAATTAGATAAGAGTTTCTCAGACCAAAATCTTCGTTTAAAACATATTGTTATCTCTGTTTTGACAAAGATAATGACAGGGATGACGATATGTTCTATACAGAGATTTTGATTTCAGAAACCAACGGTGAATAAATATGTTCTGACTGCCGCAGTATCATAAAAACATATTTTATCTAGCTCGTTCTATTTGAAAAATATGAGATAACGATTTTTACTGGTGTTCCTGCGGTGTAAACTAATTATAATACAAAGCACAATGAGTCTTGAGTTGCGGCAAAACATCCGTCACGTGGCGTGACAGGAAGGAAAACGAACTATGACAATATTTTGTAGTGAAGTGCCGAAAACTTTGATAATAGTCCGGTTAATTTAGACATTGGAAGACACATAAAGTCCCAACGAGCTGATATGAATTGGTGGATAAGTTCAAAATATAATATAATAATAAATAAAATTTAAATTTCAATCTTATTTTGGGTTTAATTTGACCGGACTAAATTCTAACAGGGAATAGGTAAATGTTAAATTCGTAAAACGCCATCTATTGGTATAAAAACTATTTCACGAAAATATTTTACTTTTCAAGGCACATTAATCGACGAATAATAATTTAATGCCCCTTGGTAACTTTAGGACTATATTAAATTATAAGTACCGATCGCAACCGCTACACCTTATGAGTACCTCTCCGAGATGTTGGTTTCTTACGTTATTTGATTTTTTTTACGTTAACGAGTAATTCTACCTGATAGCATCAATTAAATATAATTTATAACAGCTATAGGTTTGTTGTAAGCTGTATGTTACCATTTTTTTTTCATAAAAATAAGTTGTTGATACGTAAAACATAATTTCTTTTGTAGAGATTTTTTCATATTGTTCCCAAGTCCTTTTTATTAATAATATAAAGTAAGCACAATAATGCCGGCTGATACTCGTCCTTTGTCAACTTTGTTAATTTCCTTATAAATTATATGCTGTAATTTTCCTTGTTTATTTTATAAATTTCTATAAGCGAGAGTTATTTACTGGGAAAGAGGGTCAAAATTTGAATCTAGCGAGAAGCAACCTGTTGGGCTTTTCATTTAAATGCTATTTATTTCACCACAGTTTAGTTGACCTATTTTATTTCATATCAACGGAATTTTCCAGCACGTGTTTTGATATTGCGTTTAATATAATATTCAGTGGTGTATTTAGCTGGCGGCGCCGAGTATCGAGTTTATTTTGTCCGCGTTTCGTGTAATTTGAGATGAACTTGCAAGAATCAGTTTACAAAGCGTCGTAAACACACTGCTTTTGAATCGGTGACGTTATTACGTTCGTAATTATTATTAATTGGTGTTTTTTTGAACGAGTAATTTCCAATTGATTGGAAGATCGATGGGTGCACCGCCGCGACGGCGCCATCAGAGAAGGTTATTAAATTGCGGCATATATTCCTTGATCACGCCGACATTTTTTATACTTGATAAATTGTCATTTGTCATCAACTTATTTGACATTGATTTGATATTTTGATTACACGAAATGAATCGTTAGACGGACATGATTGGCCGTCTAGTTTGTGTTTTAGGTTAGCAATGTTTTTTATTACCAAGGTTAAATGATTCCGTGGGTTCCCATTACCAAATCATCTTTATTACTTATTATATTTGCCTGGTATTTTATAATGTTCTTAATTTAAACCTTTTTAAATTTTTAATTGATTAAAAGCTACAATTGAAGACGATTTTTCAAGAACACACACAACTAACAATTTTCAAATCCAATTTCGCTGTGGCGATGAGCTTTTGTGGAAATTTTTGAGACATTTTTCACTTTCGATGTCTTTCCCACGGTGGTGGAGGACGGGAGTAGGGGGGAGGGGTTAGTAATAGGGTGCCGGATTACGTCACACGTGAGAATGTCCCGCGGCGCGATGTACATTGCTGCTTTCTCATTGACCCCTGCCCTGGACAATTGCACTGGCCCAGCCACTCACGTCATCTACGAATACGTAACGCTCAAAATTAAATCACCATCTCTAGAACAGCGTTCATTAGTGTCTTCTTTACTTATATTTTAAAAGCAGAAAGCAGTACAAAAAATGTTAGAACAAAACTTACAAAATAAATTACCATTTATTAATCTACAACAAAAGAAATTACATTTTCAAAAGATATCAATTATAAAAGAAAAACATATTATATCATAGTATTTCTTGGCTAATGTTATCTATATACACTTGATGAAATTGGGACGTCTGTATGTAATATCAAAGTAATCATATTACGTACACACGATGTTTCCGTTACATATAATCAAAAACCAATTTTTGAAATTTCTGTTTCGCTTTAATTGCGGGAAACTCCGAAACGACTGAACAGATTTTGACGGGAATTTTACTGGTAGGTTACTAATTTATGCAGGCATATGATAAAAAAATAATGTTATCCTTATTTTTGTTCTAATTTTTATCCTGTGTTATGGTTCTGAGTTGCGCCGTGCGTCGTGCGTCGTGCGTCGTGCGGCGTGCGGCGTGCGTCAGCGGCGCTGCAGTCGCCCTGACCTACCCCTACGCGCCGCGCGTTACACCGCACAACGCAACCGCACCACACAACCGCACACGATTCTTATAATACATAGTTTCATATTTGCAATAATACGCTTACAATATTTAATGTTAAGTATGTCTTTTAAACTTGATATTAGCATGTTACGTAATGTACGGAAAATATTTTTTATACCAAACATAATATAACAATCATAATTGTATGCTTCAGTCTGTCAGTAACATTTTAATATAACTTTTTAAATTACTATTTAAAAAAAATATTTAACGTAATAATCCCTCCACATGCTTGCAGTCCACTGACACTAGATCATTCAACTTTTAATCAACCAGCTGGAAGTTATCGAAGTTATCAATTACACAACTTTTTTCTTTACCAACACTTCGTGTGTTGATTGAACATAATTGTTTACATATACAACGCTCCCTATCACTTGGTTTGCACAAAAAAAATCAGTGGAAAGCGATCGATGTACCTCATGACATAGTTTGGATGCAACGCGCGTGCTTGAAAGCGGAAGTATAATGCGATTATCGATTTGCTTATGACAGAAAATGCGTTGAATGGACGAGGAGCAAGGAGGCGCGGGCGGGAGCGCGGGGTGGGGGCGGGGAGCTGCAGCATGGCGGCCCCGAGGCGCGCGCTTTCGATGCTGGCCATATCGATATTCTATACCGGTTATATGATTTTCATTTAATCTAATGTGAATTCATGTTTTTGTAATAATTAACTTGACGTAGAGTATTGAAAATGAACTTAAAATTGCACGTGGATGTAAATAAATAATTATTACATAGAAATTTTTACATAACAGTCAGTAGATATAGAAGATTAAGATAAAGCATATCCTAATTGCAATCACAAATCATATGATTTATAACTGTTTTTTATTCAAACTAAAAGATTTGAAAGATGTAAATAAATATAAAATATATAATGAATACCATACGTATATAACGTACTGAACAAAATTATGTAGTAGTATGTAATTATTCTCCTTATGATACACCTGAGTAAGTTCTTAAGGACTGCAAAGGTTGCAGTAATTACAAAAAAGCGACAAATAGAAAGATTGCTATGAAGGCTTTTAATGAGTTGTCGATTAGTTAGCGAGACATCGAGTGATGGCGGGTCGCGGTGCGTGCCTACGGGTCCCGCCGCCGCCCGCGCTCTCCGCGCTGCTGTCACGCCGCGCCGCGCCGCGCCGTCAGTGCGCCGGTGGGAGCGGGCTGCGCCGCTCGTGTTCTCGCAGCCCGCTAGTCGACGATCCCGCGTGCAGTGCAAATGATTTTGTTTTTATGGCGCTCATATTACTACAAGTGTTGGTGCTGGGTGTGACCGCGGCGGCAGTTGACGGTGCGTGTACCAGGTTCTCTCCCGGGCACCACGTGGCCCGGGCCGGCATCGGACTCTGTTTACAGCGGCCGACGCATGCGCCTCTCTCGGGCGGCTGCAGGTCAAACACCGGCACAAACTACGGAGGTTCTATATACGTGTTTGTGGCCCGACAAGTAAGTTTGGTTGTAGTTGTAGGTCGCCGCGCCGGCCGCCGGGGACGCTGCACCGGGGAATCGTCGATGCTCTCGTTTGTTTATCCCGTTCCTCAAATATTCTCCCTCAATTTTCTATTAGATGACATTCCTATAATATATGTTTGTTTGTCATGCGGCGACCATAACATGAGTACGTTTAATGTAAATGTAGAATAATATAACATCACAACAAAACAACGAGTTTGTAATAACATAGTAAATATTTGAAGTCCTTCGCAATGCCTTGAAATATATTTGAAACTTTGATGTTAGTGAATCAGAGGTTGCGGTGTGTGAGGAAGGGGTAGTGGTGGTGGTGGTGGGGGGGGGCACAATAAACACGCGTCAATAGCAGTAGATGGTGTTCAACACAAAACTCGTTTGTGTTTCGTTATATTATTATTATGATTATATCTTCCTAACGCGGCGCGTTGTTCTCTGAAACCTTGCTGCGTAATAACAAACAAAATGAATTTTGTTTTTATTATAATTGTTAAAGAACAGTCCCAAGTAATATGACGCCCGTGGGTCGAATTTCCTGTAAATTTCATAAAATGACTAAAACATTATGAACTATAAAATTATTTAATTAACATAAACACTATTCAGTACAAATTTATTAATATTACTATTTTAAAAATTCGTCCTCGAGGCGGAAAAGTCGCGGTCGTTTACTAGTAGATAAATAATTTAGTAGTGGTAGGAACCAGGGACCTTGAAACCAGCGATCCGATACTATACCGACCACTGACCTTGGATATTATGCCTTTATTGTATTCCAATTGAAAGTGGTTTAGTAAACATCATAGTCATAGTACGGGCGTCTAATGTACTTTGGTGACTATTGCATTTTTGGTTTTGACGGTTCTACCATTGATTTTTTTTCTGGTCTTGGTAGCGATAAAACCTTTGTTATATTTCTTTTTCAGCTTGTGGATATCCAAAACATAATTTACTAAAGTCCTATATTGTTGTTTCTGTCTTAATATATTACCATCTCTCTCATCTCATTGAAAAAAAAGAAGACACTGTAGTTTTTCTACGCAGTCTTTTGAAAATGACGATAAAATGTACAATAGGTATATCACAGAGCGGTATTACATAAAAGGTCTATGATTTATAGAGATGAGGGCAGGTTATTTGAGAACGCGGTCAACAATAGGTTCTTTGTAACGCTACAATTGACTGAGTTCCTAGGAAATACTTAACTACCGAGTAACACGTGGTTGGAGATTCGTTATTGTACCCGGTATTAGATTATTACGAAATTTGATGTTTAAAACTATAATTGTCCGTTGTCAAACACTCGTGGAAAACTGTTAACAATTTTTATTTGCATTTTTGAACACGCTGTTTAACGATTGATAATGAAAAACCGAAATATTAAGGTTATAGAATCAAATGTTTTTGATATTCAAATAAATCGATTCATTTGACGAAAAAGGTTACATCATTTAAAGGATCTAAGGCACGTAACTATTTACGTTGGATCAATCGAAACATAATACAACGCTATTGATGCTGCGAGTAAAAGCTATTATGTAATAAATACATAAACTCTACTCATATACAGCTTTGTAGACCTTTAGCTGGAGGACAATGTAATCTAAATGGTAAACTTCTCCGAATAAATGTTATTATAATGTCCTTATTCTTATATCCTGGGATAGATCTGCCCGCGGCACGGTACCGTAGCTTAACGATATGTTTTTGTGGACATTTTATTTTAAATACTTATTAACGTAAGAGTAATCTTATTTCTTACCAATATAAATGCGAAAGTTTGGATGTATGGATGAATGAATATTTGTTAGAAGATATCACTAGGACGGCTGCATGAATCTCGCTGAAATTTGACATAGAAGTAAAACATGGCCTGGAAGAACACAGAGCCTGTTAATTAAGTTATTTTAATTTCGCGCGGACGGAGATTCGCGTGACATGTAGTAAAACAAAAGATTAACATCATTTGTAAAGGAACGTTCAGAAGACAAACAAACTATTTTGTGTTGATACATCTCTCGCAATGCATAATCTTTACTAATCTTTAGCTGTCGAGAAAATTATAAAAACAAATTACACAAAAATAAAAACAGTCTATGTGTTTAAAATGTCTACACTAAATTAGATGGGAAGCAATCTCGCATTTCTATTTATAGAAAATAAATAAGATTAATCTAGATCCCGACACAAAAATACTTTGGCGTCGCAAATAAACGCTGAAAGTCAAATGGGGCACCTTGGAAAACACGAATCACGTAATATTGTCTTACTTAACTCCGACAAGGGAAGTAAATTTTAATTAAATAAAGACACAAATAACACTAGCCATATTCGCAATAAAAGGAAATACGGATGGATAAGTTCAACTCTTATGTAGGAAATATTTAAATTAGCGACCATCCTTTTGTTCTTCCAGAGTATGTTCTACATCTGTGCCAAATTTCAGCGAAATTCATGAAGACGTTCTGGAGATACCTTCAAACAAACAAACATCCAAACATTCTAATTTATATAAGTATGATAATGAAATAACACAGTAACGTTGAATTTAAGTAAATATTATTTACGTTATTTTACACAATTGGAAATAATTTAAACGTTTTTTTTTTTAAATTTCTGATCGACTGTAGTTAAATTGTACTAGTTGTTTCTCTTACTAGTTTAGGAAGGTTAAATGGTCGTAGTAAAAATAAATATCTGGATTAAGTATTAACATTGCCGACGCGTTTCAAAATAACTTGATTGTAAACTTTGCGATTCTTTCGCTACTTACAAAAGAATAAATAGGGGTTGGATTATAATTCCTGACCTTTTTCCCGCCTTCAAAACTCCGGGTAATTCTTTCGTGGATTAATACGACCGATTTTATGGTATCGAGTGTTTAACTTTGTACGTTAATTCTGTAAAGTTAACTTCGTCTTGAAAACTTTACAATGGGTCAGAAGAGAACAATCTAATATGCCCGTTAAAACTTTGCGATCCAAATTCATATCAAGTAAATATACTTAGGTTTGACTTTGAATTTTATCCTAAATCTATGAGCTGGATAGACTCAGTCACTGGACTGTCTTCTTATAATACAAAGCTTTCACTATTTTTAGACATTAGTTAGAAAGCTTTGACGTGAATGTCGCGCTTTCGTTACCAAGTCAAGTGTCAGATTGATTAGTGAGGGGACATAAACGTTGACATATTAATAAAGCTAGTGTTGCGCCGATACACCGGTTCAGAGCCGGATTTTCTTCCTAAAACCACATTAGACATTTTACACTTAACTACTCTGTATACTAAAGAGTTCCAATTTGATGTTTATTTTCTTAATTTCGGAATGAAACGAGATATACAATAAATACACAAGAGATAAATACAATAAAATAGAATATTATAGTGTTGTTCCAACTCAGTTGTAAACGATGTTGCGATGAGGTGGATCGATCATAAACATAACAAGAATACCACTAAAGCAGAAAAAAATAAAATGACTGATAATAAAAGACAGCATCAAACGCGGTCCGTAACTTAACTAATCAAGTTATTTATTACGAGAAGAGGCCAAAGTGTTGTATCATTTAATTACAGTTAGTAAATTGTTTTGCTGCTATTACTCTTCTTCCTATAGTTTATTGTGACTGTGAATTATTGAGATTCTAATTCTATTTATATGAAGGTAAAGCTCAATTTGGTTTAATCGTCATTGGTGCAATTGTTAAATGCTTGACCGCACCGGACCGAAATCAGTGGCTCCAGTTTTAATCTTCAACCAATGTACCAATGTGTTATCGATTTTCGAATTTCATATGTACATTTTCTCAGACGTTGTTACCAAAAATAACGTGATGCAATCTGTATATATGTACGAGGAAACTCAAAGATATGTGTGAAGTCAACCCGCACTGTGCGCGGTTGACTTTAGTCTAATCAACTTAACCACGACGCATAAGAAGGGAATGAAAACTTACACGACTGCTGATACAGATGTTGCAGGAGTAATACTGTGCTAGGATGATACTAATGTTTAAATAGGTTAATTTCAAACACTATGTCACCGAAGTAAGCATGTTAATAATACAGAAAAGGTAATTAGAAGCAAATAAATCAAAAAGCAATTGTTGTGGTGTAGATTTAACGATGGTTAATGTTTAATACATGTGCTGTACACCAGGAATTGTTCTACACTACTTTGAATTATTCAGTTAATTCCGCGCCGGCCGTTCTAACGCTGAGCTCATCCGCTGACAAATTCAAAAGGCATCGCATTGTGTACGCACTTGACTTAAAACACTATAATTATTTTATTGTTATCAGTAATAGATAACTGGAATAATTCTACTGACTACTACCTTGGGAGAGAATACGATTTGATATCTCACAGTTTTTAAGACATTACGGCTATAAGGTTATAATATCCTATGGTATTTAAAGACTTCATAAGGAAGACTCACTATATGTTTTATTGAATGTTTAACTAGTACTAACACACGCATAACCAAGGAGATTTTATCTATAGGTTGCGGAATATGAAAAACTGTTTTATGAAATGTCGTTACTGATCAGAATGACCTATATAAAATGTCTTTTAGCGATTTACTTATATTAACTGGTGGTTATAGCATGTCGTTAGCAGAACTTTGATAGTCCGCAATAAATCCTCACAACTTTACTGTCTACGTAACGAGCCGTGCCCGATGTGAACGCAACGCGCAACTTTCAGCTGACAACACGCGAACTTTATCACTTTCATATGTTTTCCTTATGCTTTCTTGTTATTAATTTTATCATATAATTTTTCTGTGTCGCGAGAATCGTATTGCGCGCGCGATCGCACAACGTCTCCGGTCAGTACAGGCGTAGTGACTACATGTCAACTCTATAGATTTGCTCCGACAACTTGAAAATTGCAGCAACATTTTCTTAGCATTAAAAAAACTGCCGATCATCATCACTCTCACAAGTTTTAGTTATGAATATCAAGGATTAAAAGTGACTTCATTAGCCTAGATACTAGATAAAGTAACTTTTCTTTTATCAGTTTGCACGTCTTTGTTTTTTTATTTTTAAATTCACTTGATAAATATGTATAATTCGTTTCATTTTGATGGTGGAGGCGAGATGAGGCGTGGAGTTGACTCAGAATATCAAAGATGCTCAATACTCATGGAAGAGACGCTCATGTTTACATAATGAGCACTTCCCAATCACGCATAACCAATGAGCCAATCTCATCATTTGCCCATCAGTCTTCCATCGCGATTACGCTTGCTTTAACGACGTCTACATAACTATGTATATATCTATGTCATCCGACGTGCCTACGCGCTTCTCTATAAATCCTTCCTGACTAGATCCGCGCCTAGATAAAACTACGTTCGCGGAAAAAACCTGACCAGCAACTGGCTCGCGTGCTACTCATGCGCTTTATCTCTCCACGGTTCTCACGATTTGTGCTAGATTTTATACTTTTTGCTCACTTACGACTTAGGATATTTCACAACGTTTAAATCCGAAGGTTATCCATGCTTGTTTACCTAAACTTATCACGTTTTTTTTAAACCTAATTAGGTATTAGAGCCGTAAATTTTTCCTATGTTTATCCAAAATAGAATCACGAGGTTTATATGTTTGTAGTTTACTAAATTTTACTGTACCTTACTTTATTGTGAAAAGTAAAGCTATTTTTGTTGGTAATCTTTGATCCAATATTTCGCATGTTCATTGTGACCTAAGCTTACGAAAATCGAAGACCGAAGGGATCATGACCGGGATTATTTGGACGTACAATTAATATTGTAAGATGTTCCCGCGGCAAATGGGCAGACCGCCAAAGCTTTAGGAAATAGGTGCTATGTGAATTGTATGTAAATGCCGGACGATATTTGTGTAATATCATTGCCCATAGCGATTCTCGAACGTGTTTAGGGCACTACAACATTTTGCTCGTCTATGATACGGAGAAATAGGGTTCAAGAAGATTAGATCTTTGATAGAATTGTGAAATTTGTATTTGTAAGTGTAAAAATTCGGACTGACTGTTAATGGATCTTATCTTATAAGGTATGTTTGCTTTGCTTGTTCGCTTACATTTCTGATGATATTCTAACACGTAAGTAAGATATTTATAATGTATTTAATATTCAACTAGTACTGCGCTAATGGCAGGTTCCGCTGCGTGTCTTGAAATTCAATGTGACTTCAAAAGTTACGAGTGTCGGACAAATTTTACTACTTGATATATTTCGACTGTCTGTGTAAAGTATTAACATTCAAATTTGTAATTTCTTGTATCTGAATGGAATACGTATGATTGTGGGATCAAGGCTTGATTCGCTAACTGGGAACAAATTGTCGTCGATGCTTGATAGGTTCATTATTTATCGATGTAGGTTTAACTTTCGTCACGTAACTTCTGGTACGTTTAATGAAGGAAAGGACTTCAGATGGATTTAATTTTACTGTTTTGGCTATTCAATAGTTCTTTGTTTTACTCATATTATATGTTAATGTTTAGATGGATGAATGTTTGTTTGAAGATATCTCCAGAACAGCTGTATGGATCTCGATGAAATTTGCCATACATATGGAACATATTCTGGAAGAACACATAGGCTACTAATGATGATTTGTGTTTAACTACGCGTAGACGGGAACGCGGGTGACCGTTAGTATTCTATGAAAATAAGGCTTGACTATAGTCAAATCATCATTTTAAAATGAAAACGCACTGCTCTTGTTTATCTGCGTTCATGTATATTACAAAAACCATAAACAATATGACAATTTATGAATGAATCTATAAATATACTTTCCAATTAGAAAAATAACAAATCAAATTCATTTTTGGAGTGCGCAGCGGTGCGGGTCGGGATGGGGTAAACGCACCCCTCGACTGTTCAAAATGCTTTGCTATAGGTCACAGGCCGATGTACTGCACAGCCTAGGGTTTGCACATCTTTTGGCAAAATAATTAGATTACAAAATGTTGTTATAATTATATTCACATATAATTTGTCTCGGTTATTATGTAATGCTTCAACTGTTTGTTTTTTAAATAAGACTTAATGTAATATATAGCGTACTAATGTGTTTACGACAGCATGTTTTGCACATTTTCGCATGCTACTTTGTTGTTTGTGACAACCTTGTTAGAGTAGAACGTAGTTTGTAAGGGCCAAAGTCCTTTCGGCAATAGTTCGTCGGTTGAAAATCGAAGCGGCGCGGTGTAGTGGGCGACGTGCGGGGGGCTAACGCGTGCGCCGCAAGGTCAGGGGCCCCGAGTGAGACGCGCGCATTTTGCTGCGATCCTTCGCACGGCCGCTCGCCCGCTCTTGCAATTATTCGTTGACCAATCAACGGAACTGGTCATTACCTACCACGGATGTGGTCTATGATAATTAAATAAGATTTGGCGCAACACAATTCTTCTTCTCCCAAGGAATGTTTACTAGTTTCGTCGTGGTATAGAGTAATTGAACTCGCACGAATGTAGACTTCTATAATTACATGACGTGTAAAAAACAAAAAACGCGCTGTGTTCTAGGCTTCGATTAGCAATAATAATGTATTGATAGTTAGGCTAAGAGCTGGGATATAAAAAGTTGGTTCCGCGGAGTCTGGGCCTGTCTAGCTCCGGTCCCGATGTCCGCATGCTGTCGGCGGCCCATTACCCCAGCGCGACTGCTATTGTGCGATGATCTAACTTCTAACAAATTGACATCGTCATGTCATGTGTGAGCTAATGTTATCTTATTTTATATCAACACACAAACATGTTCTATTCAGTTAGTTGTGAATGTGAATTTAAAACTAGCATTTTCACATGAAGATATCATCGCTAAATAAACTGACCGTTATACTGATTTGAGTTTCCTCAAGTTTATACTAATTTTTTTATGTGATTTCATACCAAAGAGTATTTATTTGGTTTATGTATAATTTAAACTGCCACAGCATGTTATTGATGAGTATTCAGAAGACCTTCTAGTAACTTAAATACATTAGAGCGTATCTGTATAATTAAACCCTCGTCCGGTTTGTAAAAACTAAACAAGCGTAATAAAATTGCTTTGTATAATTAAGTAGGTCAGTGGGTTGCTGAAGATAAATGGTCTTTGACACCTCTCTGCCATTAGTTATTATGCAGCTGTCATCCGCGCCTCATGAATGCATAAGAGAAATGACTTTGCAGCAAATAGAAGGCAGGTCTCCATGGTACGTCGTTCGAATGGTAACTATACTAATAACTACAGATACGGACTTGTCTATCATAGATGAATAATATTTATTTAATTTATTTATCACTTTATATTTTAAAATGACGTAAAAAATGTCAATTTAGTATTATAGGTATATTAAAAAGAACATTATTACAGATAAATGACACGCGTAAGTAATTAATTTTAATAAAAATCCCTGAATTCGAATCTGAATGGTTCTTGGAAGTCGTAGTTAATACGCGTTCGGCTTATCGCGCCCCCCCGCGGTCACTTTTGGCTAGATTTAACCGGAAACGTAACTGATAAGTGCCGCCTTGTGCGCTCGAGGCCCCATCTGGTGTTCAGATGACATCATGTTTCGCACCCGGTGAAAGCCTACTTAGAGGCCTTGTATAACCCATAGATACCACTAAAATGTACGCACAATTCATTAGCACTACATATGTGCGAACGTTATACAATACACGAAATATTTTTTTCGTACAGTTCGTTTTAACGCGTAATCGGAGTAAACATCACTTAAGTGCGGCAGTTTCCTAACTATTTTGTGTTTGTTGTTAAAATGTTTTACCCAAATTTGGTTGTAAGATTTGATAATCGCTAACGTAAGTGTATGCGTGTATAGTCAAGGTCGATTGCTATTTATATAAACAGACACACAAACACGTCGCACACATAATGTGATGATCATTCAAATAGAAATTTACGGAAATTAATTAAATTTTAATGTTGTGTTTTTAGTTTTAAAGCTAAGTACGTAAAGCTAAATTAATTTGTCGTATTATAATTTGCAATATTTTCAAGATAAAACTTAAGCGGACCCAGTCGTTTATAACCTAAATAAGTGCTTAGGGATAAGCTTCGTCTTAAAAGAAGGCTGGTCGCGCTGACCTTCCCCAAGCGGGCCGTTGCGCCCTCACGACGTATTATTACACCGTCGCCGACGACGCGAGGGGCGGAAATAAGACAAGACTAGCTGCCGGCTCTAAGACCTTCTTTACCAACGATAATGCCAAAACTTTATTAACGATTTTAAATTTTTTTTCTTTTCAAAGCCAAAGAGACTAAAGTATTTGGTGGACATGGAAAAATTCTTTTATTTTAAAACTGAGAAGTTAGCAATCAGTGTGCAACTTTAGAATATTAAGACCAAGGTACAATTTTCAAGAAAAGGAAAACGAAATTGTGATACAGCATTAAGTAACATGTTTAAGTTCGCAAACGCACAGTTTCTGCTTAATTGAATCTACATTAAAATACAAGAATACCAAAATTTTCGAAGTAAAAAAATGAATAATACTCATCACGCTTGTATTATATAAATTTCCAACAATTAATCAAAGGCACAATAAATCTTATAAAAGAACATCCATCATTATTAAATACAAGGAAACGCTTCAAGAGTCAATCGTCCCCCGCGCCACCCCGCGCCCTAGAAAAACAACCCCGAGAAATGAGGTCGACGTACACACTCGCATAATCAATCTATTAATCTGCTCAACACAAATTAAATCCTGTTTACGTACTATTTTACTATGTTTACTTTCCCTTCGACTAATTAAATGTTACAAACACTACCACTTCGATACTTTTTAAAGTAAAAGCTTTAATACGTAAAATGTTATGTTATAAGGACTTTAATACAAAATGAAAACTTTATTTTCCATAATTGAGAGCCTCGGTGGCTCAGGGGTCAAGCACTTGACTTGCAGTCTGCAGGTCCTGGGTTCGAATCCCGCCATGTACCAATGTGTTTTTCGATTTCTGATTTACATATGCCCGACGTTCTTACGGTGAAGGAAAACATCGTGATGCAACCTGCACATATCTGAGAAGAAATTTAATTATACCAATCCGCACTGTACCAGCATGGTTTACTATGGCCTAGTCACCCGTGACTTTGGGTAGGCTCCGAGCCCCTCAGTAGTCGTATAGTGAGCTGATGATGAATTTCCATCATTGAACTATTGGTTTTATTAAACGCCGAAATACTAATTACTTGCCAATAACAAACGTATTTCCATGAACTGTGTCAGTTATTACTTATCTATCTAATTTGGAATATACTTTAGTAATAGTGATACATTTTTCTCCTACCAAATATACAAGTTTTGATAAATCTACATAACAAAACATCGTGTTTCGGAAACACAACGCCAAACAGCTGCATGTCGATTTAATTCTCGTTTAAGAATCGCGTAGTAACTTAGACAAGCAAATAACGTTTTTTATGTGCATAGGGATTTGTCCAAGGACGCCACGTCGCCACACCGCCACACCGCCACGCCGGGCCGGCACGCTTCCATTCAAAATCACTTCTAACGAAACAATTCACCAGGTTTAGGGCTGTGCTGTGATGTGTATCGATGTTTTTCCAATTGATATAGAATTTATAGGATATTTGAAATTGACCGTTGTATAAATAAGTTAAATACTGCTCAATAAAGTACTGTAAGAATGTAACTGCTGCGCAGTTATCAAAATGAATACTGAAAATCATGGATAAGATTTTTTCTGATGTGTTTATTAGCTCTATATTAATTTAACGATGACGGATAAATCATGTCGTATTGGACCAAATAAGTAGAAGCAGGGCACTTGTTCTAACAACTTTATTACTGTAACTACATATAGATACGTGTCTGATTGTCGTTATAAAGTAGTCGCATTTCGTGATAATTAGTAAGATAGTTGCCTCGCCTCGTAAGTCGTTGCTAGATGAAAGCGTGCCGCGCAACTACAGTCTAGATCGTAATATCATTCTCACAATGTTCGATAAATTGCAACGTACGTGATATATCAATTTGGGCGAGCGCGACACGCTCTGTTAAACTATATAATAATTCATGGTTTTACGAGCATTTTTCAAGTCAATCTGGTTTTTGCTGTAATTGAGCGTCGAGCGTGGCCCGACATGTCTCGATGTGAATTCACAGATCACGCCTCGTGGTACCCATAACAATTTGTTTGTTGTTCGATAATAGAATAATTCGTTCGGAACCTTTTTGCGTACGTATTTTTTATTATATTCGCTAACGTGCCGGGTGTGTGCAAACGTTACATTATTTTTTATCTCTTCGAATATAATCTGCGCAGTTCAAACGATGTTTGTGCGTTAATTTAAACACTCGTAAACGTTACTACGTCTCTGTAACACGATGGACGTAAAATTATTTCATGAATGGCTTTTTTCTGCTTGACGTAATTTTCAACACAATTTTTTTACATGGTTTTCAAAATCTGTAGATATAATCTAGGTAACTCAGGTCTTTATGAACAAGTATTTTTCGCATTCATCGCATTTTTTGTGTGATTGATCTCTTTTTCAATTTAGTTGTTAGTTTAATCGATGTTTCATCGTGTCGCGATATCGATAGGTTGTGTACCGCACTAGGGGCCAGCGGCCGGCTCTACGGCCAGGTCGTTACGGGCGCGGCCGGAATCGTCTGTACGGGATCAGGTTCGGCGGGTATCCGCGCAAGCAGCATTTGTCTCTTTGTCTGCGCATGTGTGCGGCATTAGGAAGCTCCTGTGGGAATGCGCCGCACTGCCCGAGCTGCGCACGGGGGCTATTGAAAGGTCGACGGGAAACCGGATTCGGTATACGAAAATCCTTTTAATTGGTACGTTTTTATTCTAACTGGATTTTTTGGCTATGTCTGCGAAGGATAAAGCTACGTCTATTCTCTAGCTACTTAAGCGATGTAGGATTTCTATTTTTTATTTCTCCCGACTTTACGTGACCTTATTCTATGATCTCATAGAATCTGATAGATCATAAAGGACGTAATTCTAGACATCAATTAAATCAGTTCATGATGGACATACGGAGTTTTAGTAAAACATAATTTTATTACATTGTCAGGATAAATAATGGAAACTTTTTGTTGGTTCGATTCTAAATTAACTTGTTTCTTGGTACTTCAATTTGGTAACCTGAACCAATATCGTTTTCTTAGAATTTACCGACAATACAGATAAATGAAAACGTTTTTATTATATTTTTCCTAACACAGGTAAATCAGCACACATTTTTGATGAACAAGATTTTAAATTAACAGACCAATATTCAAAGCTTCAAATTAAACTCAAGGCATTAAGATAATGACACATAACATACGTAAGTTTATAGAAGGAGGGTGTTCTATCCCCCGTCGTCAGGGGGCGCTACCGGCCCCATTACCAATTAGTGGATGCGCATTTTGGATGCAGGACACGTTCTGTGACGTCATTCAGCAGATCCTCGGAGTACAAGCTTGTAATATCCCAATAAATTCGATTATTACGTATTCAACAGGCTTACGCAATTATCTTTGGATTGTAAAACTTTTTTAATATTAATAATCGTGCAATAAATTTATATTTAGATTAACAACTTTAGTAACGATGCGCCTTTGATTTATTTACTCGTTTTCTTTATCGAGTTACGTATTATAAATTAATTTCTCATTTATCATTGCATTTTTAGTTACTATTCCACGATGTTTCAAGGCATCTAATATCACATCTATGTGAAGGTTCTTTAGAATTGAGGTTTTGAACAATTCCGATCTTCGAAATATTATCAGAAATGTGGTCTTCAACTACTATTTATTTTCTATGCATTCATCTTCCTCTGATCCTTTTAAGATATACTTGAATACTTTCGCCTTCCAATCATAATCTACTTGATATCTACTTTTATAACTTTAAGAGATAATTCTAAAACTAAACTAGACGTTTTGCTAACATTTATAACCCGTATATAACTTATTACTCTATTGGTTTTATTCGCTATAAAATCTAAAATTTTTAGTATAGAAGTAGAGATACATAACGAAAATTTAAAAGATACTCACTGTATTTAAATTAGGATACATAATACTGTATGTATTGGATAGGGTCGAAGTGAGGGGAAAGTCGTTAGCTGCCCTTTCTTACTTTGTTCGATGTCCACTCAACAGAATTACTGTGGCCCTGTCCGCCAGGCCCTCTGCTTGTTTGTTAAAAGTCGCCTCTCTTCTTTATAAGGAGAATAAATATATTCCCACACATGAATTGAGAGTGTATTTTAATTTAGAATGTAAAGTTAATGTACAGCGCATATATTTAATGTTGTTAAATCTGTAATGAAATGGAAAAAACACTGACATTCTCATTTGAAGAAGATAACTTTTTCCTAGTATTTCGATAGTGAGAAATACAAATTAGATATCACCAGAATCTTTCATGCGTCTTAAAATTTCAGTAGCCAGTTTCCAGTTTGGTCAAGGTAAAGCTATGTAGAAGATTCGAGAACATTGTGAATTATGTGAGGTTAGTTGTGGCGGAAGACAAGCATCTGTCATCGTTACCGTCCACCCACCTCTTTTGAACTGAGGGCCGAGGGTGTCAGGGTGCCCTGACCTCTGATATACGACTACTCGTTAACTCTTAACCTTGTCGTATTAAAAACATATAAAAACCACTTCACGACCCTATTTTTTATTCACGATAAATTGACAATATAAAATATTATTAAACTTTTTGCATGTATTAAGAAATGTTCTCTGTTAACCTATAATTTGGTTTCGTTGTTGAAATACTAGTTATTTGTGCTTTGTAATTATTACAAAAAGCTTGTTATTAATTCTTTAAAATATTACTAACCTACCTATCTAACGAAAGAGTTATTACAATCGGTTTTGTATAATTCGTGTTTGCGTAAAGCCTTTTTTAGGTATTACTTTGAAAGGAATGTTATAATTAGTGTGTAAGGTGTAGTTGTGCGTAGTACAATGTCCTTGGAAGGTACAACTAAATAGCTTGGTTGGTTTAAAGTATTTGAGTGTAGTAAAGTTAGATCAGATAAATGACATAGGTGTGGAAGTAAAGTGGGTCATACTGCGCAGCGCTTGTTGATGTTTTAGATTTGAACACCTGTCGATTATACTTACAGAGTATGCCCTCATGACACGGTTTTAATTTTTTTTTTATAATTCCTATATCGAAAACGTAAGAACAACGAACGAGAAAACGTTATGATTTTCTGAAGTTACGTACGTGCAAGTTATCTATGATTATGTTTGCACAGTATACGATGTATCGAAACATATGTCGACCCATACGACGAGTTACATCTCTTAAGAGATGGGTTTATCTTTGTTCTTCTGTATGGAGATTAGGCAACTATAGAAACCCTTATTTATATTATAAGGTGGCAAACAAGAAAGCGGCCACCTGAAGCAGCCCATAGACGAACCGCAATTACAATTGCGTTGCCTACCTTAAATCGACGGAGGAGAGGCACGGAAAGAGAATTTTCTCCCGTACTATGCGATCCCTTCTCTATCAAATCCATTACTTCCCCTTCCCATCCTTACAAGCGTGACCCACTTGCAGCGGTCCTCTCAAGGACACAGCGGCGCCAGTCAGCTGCCCTACAAGCATCCTTCTGCACGCTCTAATAAATTTTATTCAAACATATTGTATAATCTTTGCTTTGGTTTTTCATGACACAGAAACTGCTTGAATAGATATTGTGATCCCTTTTAATGTCTTTAAAAACTCGTCGTTTAATAACATGTTCCACTAACCACCAATACCTTAATTGTACATTTAAAATTGCGTTTTGATTAGATGATAATAACCCATAATGTGCTTGATATAGTTATTTCATGTCTTAATAATAAAAAAATTAATTCTCGTTTTATATTAAATTTATCTTTGAATTAAAAAAAAAAACAATTAAATAGCTGATAATTTATCATAATGTCTTGTTTCTCTACGAAAATATGCAGGTAAGTGAAAAAATCTTTCAGAATTCGTAGAAATTTGTATAGAAGCGAGATAATATTGCTTACTTGTGAATTAATCTAAGAGTAGGCAAAAGGCCAATGTTGTAAACAACCGGTCAAAATATACAGACGCGAAAAAAATATATTCGTGTTATCTATTTATATTTGTTGGATGTAGCGAGCGGCGAGGGATGTCCGTTAGTAAGTCAAATGTTGTGTTGTTGGAAATGTGAATGAGCGCCTTGTATTGTGTTTTTGATTCTAGAAAACATCTGTATTTAATATATTATTTATAACTTTTAGACAGAGTTATCAGGCGGACAGGATGTACTCTGTAGCCATAGGTTGGAATCATTTGATGACAATAAATAAAGTAAAATAGAAATCAATTTTCATGGCTCTATTAACACATTTACGCACAAAGTATTTTGCAATGTTAATATCGTAGACAGTTTTATTATTCAAGCAAGAAAGAGTTCCCTGGCGAGACTTATCAGCCGACTGAAGGCCGCCAACAATTACGAGGCGGCGTTAAAATGTCGTCTAGCCGATTGTAACCCCGCGACCGCGACTTTATACTACTACATTCTATTATCAGCCATCTCTGAACACCTCAACGAATAATAGACACATTTTCATACAAAGGTACATCAGATAAACACAAACGTGAGTTCACAACCGTCTGTTAGCCTTTGATTCTTCCTTTGATATTTTGCGCAGCTACGGTACACAAGAAAACAGATTGTGCCACAACTAAGTTTTGTGTTTGTTATTGAACAGACTAACCCTCAACTAGGCCACATCAGGTTAACGCTATCTCTGAAGAATCATTGTGGTGTGTACATAAAATGTGTTAGACAGGCAGCCACAGACGCGACGATAAATCCGGGAAAGCCCATACGGATGGTAGTAGTATCGTATGAAAATGAATAGCGTCTGGCCGTGCGCCGTGCGCCGTGTACCGCCGCGAGAGAACCCGCCGCGCGCGCGGCCCCGGCCGATGAACTCTTACGACATAGATTAACAACATTAGAGAAATATAATCGAACGACGCAATTCCGCGCGAATTATGTCTGTTATTTTTGATTCGCCATTGAGCGGACATGTTGGGGCCCAGCACCAAAGAGTAGACATGCGCAAGACGTGACGCAACTGGACACCGAAACTTGTTCTATTTTTGTTCATTTATTAATCGCGATATAAGCATATCAAAGTGCGTTATAACTAAATTGTCAAATATTGAGTATTATAAGAAATAATTCATTGCAAAGAAAAAAATGGTTTTTAATTTGCTATGATGAGTAGACAAAAATTGTTATTGGATTTGAAAAAGAATTTGTTAATTTCTCGTAATAAATATAATGTACAAAGGAGAAGTTTCGTAGTGTAATTGAATGTCACTTTGATTTCTTTATACCGTATCGAATTAGCATGTCCTGTGACAGTCACGTGGCGCCTAATAAATAAAACAACGTGGGAACGTGGCCGGCATACCTTAGTGTCTAATTAAAAAAGTAATACGCTTGTACTCTTTGATAATTAGTTCACCTTTATGAAACGTACAGACGGACGTTGTATTAAAATGTCATCAATTTGGTAATGTTTATTCTGTTATCAGCTCAGCTAGCTTATGCTAGACGTTTATTTATAGTCATTAATTTGTTTTCAATTTTTATGTATATTATGAATATTAAAACAAAAATTTGATTAATTTTAAATTTAAATCCGAACCAGTATACGTTAATAGATCATAACATGAGGCAGAATATTGTATGATATATGTACATAAAAACAAATTGAGAGCCTTACACCTGTAGGCATCGTTGGCAGTACTTAATGTTTATTGCTGCTTAAATAAAAAATAGTAACTGCTTGGACGTGCCTTGAATGTTACTTTCCTTTAATAAGGTGTAACTATCGAAATTATGCTATTTTAAATGAGGACGACATTCTACGAATGGCATTAGGTAAGAAACTAAAAATTCTCTTCATGTCTGCGGTTGTCTGATCTATGTCGATCGTCACGGCAGTGATCGTTAATGAAGTGTTTTTTGTGGCGTCTTACGCACGGACGTGTTAGGCCATGCGACCTTGTGGCCGCGCTAGACGAATTTAGACGTTACAAATAACAAAACAACGATGGAAACAGCCCGGCCCCCGCCCCGTGCCTTCTGCTCCCCGTGCCCCGCGTGCGGCGTAATGAGGCGCTCTAGGGAGCAAGGGCGCAGAGGCCCGTACGACCCTGTGGGGCCCAACATACTTGCATTTACCTATATTAATACCTTAAGAGAGGTTAAGGACTGTCATTACTTACATTTAGAACATAGTACTTTTAACACATTTGAACAATTATATTGAGTTAATAATGCGATCGGGTATAACTTAGGCTACTTTAAGTTTTATTTATAAGTAAGGTTAAGTATAATATATAGATTCAGTTATTTGATATGTAATACATGCAATAAAATGAAAATAAAACCATTTACGAGACGATACCACTGTATATTACAAGTTTATATGCAATAAGGTTTAGTAAATGAAAAGCGCGCGGGCAAATTGAAGCCTCCGGGGCTTCAGAAGTCGTTTAAGTAACGACACGGTTGGGGTAGAGTTTGAATAACTCGTGAGAAAACCTCTTTTGTAATTCACAATGTTTCAAAATAAAATAACACGTGAGTTTTCACTGCGGAAACACTTTAACAATATGTTTTAGTACAAGTATTTCAACAATGTGTTCCAGCTCTGTCAATTAATTTGAAAAAGATTTACTATATTGTGCTGTTGTGGATCGTTCATGCTCAGCTTATACATGTTCCCACAAAGTGACTCGGAGACCGGACCCAAGATAGGGGGGCCTATTTGACAACGCTGGCCCAATGCGGTTTGACTTTACACATATCACTTGGATTTTTTCATACATATATGAATCTTGCATCACGACGTGTTCCTTCATCGTAAGATCGTCAGATACATGTACATATGAAAAACACATTGGTACGGGGTTCGAACCTGGACCTACATTATGGTCAATCGCTTAACAAATGCACCGACGCTTTTTATATTGGATAGTTTGGAAAAATTTAAATTGTTTTAAGTTTTGATTTTCAATTGAATAGGAAAATCGCAAATTAGTAACTGTATGGAAACAAACTAAAACAGAGAGATGAGTTGTAAACGTCTCCCTTAACTTAGCGATTTTGAGAATACCTTTCTAAATCTATGTTATAATAAACCAAGTTTCTCTGGAAACTTGTTTAATGATGTTTAACAAGTAGGATATATTCTCATAGTCCACAAAGTACTTCGAGAATGCTATTGTTGTAACTTTTGACATGCGGGGGGGGGGGTGTTGGCGGGTATTATTCGATTACAAGAGTGTCCCATAAATTATGTATTTATTCCAGAACCAAATAATTCTTATCGTTCGTCCGAAAAGTTTGTAGTGTAGGGTGACTATGTTTTAGGACACAACAGGACTAACAAACGTATTTTCGGAAGTTAGTTTGCAAGTTGTTACCGAAATATTTTTTCGATATTGGCTAACTTTCAAAATATTTTTTTTTATTGTAATTGCATTGTTTTACAAATGCTTCTTAAGAATTTCTATTAGTTTTTCTTTCTTGGTGCACGGTTGCATTTTTGTAGTAAGCTTATAATAAGGTTCTTCTACCTACTTAAGCCTGGTATCCTTTGTGACACGTGATTAATGGTGTAATTTTTAGTACGTAAAACTAACTTTTTTGTGTTCTAATCTTAAGTAGGGCGTAGTTGTGGTCACCCTACTGGTCAAAAGTCTCGCAGCTTGACGGCAGGATATTTGCATGAGACTTCAATATCAGTTATCATCAGCTGACCTAACGCCTGTCTCCGCAACTTGTGGCTCCCCCTGACGGCTGACAAGTTTCTAATAATTTGCTCATTGTTGTGGAATCGTGATTAATAACGCACTTTCTGCCGCCCTCGTGAATTGATCACTAGTTTTGTCTGAGTAATTTACTAGTCGCCCCGAGAACATTTGGGTCCGTCCTAAATGTTTGGGATGTCTTTAAACTATTTAAGGTTGAAACTTTGGTTGAAACTAACATTTTAGGGTGGATATTATTTAACCAGATTCTTGAGTTTTAGAATCTATTATGGTCTCCACATCTACTAATTATCGTTTCTATTTTAGATGTTATGTTAATTATTAAAATGCATTTAATAATAACCACATTAAATCAATCTCGACAATGTTATGACTTGTCTTGATGTAATTAATCAAATTGATGTATGGATGTAATTTGTCATCGCTTTATCACATGTCTTAATACTTCAGTGTTAATATGTGAACGGAAATAACTGTTAAAATAGCAGAAACTAAAGTTGTTTTTACTACTAATTTAACTGATAATTATAGTGGTTTTCTACTGCTTCATTCATTCATAAATACTTCTTATCAAAGAGTATCGACGATAGTATGTTTTTTAATCTTACATGTACGATTATCTCATTACTATGTCATAGTTAGCGATAGAAAAGCTTTGTCGAGTGTGGTACAAGTTAACAAAGAGTTCATCATGAAAGTACTCAGTGTTACAATACTTTGCATTAACCCTCGCGTACGAATTGACGGAGCATGCTCTACGCGTGATCTACGGGTGCTCTACGCGTTTCTGCTTATTCTAATTAAATACGTGCGTAAAGCAGCTGGATTTCTTAAAACTGTCGGTGCTGACGGCTCGTTATAGTTACGTACTTGATGTAACGACCACTCAGCGCGAATTCTCTGTCATCAAATTAAAAGGCGACGAGCGACATCTGGGGTTCGAACTTCCTCTGATCGATGTTTGATAATTGTATTCAAGGTTTAAATACATAAGTGTTATATTAGTATTGTTAGTTAGTTCAAGAAACGTTAGTGAAATGAATTAGTTACATACAGCTGTATATATAGATTTATTTCAAAGTTGCTTAATTATCGCGTAGTGTTAATTTCTCATACATATTATTAGGCGCACTTAACAATGTTAATGCGGCAGTTAGGGTTCTTTGAGAAACATGCTTTTTTATTTCTCAAATACCTGGTGAAGCGCAGACACTACTCTGGCATGTCGGGGGCATTATAGTAGAGTCGCGGGCACTACGCAGCGTGTTTATTCGCGTTTATTTCGGTTGCGTGCGATCACGATGTGGGCCGATACATCTTAGTCCTTGCTGACGCTTGGGGCCTATAAAGGTGACATCTGTTATGAGAAGATATAAAAATACTACGCAGCAAAAATAAGTTTGTATTTTACCATATTAAAACGGTGTATTTTAATTTGTTCAATCGTTGGACATCGATTTATTTGATTTCGGAAGTTATGAAACATAACTGTTAAAGTCAGCGTGTTCCAGAGTGTTCCGGGTGTTCCTGTCTTACGACAACGTGTTAGTACCGAAATAGTTTACGAGTGGCGCGTGACGTCACGTCGTAAACTCGGTCACAATCAATCATCGAGCGCCGGAGTGCGACTGCAACAAATAAAACATTTATGCTGGTCATGACCAATCATTTGAGGAATTGTTTCCGATCTAGTTTTTTTTATAATCATGCGCACACATCGGGCACGTTGAAATAGCTAGATTATTATTATTAGTTGATTTTTATTTGTTTTAACCTAGTTTTTTGTATAGTTATGTTTTGTGATAACATTACATGAGGTTCTTTAATACTTATCTGGTTAGTACACATTGGATTTGAAGTATGGCTTCCTAAAATTTACTTATACTACTACTTGAAGGTCACTCAGGTTTACTGCATAGTTTCTCCAAAACATTTCTTGTCACTTTTGGACAAAGAGTATGTAACTGCTTTTAAGATTATTCCTCGCAATAAATGAAATTAACCAAATGATGTTCAAATATTGTTATAATAAAATATTTTTCTATAAAGTATTAAAGAAATATTTTTGAATTAATAAACGATTTATGTTTACATACGATAGAAAATCCCTATTTTGTTAGATATCTGAATGAGCATTTTTGGCTAGTAAATCTTTGTTTTTTTTTATTTAAATGATTAATTTCTCCTAATTCCGGAGCCAGTGTGTCATGGTGTATGGTGTCATTGTCATCATGAGACAAGTATGAGGCAATGTCTATTTTGTGCGTGTTTGTGAATACGAATATTTGTGGTCAAGAATTGACTCAGATGAATAAATAATCAATAAATCTCGCTAAATCGTCTTTTAAATGAATATTATAATACAATAAGATAAAATAAATTGTTAGCTCGTGAAACAGATATGTTTATTTTAAAATGGTATATAAATATGACATAGTCAGAAATTAATAATTAAGCATTAAGATGACTTTAATTCACATTTAAGAAAATTCAGAATCCCAGAGTTAAATTGTTGGTAATCATGTAAAGTATTTAAGAAACTATCCTTTCGTAATTTTATTAGAATGGCCCTTTTTACTTGAATGATAACAGAGTAATGTTTTTAGACATAATTTTTTTACATGTGTGAGTTTGTATGATTGTAATTCATTTGTGATAGAATAGAGGCTAAACGACTGGACCGATTATGATGAGTGATGTGTCATTCGATTAATCTTCCCCGGAGTTTCTTAATTTATTAAAATTTCAAAATATTTGTTTAAAATGCAGTCAATAGATGGCGCTATTTCATCCATTAGAGCCTGAGCCAATCGGGTTTATTGTTTTTTTCTTTTTATTGAAGTTAAGTTATTTTATAGCACGGTATAAAAAGTAACTAAACATTTATATGTTAATTTGAATAAAATTCCTGATTATCGTACTAATAAAATAGTTTGCACACGTTCGTATGTAAGTAGAAATAGATATGATTAGCAAGAGGCTCTACGTGAGAGGAAAGTATCGCCTCATTTCCTTTATCCCGACTAAACAATAATTGGCTTGTAGTCCATTACTGTTTTATTGTACTACACCCTTGTTACGTGACTGACCAGAACAGCGATGGATGTTGTAATATTAATTACTACAAATTTTCCTCTTATTTCGCGTACTACATAATGTAAGTTACTTTTCCTTATTTATTAACGTGGTAAATATGTACATTCCTAATGGCATATAAACAAATATTGTGATGTAATTTAGTACTACATATTACTAGGTAAGGCTTTCGTGTCAGACGAGGTATTTCACACGGGGTAACGAACTTGCAGTGTCAGCATTTTCCGGACCGAAGGGCGGTGCGGGCGGAGGGGGCGATACTTACGGCGGGGAGGTTAGGGGCGGCGACTACGGAACGCTTTTAGAAGTTGCAGGTGTCACTAAACAGCCAGTTTTCCGGAGGGTATTATAAAGTATTTCTGATGATAAAAATACCGTTGGCTTCCATTACACATTACAAAAATATTGTCAGCATAAGTAGGTATACGTTTTTGTTCTGAAAACTGAGATGTACTATTACTGTAAGAGCAGTGAAAACTCACTAGAACTCTGAATAGTATGTTTTTTTTTTCGTTAAGAAAGACAACGCGATTCTATCATTAGCATTTATAATATTAGTAAGATGATTTTCTTTTGGTCTACCTATTTATTTTATGGATTAGCAAGTAATGTAGGCGTACTTTATAAAGAATAGATAAAGCTAGGCATTCTACGATCCATAGATAGTCACGTCCGACTAATCGTCCCCCCCTAACCAGCACTTATCGTCTTGTTTTACGCACACGTTAATTGAGCGTAATGTGTGTTTGTCTGTCTGTAAGTGGCTATTTAGCTATCGGGAAACCATACGGAGTAGTAACTCATTACCGTAATGTGTAATTAGTGAAAGATATGTTAATTAGTTAAGTAGAAAGGTGGCATGTTGGGTATGATGATATTTTTATTATCACTTAAGTCTATGTTCAGATTATGTGTACTTTATTGTCTAGTTGTGTTAAGAATGTGAGATTGTCTTTGATGTGTGGAATTTTTTAACTCATGTTTTCTACACGAGGTTAGGCAACTTAACATGTAAGTAGATAAGGTGTGCTTAAATAGTTTTATTGTCACTTAAAGTTTTATGAAAATTAACAACTTACCTGTAAATCTAAGTCTTTATGTACAGCCAAATTATGCAAAGAATGCGGAATAAATAGCAATTCAAATGTACAATATATTCTAGCTCGTTATAATTAATATATACTAGCGAAAAACCACGATTTAAGACGTCGAGCGCACCCGTTGAATTTAAATTCTGCAATTACTGTGACGTGAAAAATGGTGCGAAAGCGTTCGGGTTTCCCGCGCTAGGCCGCCATCTTGGACACGTCATCAGCTTCCGAAACAAATGTCGAAGAGGTATTCAAAATATCACTGAAATACACAAAAAATTAGTTATTTAATAGTCAATAATTATACTTTTATGACTAGTCAAGAAAGATTTCAGTTTAAGCATAATGTAGAATTTTATTATCTCTGAGTTGTGTCATCTTTAGTGAGTCATGAAATAACAGAAGAAAAAAAAATTAAAAGACTATTCCGATAATTGTTTCTCATTGAAAATGTTTAACACACAAAAAGTTTGTTTGTAGTGGTGAGCGTGCACCAACAAAGCACTTCGGTTCAACGACCACAGCGCAGGTTGCATTCCGTCAAAAAACTCGCCTCTATCATTCATAAGACTAGCTATTTAGAAAACAATATGGTTTGCTATCCTAATTGTTACAACAATCACTTTTGATAGAAAATAAATTGAGACGTCAAATTGTCGACTACAGAGAACTTTCTTTTATTCGTGATATTTAATGCTGATAAAAAGCAAAAAAAAATTGAATTGTGTAATATACTTCCTATGGTATTTATACAACAAATATATAACAAATACAATATTTGGTTTATATTACATCTAAACACTCAAACACAATTAGTTTTTCAACTCAGGTCACCGCGCGTAAGCCGAGAACTTTCTACGTCTTGTGTTCGTTCGTTTTACAGGAAAATGTAGGAACTGAACTTGCTAAATCTCTCGTTACAAATAAACTAAGATCCGTTTTCCATCTAGCGACTTTAGCTGCGGACCTTCGTTATTTGTGTCAGTCACGGACGCGCCAGTGCAAATGGTACATAGAACAAGCTTTCTCCGGGTTCATCGCGCCAGTGGAAAAACGGTCTAATGGTCTGGTGGAGTTATTGACATATGGACCCATGAACTAAGAATTGTTGCGCATTCGATTCTCAGAAAATATTTTATTTTACTGTACTTTGAATATTATTATTTTGGATATTTTAAAGGTATAAAGGCCTCACGGCCATGCGTTAAAGAGGTGACCAAAGACAATGTCCTGTTTAACACGAAGTGACGTATTTCTTTGGCCTTAACCTCTTTACGCTCTTCAATTGCCCTTAATACGGTTAATACATGCGCTGCGCGCAAATTACGATGCGCCATACGCGAAAAATTTTTGAGCGAATTTTATGCATTTGATTTTCCTGAAAAATCGCATCACCGCAAAACTGGATCAAAAAAAAAACTTAATAAGCAGCTTATGTTGACTATGTCCTGCATCTCTACGAAATTTTAATACGATCTTTGCAGCCGTTCTGGAAACATCCATCCATCCAGCTTTCGCATTTATAATATTAGTAAGATTATTAAAATGATTGTGTTACAGAGTTTAATATGGAAAAATTATACGGGTTATTTTATCCAATGTTTTAATATTATAAAATACTGAATTGTGTGAAATGATAATTTTATATATAAGGTTTTGAATTAACTGAATTATGTTTATTATTGACCTTAGATATTAACTCAGTGAAATTTTGCATATTTATAGGGTTTAAGCTTTTTGTAACGTTATCTACTGCACACAGTCTGCTATTTCACAGAATTGTAATATTTTGACTCGCCGGATTAACGACGTGTTTAGAGTTTTAAGCAGTTATGTGTGGAAACCGTGGTCTTGTTTGTTTCAGCGAAGGCTTTTAATTTAATTAGTAATATAACAATAATACAAATTATTTTATATTTGTTCCGTAATTTTAACTTTGAGTAATCTTACTAATGTTATAAATACAAATGTTTGAATGGATGGATGATTGGTCAAATGTATGTCCAAAACGGCTGTATGGATCTCGAAGAAATTAGGTATAGTTGTAGAATATCTGCCAGAACACATAGGCTAGTTATCAAGTTTTTTTTAATGTGCACGGACGCTTTATTTAATATTTCAATGACTTAATTTGTCAGGATTTTGCTTTTACGTTTCCTT
Organism: Papilio xuthus; assembly: GCF_000836235.2. Lineage (NCBI taxonomy): Eukaryota > Metazoa > Arthropoda > Insecta > Lepidoptera > Papilionidae > Papilio > Papilio xuthus. Next base: position 338,113 of record NW_013529082.1, read on the forward strand.
CAAGTAGATTTGACCGGAAGCATAAAATATTGTGATATAAATTATTACAAGTAAGAGTACTTTAAAATGCAAGAAGCATTCGAGGAGAATATTTTTACAACGGCCGCTTACACGACAATGTACATTTGTGGTAAATGCGAAGTAAGAAAGCTTTTATCTTTGTAGGCGTTTTATAAAAGTTTTTGTCTTTCCACATACTGACAGACAGAACAATTATACTTATCTAGTACACAATATACTACACATAGGAAGTTTTAAGGATTATTCGTATTCAAAGATAAACAATTTTCGTGTGGTATTTCACTGTAAGTTCACAACATACGATCCCTCTCATCCTATAGCAATATACTTTTGCAGAAATATTTCCGCAGTGTAGACCCACGGCAGAATAAATGCCGTATCGAATTAAAATTACTTGAAAGATAGTTGTGTCGAGAGGCGGGAAGTGCTCGGAATGTACAATTACAATTTACTTTGGTATTCTCCTACAAATAACTGGAAGCTTAATTCAACTTTGTTATCATGTAAATTGTTACGTTATTTTTTTCAACAATAAGAATATTTAAATCCGTTGACTAACATTGTGCTATAACTTACTAATATTATGAGTGCGAATGTTTAGATGGATGGATGGATGGATTTATACAAAAACTAGCTTTCGTCCGCAACTTCATCCGCGCGTTAAAAACAAAATTATAATCCTTGCTTATACGTTCTTTTTAAAAATGCTGTTCTGTCGGAGTATAACTTTAAAAGGAAATTTGCTGTCAGCTTTACATTACAACTTACTAGTACTAAGATTCTCTATCGGTCTGTTCGCTCGGCCGTAATGAGCCTAAGCTGTACTAAAAATTAACGTTTTACTGCAAATACTAAAACTACGACGTAACGACCTAATAAAGCCATAAGTTTCGCCTGCCGTATTGGTTTAGGCGGTTATAGCTTACAATCTGTTAACCATAAAGGCGTTAATCGCTTGATTTTATTCAGAACTTACGGGCGTTGACTGAATGACGTCACTGACTTTCACTGTTTTATCTTGATGTCTAGATTTACTGATTGTATGTGTGGGTTCCATAGCTTTTTTAGAAGTATTTGCATGGCATGATTTTAGGTATAACCAGGAGCGTGTTTTTATTTTTAAACGCATGTTTCGTGCTTAAAACGAAACAGCCGCATACTTAACTTGGACATATTTAAACTCATTTGTACGCAAGTTACACAAAAAAGATTGCCTAAAACATAGAAATTAGATAAAACTTCCTAATCGTTAATATACTTTTGTGTTATCAGTACTTTTGAATTAAAAGTTTCCACTTAGTAATTACACTTAATGCCTAGAACGTAGGTCGACGTCCGTGCGACCTAGCCCTTAGTATAGCCTTCGACCCCGGTTCACTCCCAGGATAACATAAGGGTGGCTAGCCAAGCGTTCTGAAACTATAATACTATTAAAGTCAAAGTCAACATTAAGTAACGCCAACTTTGCTGACTTTAGTAATGTTTAAAGTCAAAACGAAACTTTTAAACTCTTTAAAATGCGATTATGTTAAAGTAAAAGATACGAAGCTGAAATAGAGTTTAAATGTTTTAGTACTAAACAAAAAAAAAATAGTTTTGTTGACGTAAAAATCTTTAAGACCTTTTTATACTAGGTTAAAATTATTCTATTCAGAAGGATATTTTAACAAATATTTGGCATGTCTACGATAGTTATTTCGTATATCTATGTATAAGATTTGAGATGAATATGTTGTTGTTATATAAATTGAAGATAAATAAACAGGATTTGAATTACTCAGTAGTCAGTGGTATGTGCCGTGGTGCCCGCGGCGATAGGCTCTGTGCCGTTAGACAAACCTTTGTTATTGTTCAGACAATTCTCTGTATTTATCAGTGACTTTTCCTTTATTCTGCGGTATTTAATCATCACCAGCCTGTGCCAATCCACTGATAGACAAAGGTATACCTATGTTAAAATTTTTGATATTTTTTACTGAAATAAAACAGCGCAATCGAATTTGACCGGAAGTGTATTACATTCCTCTGTTCAAAAAGTTCACACGCCGCGAAACTGGTTTATAAAAGATTGTAAAGCTTATGATCGGAGCAATAAAAGCTAGATTGTGCGCAAAAAATAAACTAAGTGAAAGAGGTTTATGCTGTTTGGAGGCGTTTAGTTTTTGCCCGTGTAGTGGTTACAGTCGCCGCGACCAATCGCATTGGAATCCGGAACTTTAACTAGAGACAATCATTAGATACCTCGTTTATGATCATGTCACTGTGAAATTGTGAATATAGTTAGTTTATATTCTGACTAGTAAAGTAATTAATTGATTTATTAACTAGTAATTAATGGAAAGTTCTAACGCAGTAATTTGATTCTACTTACTATCTATTATACAAGGTACTTGTGCTGTGCCGTAATATATAATGAATGTTAGTTGACAATTTGACGTTTCAACTTCTTAACATTTTATATTATTTAAGAATAGTAAAAATGTTAGTGGGATGTTAAAGTAACTATAGTTACAATATTACTGTGACATATTATATATCGTTTTATTTTAATGTTAACTGCCGTTTGTGTATAGCGCGAATAAAGGCATCATCGAGAGTGCACAATAAATTTCACAATCTTTTTCTATTTCAGACACTTCAATTTGAGTGCAGTCGTGGGTGACCACGATTGAATGAATTTTTACCGTTACCCAAATAATAATTGATTCTCATTCATTCACGATTTTTTCCCGTTTACATTATAATTAGAATATGCTTGCGAATTTACTGTTTGGTTCCGTAAACAAACGTCTATTATTTTTTTTTACAAAATGATAAAATAATATATTCACACGACATTACAGTATTAACTTAACATTGTAAGTTTTTCTAACGAAATAAAGTTACCTAAACAATATTAATACATGCAAATTACGCAATTTAAATGTAGACTAGCAGCTGTCAGTCATATTCGCATAACATAGCATAGCATGGTATGCCAGGAATTCCCGGCGATATCATGGCGTGCGTTCACCCTGTGCGTTTGCATGCATGCCCGCGCGGGCATTTCCGGACCTTACGGAGGGGCGAGCACGAGCGGGGCAGGGGGGGACCTAGGGCTATTGGGTCGTGGGAGCGGCGAAGGAATGCCGGCCGCTACTTGTAAGTATTTGTGGTAACGGGAGATCCTTAGGGTACGTCTAGATCTGACGAATGAGCAGCGCAAGCCACTCGCTTGCCGTTCGCGAACGTGCGCTTTTGTATTGTACGTGGCGAGGTAACCGCGCAGCGAACACATTCGCCGGTTGTAAACGGACCCTGACTCGGCATACCGGTGCCTAGGTCCGGCTCGCGGCTCGTGGCCGTTTGCTCTTGTCGATTGTATCGGGTCCGATGCGGTATTGGAATGCGCCAATGTTTAGCATTATCGCTCTAAGCTCTCACGACTTTCGATCTAATTGGGGTCAAATAACCGAGTTTTGTAAATACAAGACGAATGTAAAATAACTAATTAATTAGTCCTAGAGGGAGTAGGAAACAGGCTAGGATATTACACATTCTGTATACTTAACTTTATCAGAATGCAACCTTTGTTCAAATGGATTCTTGTCACCCGAAGAAATCTCTCCCGAATCTGTTTGATTATTACATTTGTCAGCAATACCTTTGAATACACGACGCGTAAAGAATAAATACTTTTATTTGTCAGTTGTCAGGATGCTACAGTGTTTACACAGTATAGTGTATCGCGTGGGTGTGATGTAATGTGGAGACGCGTGACGCATGACGTGACGGGGCGGCGCGTTTCATCTGACACCCGACGCTGATGGTGACATCTGATAGTTGCTGGGCCGGTGTACTCAGTACACAAGTTATAGTATACAACTAAAATAATACAGAAGACATTAGTTAGTTATAAACAAGTATTTGTATAATTTTCATTTTAAATCGGAGTCATGAATGATCATTATTTCCTATCCGTTTCAGTGAAATGTCATTTGACAAATTGGCAATGCTTTTAAGTGTATATGAGCAAGGAGTTAATACCATTTATCTTACTAAATATTGTCCTTCAATATTATTAGATAAAAGTCTAGATATCTGTTTGTCTGGCATAGTTTTGACTTTTTTTGGAACACGGTGAAATAAAGATATGTCCGTGTAACTTGATCACTTTGCTTGCGTTAAGTTAAATTAGAAGCGCTAACTTAATCTGAGGGTCGTTACCGGCGGGCGGCGGGCGGCGGGGGGTGACGCCGACCGCCGTCAAGTCTGTGATAAATCAATCAACAGACAATTGGAATGTCATTGAATTTTACTTATACTATAAAGGACTAATTCTAGTTTTTTGGTTCGGTCTCGTGCTGTGTAATTGGTGATATGGCTTTTGCTATCAATGAAGGCATCGTATTGCGATTTCTTTTTTTGCGGGAGCAGAGCATCAAGTCAATTGCTTGCTCTCTACATATAGCCATAAAATTATTTCGTTATCGTTTAAATATTGTCAACACCTCATCGCTCAAGGTGTGTTGTGCTTAAGTTAGGTAGGCTTTTTGTCGAAGTACCGGCGGTTAGGAAATACCTGCGAGGTATTGAAGCGTGAAGTCATAACGATTTTATTTGGCGGCAAAAAGTCGCTCTAGGGTTGGTGACTTCTTTATTCGGATTTCCCCATTAGCTATTCCCACCGCGCGGCGGCCATCTTGCTTCATGGTTAATGCCGCTTCACGGTTCATCCAATCCGCCGATACATTTTTAAAACGTTTTTACGTACATTAAGTTTTATGCCTAGATTTTTTATGTTATATAGTGGCACAGAGCAAGCGACCGAAAGAGACTACATTTAATCTACGGAGGAGGGACATAGAATGATGATATTTCCTTTTCCTATACGTGCCTGTCTCTAAATTAATTTCCCCTCCCTGTCCTTTCCTTGCAAGAAAAAAGATTTGCCCTTTTTTAAGTTTTACTCTAATAATTAAATCAGCAATCGTAGGGCAATATCAAAATTATTTCCAGTGCAGAAAGACCTGTAAGAAATATATGTTATATTTTACGACGACAATTTTTTTCTTTCTAATTTGTGTGAGCTTCTTCGGTATTGTAAGTCCACAGTTTTATTGAATCAGGCCTCGGATTTGCGCACTTCCTATACAAAAATATTTGTTTTGTCCGTTGTCGCGTGTCTCCCACTTGCGAAAATATTTGAACAGCGTCGCGTTTGTTTGTTTTATAGTATTGTAGTTAATAAACGTAAACAACTACGTAAATATTACGTACAAAATATATCAATAGACGACGCGGCATTGTTGCTACGCCGCAACACTTATTTTAATTTTCATAAGTTTATTTACTAATTTTTACTAGAATTCTCTAGAAATAAAATGTATTTTCGGGCAAAAAATTATCACAATGTTTGTTATTTGTTTTAAAATAAATTGCAAAATATTGATTATGTATTTATTTTATAATTATTAACAAAATTATTCTCAATGAGATTAACGATAATAAATTATTTTTTAAAGTAAGACATAGCTTTATTCATTGGCACAGTAAGTGATGAATCGACAAAGATAAATACTGGAAGCTTTATTTTATTAATTATTCGGTGAAATGTTATTTTGAAGCGGCTTACGTTCAGCGAAAATAAATTAATTCAAATCCACTGCGTGTCGTAGCTTTCTGATAAACAACTCGAGTAGCGCGATGACTATCAATAACTTGTAAATCAACACTAAGTTCAAATTAAATTTAAAATATATACTTAATTGCGTACACTAATTGAAAGTACATAAGCTTATACATACCCTTACATGCTTTTCCTGTCGAAACACATTATCATCCCTTTTAATCCTTTTGTAGGAATAAAAATAATACATTTTCTTACTGGTCGTGTCGTGTGGTCAAGCTTATGTTTTGCAATTCACCTTACCGTTGGTTTCTGAGACCATAAACATCCCTGGCATTATCTTTGACAAAACAGGGATAACAGTATGTTTAAAACGAACATATTGGTCTCAGAAATCCACGGATAGAACATTTCAGTTAAAGTATTATGTTTAAAACTTTAAAATAGTATCGACTTTCATTGCAAAGAGAATAAAAACTCATCTATCCAACGGTTAAGGTAAAACGGGCGTAAACATGCATGTTATATTTTAATGATGTCTTGCAATTGGAAGGTCGGCTTCGTTAAGTATACTCATTGACATTATAAATGTTATAAACTATATTTAACGCTTAGCGTGTGCCGTTGTGGGTTGGGTAGGGATAATGGGTTGGGTTCGACGCCCCCTACCTCTATCTACCCCAGTCTAGCGCGGTGTGATAGCTACACTACAGCGCTTTCAGTTTTACCTACCTCTCGTGTGTAATTAAAGGTGCCTATTCAATTATACCGTTTAGTTCACGACAGTTGCAAGTAGATTTCTTCTTTTTATTTATGTTATTTGACATTAGATTACATGTTAATGGACTATAGTAAGTTTAATTAAAATTAATATTTGACTAAGATTAAGTCTTTGGTATATATTAGGTGGCTGTCTAATGTTTGTATCGGGAAAAGCTGGTCAAAGCTCTAAGCCTATTAATTTAGAATTTACAGCGACATTGCCAATGTTAAAAAGATATCCTTACAGTTATGAAATAAGTTTAATAAAAAAAATAATAATTTAAATAGAATTAATAAATAAATATAAAAAATGATGTCGTATGCTAGACGATTGACATACAGTTTTAATAAAATATATCTCAGCTTACGTGTAAAGTATTTTTCAAGTATTATAAAATATTCAGGGCGGAAACTAAGTGGAGGGGCGCGAAGGAGATGGGCACTTCCGGCGAGGGTGGCGCCATCTGCGCAGTGACGGCGTCAACCCGAGCCTCACTAGCCACTGAGCTACTTGACCGAGGAAGAGGCTCGCCTCACAGGTTAAATACAGTGACTATGTACAGATTCTTCTCGAAGAATAAATTATGCGACAATTTCCTTAAAATCTGTTGTCCGTACTGTTGGTTTGGAAATAAAGATCCTTACTTTTATTTTGGACAAAGCTTATTGTGAAGTTCACTACTATAAATACTTATGTACCTTCTTACTTTTAACTTTCCTAAGCTTCAATATGTACAATTAGCACATGTAATAATTGTGAAAGCAGAATAAATGTGGGATGACATGACTGGAACTAGTCTGTGTTCAAATCGAGCTTTCGTGTTCCGCCTTGTAATACAACCTGAACACGAACATCGCTTCTTAACATAACAATACATATATGTATGTTTTATATTACTGCTATATTTAGACTTGAGTCTCATATATGAGGTTCTTTTCAAATATTTTAGTGGCCCAAGGTCATCGGCACTCTGCGTTTTGCTCTCCCCCCGTATACCGCTAAACCCAAATTATGTTCTGCGTAGTAATTCGCCCGAAGTTAAGAGCCTCCGAGATATGTGACAACTACTATATTAGAATTGATGAAAAGCATAATTGATATAAAAGGTTGGTAGAGCAGATAATAGTTAGTATTAGTCCACGTGTAAAGAAGCCTAACTACAGCGTTCAAATCTCACAAAGGGTGACTCTTATTGTATATCAAGAAAGTTTTAAAGTGTAAACTTTGTACATAAAATCATAGCGACATATTGATGTTGTATCGTTCAGGCATCCCTTACGCCAGTGGCGTGTCTCAAAGACGGTTGTAAATGGAAATCATATGTCCTATATTATGTTACCACCCCCCGCACCCCGGCAACCCGCACTCCTCCGCACCGCACAGTTCAATTTTATTACTTGCCCTGATGCTCGCAATTCCGTGGATTTTTATTATGTTTTATGTACAATTTCTCTAATTTGTCAATAAACTGAGCTATTTAATTATGTAGTACAATAACAATTTTTAGTATCGAAATCCGCAAACTAATTGTTAGTATGATTTTATTCATATGTATGTTATGGTTTATGAATGAGAATGCTTATTTATTGGTATAAAAATATTGTTTGATATTTATATACCTTAATTATATGAATTGACTAAGCATTGTACGTAAAATATAAACATATACTGTGACGTTGCTAGTTTTTCAAAGTTCGTAATATTGAAGCGATTATCGTTATACGTTAACTTTCAATTTAATTTTTAAATAAAGTTTTCCTAAAAAGTGGAATGCAGTACGACTTTCCATTCAGTATGAATTCATCCCGCATTAAACGTTTACCTCAACTTTTATACTCTAATCAAAGTAGTCGCAACAGCTTTAAACAAGTTTTGAAAAAGCTTTATAACTGTAACCGCCTTCCCAGACCATTCATAGGGAGCTCAGCGCAGCTACGCGTTGTATGAAAATAAATAAAAAACCTTCAGCCCTCACCAGGGGGCGTATTATGTTTCCAGATTGATGTTTTCACACCTTTAAATATATTTGTTTGATGTCGCTCCTACGATTTGTTTAGTTTTTCTACTATAATTTCATCATCGTAGTACTTTAGATCACTTAAAATACATTGCTACTTTGACGTGGGATTTCTTAGATAAGGATGAAGTTAAGCAGCAATGTAGGTTCTACACATTTACAACGTAACAACGTTATACTATAAAGAGGTAGGTACTATTACTACTACTGTACTAAAGGTAGGGTTAATTCAGTATTTACACTGACGTCCCAACAATCTGTCTCCGGGAGTAAATACAATAAAATGTATCTTTTTATCTGTCTGTTTGTGAATATCTATTCTTGTCAGTCCCGACACGATCACAGGAAACGGAAGTTCAGTTCCTATACGTAATACCTAGATGGCGATGTATTTAGGAATTCTAGACAAGCGCCACGATTCGGTCTAGTTCTTAGAAACTACATTGCACTTCCTGTTATCTTATAGATGTACATTTTTAAATGACACATGGCTTATAATTTTTTATTAAAAATACTAATAAAATAGTTGGCATATTAGTATGTAACATGTAAGTACGTATTTAGTTTTCATCGAAAGGTATATCAGCTTACGATACTTTAAAATGTAATATTTGTAGGAAAATCTATGTTCAGTTCTTTAATTTAACTTAAAAACTAGTGTACTTGTAACTACTAGGTATAGTAATAATATTGTAAACATTCCTAAACGAATAAACACAATTATACGACATGTTTATTTAAGAAACAAAACATCTGTTTCTATTTTCCTCTACAAATATACATTTCTGTTATAATTAAGAATAGTTATTTAGTTTTGCGACGTAGTTATTTAGTTAGCGAAAGATATGTTTGACATTTGAATACGTAAAGTTGACACTGGTGAGAAAGATTTTTTTTATCTGTGTGTGACACAAGAACTGAGGTGTGTTGGGGGGGAGGATTGATCCTGTCTCAGAACGAGTGAGGCGTCACGACGGCCTTGACTGAGGTCGATTGCGCCTGAATAATGTGAGGATGTTTTCGTGACATGTCGCCACGTTATGTAACGTTGGGGTTGGGATCCTAGAACACTAAGATTACAGATTCTGGACATTAACTAATAAGGTTTTATGAGAACCATGATGATACTTTTGACTAGACTAGAACCGTGTTAACCTTTTGACTCGATGACAGGTTATTCTCGCTGAAATGGCTTGAATGATTTGGAAACGTATAGGTCATATCCGTCTACGGCTCTAATGTTTAATGCAATGTCAACGTGTATATTATGTATAAATACTATGGCCACTGATTCACCGTGTATTCAATGCACTCTTGCAAATCGCATGGCGCTACCTCCCACCGGAAATAGGCATTGTTTCATTACAGCTCATTACCATGTGGTGACGTCACGACGTGGGGCGGGGGAGGCTGTGACGTCACGCACGTACCACTCCGCATCCTCTACGCCTTCCTGCGCAGGACATTATTATTTATATACGCCTCTCGCACGCCTCCTGAATTCAGACAAAGTTAATTTGGAGTGGAGAGATGCCGACGCGATGCGGGTTTTTAGGACATGTCCATAATATTACTTACTTAACATGATGCTTTTTAGTTTTCAGTATTATTTATTTTTCTTTACGTAATTTCATTGCGAAAACAAGATTTGTTAGTACGTCATACTTAATAAAATTGTAATACTTTAATTTATTTAAGCATAAAATTAAATATTTTTCACTTTAATATGCGTAAAAACGCAAATATTACTAAATGTTGCTTATCTGGTACTGACACGACTTACAAAACTTTGTTATCTGTAAATATAAACTATTTTATTTTGTTATTAAAAATACTTACATTGTATTGACAGATTCCGGCACAAGAACAAATAATGGTCACCCTGTCACGGCGCGCAATGGATGCATAAGTTCAGTTTCCTGTTTACTCCTGCGTTAATTATGTAAATTGTTGCCTGTTGTATTTTTAGATTTGTATGTGTGGGCGCTCGCGCTATACAATCGCCAAATTGAAACTAATTAGCATATGCACTCATTATTATATAATCAACTCGTATTTTATTAAGTCTCAATGATTTTTCTTTATAACTTTTGTTGATCTAACTTCTGCACTCAGACTCATTAAAATGACAATTAGTGTGTTAGTGAAGATTAACTATAAGAAATCTACACTAAGGGCTACTTATTCTACCAATTAACAACTGAAGCAGTAAGTAAATTCTTTAACGTAGTGCATGAACATGAATAACGTTCTCATTTGCTCCTAATTAAACATATATAAATAAACATCTTTCATTCAACAGAAGTTATCATTATCTTAATATTAAATTATACCTCTAAAAAAAAAACAATATTTTCTCATGACACGATTAAATGATGATTAAATTACAATTAATATTGACCGGAACAAGCATTATTTAAAGCAATCAATCGCTCTCTGAGCACCCACGACTCTTGAACTTGGTCACGTTAAACTTTCAATTAAATCTAATTAGAATTAATTTAGTGAAACTGAATATGTTCATTCGTAATCAATTTACATATTATATGCTTACACTATGCGCACAGCTGTTTCCTTGCACTCGAATTGCATTTTTAAGGAGCGTTTACATTGATTTTGAAGCTCACAGTTGCACAAAGTAATTCATATTTTAAAGATATATCAAAGCATAATTTTACAATTACTTGAATAAATATACCGCTTTACTATCAATCCCGAATACTTTTGAAACCTAACCTAATCTCATCTGTCTTGGAGTAGGTAACTTTTGAATGAAAATAAAGCAATAATTAAGTAAGATGACTTTTTTCTTAGATATTAATGCAACTATGCTATGCGTGAACTAAGGAGAAATTTAATTTATCCTAAAGAGCCATTTTAAAAGGTTCTGTAATAGTTTTTGAGTTTTGTAGTCTCTACGATATTAGCAAGTGTATAGGGACCTTTAGGTATTGCGCGAGATCGCACGCTAATTTGTGGTGCGCGGGATCGTTGCCCGATTGCGTCACCGACCTTCTCATCCTACTATTTGTACGCATTGCACACGTGATGTGTCTTATGCACTTTTGGACAGCATAGTCCCTACTACTAAGTCTTATGCACTTTTGGACAGCATAGTCCCTACTACTAAGTCTTATGCAATTTTGGACAGCATAGTCCCTACTACTAAGTCTTATGCACTTTTGGACAGCATAGTCCCTACTACTAAGTCTTATGCACTTTTGGACAGCATAGTCCCTACTACTAAGTCTTATGCACTTTTGGACAGCATAGTCCCTACTACTAAAACCTTTCTTCTTACTTATATTATAAATGTGGAAGTTCAGATATATGGGTGGATGTTTGTTACAATGTATCTCCAATACGGCTCAATGCATCTAGATGAAATTTTGCACAGATGTAGAACATAGTCTGGAAGATAATATAGGCTACAATTTTTTTTCCTATCGGCCAAAGTCGCGGGCGACAACTAGTACATGTTAAAGCTTAAGAAGATAGTAAATACTGTAGAAACAGAAGACATGCATTGCACTGGGTGACGATGATGTCATCCAACAAGGGTCATTGAACCCCGTTAATTGTCACAGACTATCTAATGAATCTAGTACAGTCACTGATTTTACTTATTACAATGAACTAGGAAATACATACAAAGATTTCATAATTAGACTTGCAAGTTAATTGTCAAATTAAGTCATTGGCGTTTTACAAACACCAAATAAGCTAAACTATTTTGACAGGAAGCATTATTTGCAAGTTTATTTATTTGTTAGTAAGTTAGTTATCCAGCACTTTACTCGGACATCGTGAAACAGGCGCTTACCTTAACAAAAAAAAACATCAATTGTGCACGACGTCCTTTTTGAAGTTGATTAAAAGTATACATACTCTATATATCTATATTATGTTGTTTATTTTTGACTTTTGGTATTTTTTTTTAAAATTAAACTTGTACATTATGCAGCCATGATCTTTATGATTTAGCTCAAATGGCCTCCCCCTGTATAAATTAAGCTAATGGTGTATTCGGTTGTAGCAGCCTCCCCAGCGCCCTCTCTCGGCAATATGTTTTAATTTAATGGAGATTGTTTCGTGACATTGCGCATATAGAGAGGTCATCTCAAAGACAAGAGATTGCATTAAGCACAGGGGAATCTGTAATTGTCTAATAATGGACCATTTTTATATTATTCTGATTTATTGAGGTTGTTGAGAGGTTGAATTAAGTAGAAAATTTATTTTTATATTTTTACCCCTATTTTTTATATTTATTTTCACTTTATAAATGATCATCATAAAAGTTTACTTTCAAATGTGACATACAGTAGAAATGAGATTATTATGCGATCCTTTAATAAAAATATAAAAGTCTTAAATTCAACTTAAGTGTAAGTAATAGTCTTACTTGAACTTAGTATCTTATTATTTATGGAGGCGTCGATATTTCCCCCGTGAACATTCTATCACCGGGTATTGGATGCGAGGGTTTTTTCAATTACTTACGCATTCAAAAACGTCTGTAATTGCGCTTTATGTGGTACCGCCGTACCGATCGCGTACTGATCTGGTACCGATGTACCGAATTTGTTTCAACTCGCTTTTACTCAAATGATACTCAACTTGAACGTAGTAAAGTTTGTCATATTATTTATTAGTGCTATTATGTATGCAATAAGGGAAAGTATATTGTGGAATTATAATAAAATAACGATACGGATACACATATACTTAAGTTAGAAATATAAGTCAAAATCCACGAAATATCTGTATTGATGTAGGTCAGTGTTCCGTCCTTTTCTAGCACGATGCAAATAAGGGGTGGTGCAGTACGGCAGGGAGGGAGGGAGGGGGGTTGACATTTATTGAACCTCTGCATTGCATAGACGAATGTATCCCAGTTTAGTAAACTGCTGAATATTGTTGAGTTTGTTGAGGCTATTGTAATAATTTTGACCGCATTTAATTAATTGTAGCCTTGTTCATTGCTATTGGAATTAATAAAAAGCATTTATTATGCTTACTAGCTGTCGACCGCGACTCCGACCGCTTAATAAAATTTAATAAGTAGCCTACGTCGCTATCCGTTGTGCTTTTCTGGAGATACCTTCAAAAAATCCATCCATCCAGTCTCCCATCTAAACATTCGCATTTATAATATTAGTAAGATAGAAATTAGTAAGAAGAGAAGAGAAGGTTTGCCAAATCTGTGAAAAGATTCCTTTTCATTTTTCATCTGTTCTTAGTCAGCTTCTGATTTGTTCTGAACTATTCCATACCAACAATATGTTGTAAGTTTGTTGGTTTAATAACAGTTGCGTGTAGGATCGGCACGTAATGTCTTCCAGCCGGCGCCGGGAACTTGGCCATCCCCAGCCCAGCCCGAGGGAACTGGGGTCAGCTTTTAATTAATTATTCATATAACTGTACTACAATTTGTTCAAACGTTAATAAATGAGTATAACTATACCATGTGATAGAATCAATAATTTACAAAAATGTGAGGTTCAAATTCGTTAATACAGTGACATTCTGGGATATCAGAAAACATTAGATATTTTGATATAGAAAGTTTCGGGCAGATTTTTGAAGAAAAACATATTTGCTACACAAGCCTCTGTTAAACATATTACACCTTTAAAACGTTTTTATTTCTAATATTCATTATTTATTTCCAAAACATCTTAGAGATATTATGTCATTACTTAATAGACAAATATTCGTACAAGCAAAAAAATATGTCTTGCGCGTTAACATATATGACAAGATTATTACAAGTGTCGAGTCACGAGCCGGTGAGAGGCCACAGACGTACAAGCGGACGTTCTCAGCTAAATATAGTGCCTACGTCGCCTATTTATATATTGCTCACGACCTAGGTCTACTAGACACAAGATTCGGACTAATAAAAATATTGTACGCGCGCGCAATATCTGGTTCGATCCGGTTTGTGTGGCCTCAACGTAATGTTTCCGATGTCCGATATGTATGTACACTATATTATTTATCAATGGATAATATTTTCATTTTTATTTTTATTAATTTACTAGCTGGCGCCCGCGATTCCGTCCGTGCGGATTAAAAAAACTAGATACTGAAAAGTTAAATATATAAGTATAGTACAGAGGTGGACATAGAGACAATTTATATTATTTAATTTATATATAACAAGAATAGATATCCAAACCGAATAACTGAAACGCAATATATCCCCTGAATTAAAATCTTTCAAATATCAAAATACTTTCGGGACCCTAACTCCGCCCCTATTGGTGGATTTACCCACATTTCTTCGTTATCGGGGGCTGTTACCCTTGAATTTTATCAACCCCTGAGCCTTCCCCAGCCAAGGGTTGAGGGTGTACGTGGTATGTGTTCAATCATTTAAAGTTAAAACAATATAATGATCGGTTCGCATTGTCCGCTCGTACTGCACACACTCGAAGTTTGATTGATGTATTGCCTGTGATTAGATGCAGTTTAACAATAAAAAAATATTTTTTAAAAGAAATTAAGAGAAAATTTGTTTCCTACAGGTGCGCAATGAAAACTCAGGTAAAACATGCATATAAATACTGAAAAAGGAATTAATTAAAAGTCGAAATAATGAACGATCTTTGGCACAGACCAAGTTACCAATAAAAGCTACTAATTACATATGTATGTTTAAGTAAGTTGAAGAAAAAATAATTTATATTAAACAAGGTAATTTTAATCTAGTACACTGAAGACTTTTAATTAGCAAAGCGTTAATAACGAAGCCGAGAACAGGAAGTGTTATAATTAAAAGCATACTTGGGTTTGTTGGAAAGCCTTTCTGATAATAATCATCCGTTAATTAATTATGTAATTAGTTCCTTTGCTTGCTAATAATTATTTTTAAGTGGCCTAGTGTGTTCTGATTACTATGAACCTAGTAACAGTGTGAAATAAAAGTGGGTTCTAATTCTATCTGCTTGTATACAGTATACATAACACTACGTTTTTAATTTCCAGTGGGGTATATTTTTATAGAATTTATTTTTGAGAAGTGGTTTGATATATGTGAAGCTAACGAATTAAAAAATTAATACACTCTAAACCAGTAGTAGAAGTAATAAAAGTTGCTTGGAGTTATGTTAAAGTTGTTTGTACGAAGTGGTTGCGGTGGTTTTTGCGTCGTTAGCAGTTTGTATGTACGGTAAAAGCTTTTGAGATTATTTTCCTTGGGTTCTTTTTATTAACTTTTTATTAATTATTATTGTGATATTACGTACAAAATATTACTGGAATAATAAACTGATATTTTAATTAATCAAATTATTAAGAACAAATATTAATTTTCAATTTTCGTTCATATATTGACGATAACGAAAATTTAAATATCAATATATTTTTAATGCCTAATTCGATTACAGTTAGAAATCGATTTGAAAAATGTTGAATTAATTCGACCAAGTCCGATTTTAAAGTTAAAAATCTACATGACATGAAATAACAAATTGACCGGCGGCCATTAAGCACAGTGACACAGTGCACGCGGGAAGCGGACGTATCAGGTGAGACGTGTGAGAGTGATGCACAGCTGTTTACTCGTGCTTGTGAGCGAGAGGTCAGATGGACAACCTTGACCTGCGCACTGGGCCCGGACAGCGCCATGCGGTGCAGTGGCGCGATCGAGAATTAAGTTTACGCGCGAAAATTATTAAAATGACTTGTCAGTATGTTTAACCCATGGTTTTGCCATGGTTTTATAGTATATTGGTGCTTAGAGTCATTCGAAAACCGTTTAAAATGTCACATGTTTATTGAAAATACTAATCAACATCCGCAATTATTTAAGATAAGGACTTAGGAAGACAGGAAAAGAGAGGGAAACTCCAATCCAATCAAAATGCAAATATTTTTGCTTTCGTCGTATCTAATGCTCAGTTTTCGCGCCTCGTTTTCCATATAATTTACACCGGCTTTACGTAATTAAAAGGTAATTTGTGTATTAATTTTATTCGTCACGAGAATGAATAAAGTAAATATTTTTTTTTGTCAGGATTGTTCCCTCTGAGTCAAAGATCTCTTCTGATTATCATCTAATTTACGTAATATTTCGTTGAACATCAGCATTTCTCGTTACCGGACGACATAAACTTATTCGTCGGAGGGACAAAGGCCAACAAATTGGACTAAATCTAAACAAAGGCTGCAAATCGAAGGGTCTGACGATATTAGGGGAGACATTCTGAACCATACCCTCGCTTTATATATTAATAAGAAAACCTATTCAATTTAACGAAAATTGGAAATTAAAAAGTTCTTTTCACTTTATCAACTTAAACATAAGCATCTAAAGTGATAAGTATTAAAGCTATAGGTAAAAGTGTTCATAAAAATGTAACAATTATTCTTTTGCGTACTAAAATTGACCCTTCTATTCTGATAATCTCTTACAAATCATGTCATAAGCACAAAGGGTAAAAATCAAACAGCCCCAAATGGTAAACAGAAAACAGAAATGATCCTTAGTACCACAAATTAATGTTCAAAATAGCGTAACAAAATACCATGTGGTTACTCGGGGACATGCGACGATAAATACTTTGAAATTGCTTCATTGTATGTTAAATGTGTCTAGTTGTAATCTATTTCGAAACTCAACGTTGTTAAAGACATTATTATTAAATAAACATCGTGAATACAAATTAATCAAATTAATTTATCTTAACTTAAAATAGATTCTCATATCCTAAATTCATTCTCTTTTTATTCCAAATATAATCATAAAGCCTTCGTTCTAAGTACAAGTATAATTGTAATGAAACGGTTTCAAAACTTACCGAAGTCGTGTTAACAAAGTTATGTGAAGCTGATGTATAACTTATAATCGCTCCGACAAACTTTAACATTTCATAACCTACGTAACAGGCTTATAAGAGCTGTTTTACATTCACGAGTGAACGAGTGAACGAGCCGATACGAATTCACGTTTGAACGAGTGAACGAGCCAACTGTGTAACACTTTAATAGAAAATATATTTTAAGGGGTTGAATTTTTTTGTAGCAAACTGATTTTTCTCTTATATCTCTTATGGCCACAATATATTTAATAATCTTCTAATCAATCACCATATTATGTTAAGTCTTAAGGACCGTTTACATGGACGAATCTTTTACAATTAGTTATTCTAGTTTTTGTACTTCATTGTTTAATTCAATATCCCAAGTACTAACTAAAGCTTAGAATGGCGTGGTGCTTTCTAATGTGTAATCACCCTTATATTGATTAATGAATCGAAACGCCGAAGCAGTTTACAGGCTTCGATTCTAATCATTTCATTGATCAGAGGTTGTACGGCTGAAGTTCAGGTTGTAAAGGCTGCGTATTGCTCAATGAACACCAACTCTGAGTGATGATAACTTTCATTAAGCGTCGCTTAACAATGTATTGTGTATCGTGATTTCAAGTTGATGGAAATAAGTGACGAGGAAAGTGTAATGTTCTGGTATAACATAACAAAATAATATGAGCGTACAGACATAAATTGAGAAAAGACATGTTCAATTACAGTAAATTTTTAATCTAAGATCCTAATTTCCACATAAATCTTTTTTTACTGCCTGTCTTGTTTAATAATTAAACTCATTTTCACCAATAGTTAAAGTTGATTTTCACTGCATAAACATCCATATAAAAGTAAACTGTAGTCACAGCTTTTAAAGAGAGATATCAATAAGTAAGCTGTCAAAGCTTTCGCAGTGGAATCGTCCACTTAGGTATATCAATACAAGTGTATAACAAGGCAAAGTCTAGCGCACGTTTGTAGATATTTAATATTCAGATCAGTTCAGTACAGGAACTATTGGAATATTCATAACACAACTTTACAACGACCCGACGGCGTTCATGTTTTAACAACTTGAAACATTGGCTAGATTTAAAATTCACAAAGGTAACGCTTTCATTAGAACTATGTTTGATCGGTAACTAAAGGTACGAAACAATATCCTTAGATAAACTATAAATTAATTTGTCGCCAAGTAAGTTTCACATTTTGTAATTTGAATAAATAATTTTATTATTTAAACTAAATCAAAATCTAACAGTAGTAGAACCCGATGTAACATCTTCGCACGAATCGGCCCGGCTCGCCCGGTGAAATACCACGACCACGCAGAAGACAGGCGTCAAGTGGAAGCTATTCCGCGTGCAGCCTGATGAGTGTGCGTACCGGAGGCCTAATTTAGTCTTCTTTCCCTTCCCACCCTTTTTCTCATAAGGAAAGGATGGGAAGGGGTCGATTAAAGGTAGGCAACACATATGCAATTGCGTATGTCTATGGGCAACGGTCACTTCGCTATTTCGGCAATTTCAGGTTAAAAATTAAAAAAAAATTGGAAAACAGTGAAGATATACAGGAGAGGTTTGTGCCAAGCGACAAAATGTTTTTTTTCACATTGACATAAAAATAAAAATTCTAGAAAAGAAGCTGTTTAAAAGGTAGATAAAACCCTCAAAGGTGTGCATCAGATCTGAGTTCTTCGTGTTGCGGATGTCCAGGGGCGGTGATAATTATTATGAATAATTACCTCATTGTTCACGCCCCTCGTTTGCTCCGATCATCTACGTCTTGTATAAAAAACGAGAAATTGTAGTTTATTCGTGTAATAGAGAAATATAGTATTGTGTTCTAGTATTGTCTATGGCAGCGGCGCGAACCCTCAGGGTGTCCCGTAGCGGCACGTGCCGGAAGTACGCATTGTCGCGAAGTTGTGAACATCCTGTGTATACAGCTAGAGCTGGAAACAAGTGTGAGATCTGTAACCTTTGCAATGCTGTTATTTGTTAGGGACCGTTTACATGATCTAAAATGTAATTCAAACTCAATGTTTTTTTTATAGTTAGACCCTGATAATCTATATATAGCTTCGATTACTTGACCCTAATACGTACCAAAGAAAATGTTGATTACACCTGTATATCCTTTACAAGTTGTAATCAACATTTTCTATAATAATCTATTTGTCGTCAACCTTGTCCTAGTACAAGTTGCAATAAAGTACTTCAATAATCGACAGAATAACAATATCTCAAACACTATCTCTTTAAAGGAATAATATCTTAATAAAACAATTTACAGCGGATACCATTATTGTAAAAGATAATTCGATATATAAGATTTCCTTGTAATTTCTTCCTGGACTATTTATAATATCAAGTCATCCTATATCCCTAATTTACTCTTCCTGTCTCAACCAGTTGATGGGAAAATGTTACTCCGTCAACCAAAAACGGTAAGTTATAATTACTCTTATAAACTGCAAGAAATCTCTTCTTCTCTGCATATAAACGTGAGTATTTTCTTTCATAATCTCCAATTTTTACATGGAATGAGTTATTTACTTCAGAATACAAGATAAGTATTTAAAGAATTTTATTTCATAACAGTTTAAATGGCATCGTATTCAATTTTTAAAAAACTTAAAGAGGACAATGACACTAAACAATAGTATAAAAAACTTTAAAAAGAGGTCTAATACCTTACTTTTAAAATACCATTAAAATGCAGATGGTATTAAAAAAAAAAACGTTTGGTGGAGCGCATGTACAGTCATGTTCGTTCGCGGTATTCTAGTTACAGTATAATTTTCTTGCACTTCGCAATAAACTTAAACTACTTCAGAATATTGTATGTTCTTCAATACACAATTGTTATATAATTTATCGACCTTTATTATTTGAATGCGTATAAAACGCTAAAATTAATTGTATCAGAGGTACCACCAGCAAACTTCACTGTACATAATGTACTTTGTGTTGTGCTGGCGTTAAACAATGTTAGTAATAATTGACTTCAATGTTTATAATTGATATTGGAACGTACAGGTGCATGTGCAGAACAATAAGTTAAAGTAAACTTGTAATAATTCCGAAGCTTTTTTGTTTCTGCGAGTATTGTAAGCGAACACATACATTGTCGTGATATAAAAAAGTATTCAAGATGACAGTGTTACTAGTCTACAAAATGATGTCAAAATGAAAGATGTTAAATATATTTTTAATTTAACTACGTGTTTAATTTTTTTTTTGCATTTATTTAAGAGAAAATTGTGTTAAGAAAATAATGTTTTTATATTTATTCGCAAAATTGATAAACAAAAAGGCCACCGCGCTCTATCTTTTTGCTGTATTTTTGTAAGCAAATTTTGCGTAACGTATCAGGGTGGGGAATAGGGAGTGGGGGGCAATTGGGTCCGCCTGATTTGTTCTTGCCTTATCCCAAATTTATAAGTTCGCGGAAAATTCCCTTTGATTCAATTTTCCGTATTTATTGTCAAAGAGATTTTCGTAATATGTTCAGTATTTCCGGAAGGAATGTGTTTGATGTCGGAACGATTTTTGTACAACTTGCTATTTTTGTATTGTGTAAGTTGAAGGGATTCGTACTTGAGTCGTTACGAATATATATGTCATTAATTTGATGTATAATTTTCAGTTTGTCGTATAATTATTATGGAATGAATTTATTTCGTATATGAATTACACCATTAATCATAAAGATAATTTTCCACGAAAAGTGATGATGTCGGTAATACAGTTCGTACAATTTGATGTTATTTTTTATTGAACGGTAAAAACGACAGACGATAACCTATAAAAATTAGAAGGTGAAAGTCATTTATAGAAGAAATGTAACAATTTTCAAAACGAAATACCAGAAGACTTGGATAACATCAGTTTTTTGTGTTCATGCTACATGTCAACCGTTTACATACGAATTACCTAGCAGATTTGTTTGCCAAGTTTGTTGATCTATTTGGTGCGTAGTCCGCGATTCCATTCTGCCTTTGTCAGGAGAGTAATGAGGCGCGGGCATGTCTCGGCCCTACGCCCTACGCCCCAGGCCCGGCGTCCCGGCGTCCCGGCTGCGGGGCGATAGGCCCGGCCAACGATATCTACGTTTGTGGAATTCAATTTTCCCGAGCGAAGCATTATCTCTTTGGTTCACGATTTGCTTGCTATTTATTCGAATAAAAAAGCAATCGTATAATTCTAAGGGTTCAAAACAGAATATAGATAGTGCGTTAGTTATTATTTTGATATAAATAGCTTCTAGGAGCGTTAGATATTTCCAGTTGATCTTATTTGGACAAGATATTTCGTAGTTTATTAAAATTGTCTTATAATAAATTACTGTTGTCTAAATACCTCTAATAAATATTTACTTAATTCTTAGGCGATCTCGTAGATTTTGTAGAGTTATCTATGACATCATTAGCATAGTTCTGATGCCATTTAAATTGTACTATGCCATGTATATGTGTATTTGCTTCAATTTAACTGTATCATATATTCGACTGATGTAACATATTAACAACATTCAAAAGACTTGCGTTATTGGGCTTCATTAAGCCTTCTCATTGTTTTTGTGTCAATTTGTCATCGTATAACTTGTGTATTTGTGTGTGTACAGATGTGCCGGTGAGATGGGTGGGCCCGGCGCGGCAGTGGCTGGCGTGCGAGGTAGCCGGCCCGCGCCGCGCACCACCGCCGCCGTTGCTCGATGATGACCGCCACAAACACAAGCCATATTTCTGGCGAAGAGATGGAGAGAAGCTCGATTATAAAAGGTAAACATTAGCCCAAGAGCTCTGCCTTTTTAAAATAATGGTGTCCTCATAGCTAATTGTATCACTTACAAAAGAAAACGAATAGTTGTTTTAAAAAATGTACTCGTTAGCATCGTTAAGTTGAATAATGTTCAAAGTGGCCTATCTATAGACGTGTCTTCTATCTTATTAAAAGTTCTATTTCATTCGTCTACTTCGTGCCAGGTCTGAAAGCTGTCAGCCTTGTCAGTCGCCGAACAAATTAATTCGTGCGATTAGATCGGGCTACGAAATCCAATGTGAGCTGACGGGAGGCTAAATCTCGTGAATTCGATTTGGGTCTCCGAGTCAGCTGTCATTTGTTCCTAAATTTACGGACGTTTATTAATTTTTTTTACGTTGCTCCACTGAAACGGGCAGGCGCTTCTTAATCAAAATTTCGTCTCGATGTCGTTCTGATTTTTCATCGGATTGATTACATTTGAATTACTGCGCCTGCTTTTTTTTCATTTTCAGTAAATAATTTTTTGATGCATGCTTTAAGGATGTTCCAAACAAAAGCATAAGGCCAAAGAAGCATTTCGGGGTGATCTTTGTCAAGATCTGGGAGATTTTTGTAAAGGACGACTTTTGGCTTTATAAAGATGATTTCATGGATTAATGCTGTTGCTTGCTCAACAAATGAGTCAGTTTAAGAAATACCACGATCTTCTTAAAAACTGTGAGGTAGACCTCATGAGGTTTACACTGACCTCATGAAAATCTTACATATTAATTGTTGCAGGGTGTCAACGAATGGCAGCCTGGAGGTGTTCCACAAGAGGGATGTGGAGGGGGTGTACCAGTGCGGGGTACACCACCACCGGGGAATCGTGCTCGGCAACCCCGTGCATCTTAAATTTGCATGTGAGTATTACTTCATTGTATTTAAGTATATACTATAGCATTTTTATGTTACAACATTACTGTAGTTAAAATTAGTTGTTAATCTTTAGTTACTCCTGCTTACATCAGTTACCATCCAGTAAAAGTCCCGACAAAATCGGTCCAGTAGTTTTGGAGATTACCTTTAACAAACGCCAACTTCCGTATAGATAAGCAACGCAAATATACATCGTGTTCACGAAATATGATTTTTTGATAAAGGCAATTCATACGGCAATCCAATTTTATCAATTGTATAGATTATCGTCTTTTTAGTTCTTAATATAAAATTGTTAGTGACTCGTTTGTAAAACTGTCCAAATCCATATTTTATGAATACAGTACTCGTGGGTTACATTTATATAACGGATGACTTTTGTAAGACGAGAAAGTGATAGATTACTTCGAGGAAAAACTAACAGACTATTTTCCTGACGCAAATTACCTCAAAGGGAGCGAACCTTTCGGAATATGAGATGACAGGCGGCGGGATCAAAGCGGCGGTGGCGCGTGCTGCGCCTATACGCAATGCTTAAGCAGTACTTCTTTAAATTGTATATTGGTTTCTTAACGTGGGTTCACACTTCCGAAACATGCCCAACATTAAATTGTTTTCATTATTTTTTCAAAGAGATTACATGTCTTTGTACAGGAATTTCAGCAAAGAAAAGACACGGATACAATTTAATGGTTTTTTTGTTTGTTTCCAAAAGTAATTAAATGTATTTTTATTGAGGGTAGGAATAAAAAACTTATCTATAGTTGTTTGAATTCATCAAATGTTACAATCACGAATAAAAATAATTAACATAAAAATATTACTGCACATAATTAAAATAGCTGAATGAAATATCATGTGAAACAGCTTGACTGAAGCTGGTGAAGCTATTCATTGAGCTGGGGCTTTCATTAGGCGTTGAGCTGCAGCTCGTGTTCAAACTTAATTGGTGCCTACCATTGTTTGCTCACCACTATGAAACTTTTTCATTAAAACTCTACGGAACTTGCTATTCTTCAAAAGTTTTATGTTGGATGCAAAGATTTTAATTTATTTTATATTAAAATCATATTTAAATATACTACCTTGACTCGGGACTTCATCCGCGTGGGATTAAAAATAGGAAATGGGATAAAAGTATCCTATGTCCGTCTCCTGGTTCTAAGCTACCTCCTCCTCACCAATTTTCAGCCAAATCGGTTCCGTATTACGATTTTTTTTATGTATAGACTTATGTTTTTTTTTATTGGTTGTTAAATTGGCAAAGAATGTTGTATAAGAGCTTATTAGGAGGAAACTTAAATAAATATCAAAAACTTGTGTGAATACTTTACAATAGAGCTTTCTTGATGTAGATAATTTCCACTGCCGAAATTGTCTTAAAATGATTTTTTTATCTTAGTTATATGAAGGACAATGATAGAGTAGATACTGAAATCCACAATAAGTTTTCCTTTAATGTATAATATTATATAGAATATACAAAAATATATAATAATGAGCTTAATATAATCAGTATATCATTAATAGATGACTTGGAGAAATCTTCTCATCTCTTTTGATAGAATGGAAACCCTTACGTCATTGGCAGCTTTCCATCAGAACGTCCAAGGTTCATTTCCATTCAGGGCGCAGTTTCCATTACTCACCCTGAAGCTATTTAAACCCTCTCATGTTGTGAGAATACTCTATATCCTTCATCTATCATATTTATATAAGTCATTCTTGTTTAGTGTATATCATTTGTTATAGTTCAGCCAGATGAAATCAAAGCCCAATGAAAGCGTAATGCTTAATTAAATTGCTACAGTTGTTCAAATGTTTCTTTATTCTAGCTGATCAATGAGACTCCGTCCGCGCCGAACTAGA
This sequence comes from Papilio xuthus, assembly GCF_000836235.2. Lineage (NCBI taxonomy): Eukaryota > Metazoa > Arthropoda > Insecta > Lepidoptera > Papilionidae > Papilio > Papilio xuthus. The sequence goes on from NW_013529082.1 coordinate 362,891, forward strand.
AAATAACTTAATTAGTAGCCTATGTATTCTTTCAGGTTACTACATCTATGCCAAATTTCAGTGGGATCCATCCAGCCGTTCTGGAGATACCTTTTAACAAACATCCATCCATTCATCTATGTATCTAGATTAGGAGAAAAAACACAAAAAGAGATTTAACTGATGACGGTTATAATTCCTAACATATTTGATTTTTTTTGCCGTAGCAAAAATGCTTTTAGGCAAGACTTTCAGTTAGTCTTTTTTATTACAATGTTTTCTTAGCACGAGTCCCCACTTTCAAAACATTATTAAAAACGTGTTATATACGAGGGAAGAAGGTTCATAATACGTTTTTCTGTTCTCATGTATTATGTATTACGCTACATATAAATTATTATCGTCTCCCTGATAAGTTGTACTGTTTTTAATGAGTCCGTTGTTTTGTGCTCGAACAAATTAGGGCAAAAAGCGTTCGTAGTACGTAGCGAATAATTTGCCACGGCCGCTGAACTGGATAATTACAAGTTATTAGCGCTCACCAATACTTTGCTCTTTGTTATTATTCCCTACAACTTGGAACCGTTGGAACTGTGCCCATGACTTTTACATTTAGTATGTACTTTTTACTTTTTACACACACAGTTGGGTTATAACTAAATTGAAGGGATTTAATCGTTATGCCGACAGTCTTTTTAATTGATACAGTCTTACATACATGGTCTACGACTACGTGGCCCTTAAAGGCACTTCTGAAATCATAATGGATAGTTAAAAAACTTATTATGATTCTAGAACAATCATACGATGATAAAAGCATCCATATCAGGTCATGTTACCGTCAACAATTCCGATATTCGAAGCGGCTGGTGACAGTGGCGACCACCCGCGTTGCGGTCACATTGCAATACCCGCCGTTTGTATAATGTGCCAATCGATTACTAGAATTAGGTACAGTACGTTTGTAAGTATATAGATTCTTTAATACTGTAGCATTATAAAAGTTCTTCAGATAATAAAATAGAAGCTATGTGTATTGCGAAAAGAAATACAAGGACCTCGACCAAAACCACAACTCGATAAAAATGATAGGTTAGCGTGCGAGCTTCGCGTTTAATTTTCAATCGATAAGCGGCAAAGAGGAAGGGTCAAAAATAGATTTTAGTGCCTCTTCCGCGGCTATAAGGCTGCGATGCGTACGGGCCCGTACGTAGTTTTATGTCTAAACCAGGCGCTCGACCTTGTGACATGCACAGATTTACAATAAATCTGGGGAAAACGAATAAACGTTTTCGTGATATTTTTGATGTATTTGCGCTTAAATATACTAGGTTTATTAGATTGTGCACACGTTTGCCTTTAATTCTGTAACATGTTGAAGATAAGCTTTAGCTTGTGCCCTGGCTTCCCTCCTGCGGGCAGCGGAGCGCGACTTCACGCTCGACACCCTAGGGCAGTGGCCATAGGGCTGCGGCCATCTGGATCATAACCGGTTCAAGCGAATTACAAAAATATGCTATCGAATCTTAGCCAAGATGTGATAATACCTCGGTACAAAATTCAGGGAAACAAATGAATGTCGGATAGATTAGAACGAATAAAGGAAAATCCTTATTGGTGCAGAGTTTTCTGGCTAGTAGAGCTTTGAGGCATGCAGACTCTTTGTGCTAAAGAGTAATTACAGATTCATCCTGAAGGGGGCATCCTTATCTATCATTTATCGGCAACGTCTTTGTCGGTAAACAATATACAATCGTGCGAGGATTGCCATACAAACATTGTTTTTTTCGTAGTGTATTTGTTAGTGAATGTTCTATGATTTATTATTCCCTAATATATTCACATAGATGGTATTTGTCGCGGATTTGGTTATGTACGAACTACTATCACCGTACTGTCATTACGAGAGCCCTTCTGCCCCCTCCACGCTGCCGCCTCCGCCGCCCCCGCCGCCCCCGCCGCCCCCGCGCCAACGTTACATCTCACACAATATTACCGACATGTGCCGCCTTCATATTTCTTCCCTATTATCTCTGTTTTTCTTGCTTTATGGAAAACGTACTGTCGTGTACAAATGTGATTTAGTGACACATATTACATTTATCAATGAATAATCTTTCCTAAAAAAATGCGAATTAAAATTACCATTACAAGGTTCTAAAGTGTAAAACTCAATCATACATCCGATGTAATAAGCGTCAATAGCCTAATGGTTAAGGATACGGATTTTCGATCACGAGAACAGGTTCGATTCTCGCCATTCGACTATTGTTGTAAACCATATCCTAGCACAAGCATACAGCTTAGTTGGAATGGTAAAAGAAATATTAGTAAATTTACAAAAAATCTGCTAGTATTTAAAAAAAAATATTGTTTATTAATCAAATAAGTAGGGAGACATCGGTTTATGACTTCTGATGAGCATTAATTTTAATTCGGGTTTGTTTATTTACAAACCAATTTAGGTGTTCAAATTAATCATAAAAATTTAACATATAAAAACACAATAAAATAGTAAATAATTTTATCACTATTGTATACGACTGTATTTTATATACGAAGCATCCTTATGTAAGTATATTTTTACGCCGCGTAATATATCACAAACTAAAAGGAGGTCGAATGTGTGTTTAGGTTGTTTCCGCAGTATTTTGGACGGGAAAAGATGAAAAATTTATCCGCAGGACCTACGCAATAGTGACGCAGCGGTTACGCTCCGATTAAAGGGATGGAGAATCAAATAGTAATGTTTAAATTTTGTTCTGCATGTTTGGTATGTAAAAAAGATATTTATAAAAAAAGTAATTTAACTAAGCTTTGTAGAGAAAATCATTATAAATTAAACATCTAAATGTGTTTTTTATTTACGAAAACGGAATTTGTAATAAAATTCTGGATATTCACTATTAAAATCTAATTTGAATTGCTGTTTGTTTAATTAGTGTTGGATTTTGTAATAATTCCTTGGAATATAATATTTACAACTTATATTTTGATATTTACATTTGATTACTTTGTAGATAATTTTCTTGTCTCAGATTTGTTCTAATGGAGAATTATTTACGAATAAATAAAAAAATAAATATATAATCTTTAATTTGAATATTATTTAAAATTTGACACTGCGATGGTAGCGCCGTCTGTCGGATTCAATGTAAAACATTCCAAAATCAACAACAACTAATAAATTAAAAATTAATTAAAAAAATATTGTCCAGCGGACCAAATTGTGAATGTAAACCATTCCCAGATCCCCTCGAACAAACACAAAAAATTTCATCAAAATCGGTCCAGTCGTTTGAGAGAAGTTCAGTGACATACACACTCATAGAAGAATTATATATATAAAGATAACTTTTTTCACTTAACGTGAAGTGATTATCAGTTGTTTTTGTTGTAAAAAATAATACGAAATAGTATGTACTCGTAATTACCAAACTATGCGAAATACGTGTGCGGGACCAGCTATTGTGTTATTATAGGGTGATGTAATCCATTTAAAAACATTCTGTCACGTGTCATGACAATATGTGCGTAAACATTAGAAAATTAGCTTACAACTGCGTTTACATTTCAGTGGTCGCCTATACTGTGCTGTTGTCGATTTTGTCAATTTTGTTTTTTTTTTATATTTGTCAGTTAACATTTAACCCCACCGATTTATGAAATTAAATACTTTAACTTACTTTAGGCAATATTCTTATTTTTTAGAGTGGATATTCTCAATATTTTTGTTTTAAATTTCCAAGTAAAAGTAAAATAATTTACGGAACTTGAAACTTTCTTATAAGAATTATTAAATAAAATAATAAATGGTGTTATCCTAGAAGCGAAAGCTAACATTTATCTTAATAATGCGTGTTCCGAGTCGAAGATCCCGTTTAAATATTGTTTTTACAAAAGAAAATTAATTCAGGGAACAGACTGTTGAGTTTGTTTGCTCAACGCAATGCCGGAGCTCGAGTTACTTGTTATTTTGAAGTTGGCTAATGTTGACTGTGACCTCGCTAGCTACGGTATATTATAATATATTATGTTATGGGAAAATTTGAGGAACAATTATATATTCTAATACGGATATGACAGTAATCGGTAGTGAATTTGCCATGGTAGGGGATGTATGGTAAAGCGAAATATCTTTTTTATACACCCTGTATAACAATCTCGATAAACGCACGCATACGGTTATTATAAATCATTCCTTTACAAGACCTCTATCCAGCTGACCTCTGATAACGAGTTGGGTATCAAGTACCCTTGGGGAAACGACAGTTAATCTCTCTTATAACTATTCCCGAAAGAAAATAGTTTTGAACATAAATATATGTAGAATTTTCGTTAAGTTTCCACTCCCGAAGCACTCGTAAAAACATATTGTTATCTTTTTTCTTAAGAAGAGGTTCAACAATACCTTACTGAGGGTTACTTTAGTAAGAAATGTGTTAATATTTTAATAGAATTTCGTCCTCGAACCGGAGGGAAGTCCATCAAGTACATAAACATTTATATAAAATAAAGTATTATGCTTTTATAATGAGCAGCTAGGGTTATATAAACATTAAATATTAATTATCCTGAATATCAGATAAGCGTACTTATAAAATTCTCGCTTAAATCTTTTAAAAGGTATCAGATTAATTTTTATAATCCCTGATACTGAAATACTTTCCTATAAATTGTTGATATATTATCTTGTAATAAGCAAAAATGTAAACATTGTGTTATTTTCCACGTAATAAATATTATATTGTTATTTTTTAAATTGATTTTTAAATAAATAAAGTTTCGAAGTTTTATGAAATTTCTAAGATCAAAATTTGTTAATTTTTAGCAATATTTCTGGTTGGCGAGTCTTTAGAACAAAGTCCTTTACTGTTTAGCGAGAGTTTGTAGTAAAAAAATATAGCAATGGAAAGCAGGCGACAGGCTGGAGGCAAGCCGCGCAATCCATCATCCTATATAGATTGATATTGTTACCGGTCTTCTGGCTGCGTCCAAACATATATCATTTCATCTCATTCACACGTTTTCAATTACGGGATTTTTGTCAGATATGTTTTTCCTGTCAATAAAATTGAGTTATTCATTGTGTTACGTTACAATTTTTTTTAATTAATAACTTTGACTAAAAATAATGCAATATATTTTTACACATATTTTTGAATGAGAAGATAAGTGTGGTAAAAAAAAAAGAAATTCATTTCTCTTATCAGATAAAAACTTTCTTTGAAATCTTTAAAATATTTGTGCCAGTTTTTGCACATTTAAATTAATTCTATAAATCCGGTGTAAATTATTATGAGAACCTCTAGAGCGGATAGTTTTTATTTTATTATGATATTAACTTGTCTATTTGTTACAGACATGGACAAGCAATTCTCACGTCACCCGGAGAACATGACAGTGCCCCTGGGGCAGCCGGCGGCTCTCTCGTGCGGCATCAATTCGGGCCCCCCGCCCCTCATCTCCTGGCTGAGGGACGGCGAGGATCTACCAAAGGATTCTAGGTTAAATATAACACTTATTCGAATATCGAACAGCAAAGTAACATTCGTAATGGATTATAATAATGATTTTTTTTTGTAGATATCACATATTGGAGACGCAGTTGTTAATCATAGACGTGACGCCAGAGGACGCTGGCACCTACAAGTATGAAATTATTATATTTGTTGCTATTCAAACTACAATTGTTATGGGAAAATATGTATATTTTAAGAAAACGGCGGCAAACATGCAAATTCGGGTCAAATAGTATTAACTTACCGCTACCCAGAGACATTTTCATCAAAAAGTAACAGACAGATACGTGACAAAATAGTTATTGCACGGAGGAGAGGATACATTGTAAAAATATTTTGGTTCTAACAGACTGTTAGTCTATCCAGTCGACATCTCCTTCCTACTCTTACTCTTAGTTACTTATATAAAAGCTAAAATATATTAATCATCTGTAAATTAATCCAGATGTATAGCAACGAACCAGTTGGCAAATAGAAGCCGTGTAAGCTACAGCGGCAGTCTGCAGGTCCTGGCTTCAGACGACAGAGAGCCTGGCCTGCTGGAAGTGCACCACGCCGCGCAGATCGTGGCGCCCAGGGGAACAGATGTGGAGCTCCTCTGTCCCGTTCTTGGATGGCCCAGACCAAAGGTGAGATAGGTAATTGTCTATTAAAGAAGGTGATAAAAAATGTATCGTAAAGTTATATAAATATTTGCGAGGAAATATACATGGTTATATACTAGAGGGGTAGATTGAGGATGTCCATAGCGCGAACCTGGCACACCTGACTTCAGTGGCACACATGTTGCAGCTGACATGGCGACAGACGCCACCGGGAGAGAGGTCTCGAGAACTGGAGACGACAGCCGAGGTGTTGGTGCTGCGCAACCTGCAGACGGACCAGGAGGGCCTCTACACCTGCGAGGTGGATGGGCTTCCTCAACTCAACAAGGTAACCTAACACATGTACAAATTTTTGTATTCGTGGGGGGATTTAATTTTATAATGATTTCGATGCCTATAATAAGTAACAAAATTATCGTCGCATATAAATTTATGACACAGATTAGATTTAAAAGCTGAAATAAATGTGGTTTAAAAAATATTTATTTTAATTCATAAGGAACTGTTTTCTATTTCATTATGTAGGCAAAAATGTTTCATTTCAGAATGAAAAGGAACATTTTGATAATTCCAAGAATACGAGACATCACAAGAAATAACACATTTCGAATCGTTTTCCCTTTAACCCATTTCCAGACAACAATTAGATTGTTGTAAGCAGTTCGTTTGAAGTAATTTCATTGTCGACTACGCGTTATCATCGTTTGACAATCGAGCTCTAGTTATACAAGATCTTGAATGTTTTCGCGTAATTACGTCGCTATATACAAACTTACAATGCTATCCTATTTTAATTACAACCAGATACTCTATGTACAAACGGTAACATGGAATTTAATCCTACGTTGTATAAGCTTCGTCTGTCTATATTTATTATTATAAGGAGAAAAGATTTGTTTGTTCGCATTGAATAGGCTCCGAAAGTACTGAGCCGATTCTAAAAATTCTTTTAATGTTAGGAAACTACACTATCTCCGGGTGACATAGGCTATATTTTTTTTAATTCTGTGTTAAAGAAGTCGGGAGCAACTGCAAAACAACAAAAGTATTTAATAATTGTAGATAGGTTTAAATTGATTGGCCGATAAGAATTGTGGAATTTTACAAATTAGTTTGGGAACTCAAGGGAATTGAAATTAAATGTTTCTGCGCATTTTAATAAATTAAAATGAGTACAAGAATTAAAAAATAATTCATCAAAGAATATTGGAATGAATTATATCTGCTTGATAACTTAAAAACAACAATTCCTTTCTGTAATTTGAATACTCTTTAGTTAAGTTGTAAGTTTTTTGACCGGTATAGTAAGGATAGGTTTCTGACGAAGTAAACAGATTAATTTCATCACAACGGTACTGCTGTCTCGTTTCATCTTACTTATGATAGTTGAGACGGCACACCGGGGTTTTGGTACATGTTTTCATTAAAAATAAATGTTCCCGTATCAAGTTGGGTAACGACGGCTCCTACGTGTATAGTCGTAACTCAATAGGTGTAATTTTTTCAGTAAAGCCTTTTAGGTGTACGTTAAAGAAATAGATGTGTCCCTATGTTCAGACAACAATAAAAAAATCTTATGATCCAAACGTGATATGTAAATGTTGATTTCGGTAGAAAAAAGATCTTGTTAAGCACATTTTAAAAAAGCAGAAAAAAATGTTTTGTTTAAAAAATGAGTTGTGACCTTACGCATAGGGCCCGACCAAATGGGAATATTTCCAGAGATACACGTGTAAGCCGGTGTACTTCTGCTGTACCATTAATATTTAATAAGGCGTGGTTGTAAAATGTGCGCTCATCTTTTATTTAAGGGCACACCTTTTTATCTCCTGCCAGTTTTGTTGTACTTAGAAACAATTAAAAATCTATCTTTTTTTAGATATTTGAGTTTTTTTTTTAATTTTTGCTTTGGAAGAATTGAATTTCAACTTACCTATTTTAGTATCCTGTATTCGAATTTCCCAAATCAGATTTGATTGATTGATGATTGACCAAATCAGAGCGGCTGTGGATGTCCCCCTGCACCAATGTACAAAAAAGGCAGCGACTAGGGGGGAGTGGCGGCGCCTGGTAAAGCGGGTCACTGATACGTGATGACCACGACCAGTCTGACAAGACTGCAACGACAAAGAAGAAGATTCGAATTTCAGAGTTTTCTATAGTAGTTTTGTATAAAAATGTGGCGGTGATTTGATATCTCTTTTAAATCAAAAAGTTATGGTTCATTTTCAACAATCTCAGGAATATTTAATCTACAAAATATTATAAACTAGCTGTCGACCGTGACTCCGTCCACGCGGTACTAAAAAAAAACTTAGTAAATAGCCCATGTCTACTAGAAATCCGTTAAGACGTTCTTTAGATACCCTCATACAAACTTCCTTCCATACATCCAAACTTTCAATTTATAATATTAGTAAGATGAATAATTGGAAAGGGATAAACATAAAAGTGAACCTGTTTCTATCAATTCTATATATAACCATTTTTAAACACTAATTTAAAATTAAAATCATATTTAAATGTGTAAAGTGTTCATAACATTTATATTAATAATATTAGCATTTTCAATATCACCAGTAGGTATGTACTGGCATTCCGTACGCGTACATGCTTCATACATAAAACGTTTTTTTTTAACAGTTTATTACAAGCAATTTTTTCACCGAATAAATCGATGATTACTGAACACGTTCTATCAAAGTAAAAGAAACATATACAGACAGAAAATATTTAAAACAACAGTCTATAACATGCACGCGTGCACCAGCTACCCTTCCCGCAAAGTCCCATCAAAATTGGTCTTGTCGTTCCAGAGTTTACCAGACACAGACCAGACAAAGATTAAAAAAAAATGGTTTTTTATTACAGAATTTATGACGTCTTGGTATTTTATTTTACTATCTTAAATTAACCTTTACAGAGTTTCAACGTGAGTATGTTCGAGGCTGTGACCGTGTCTCTGGTGCCCGCGTCTAAAGAAGTGCTGCGCGCGAGCACCGTGCGCTTCAACTGCTCTGCGACCGGCAGACCGGAGCCTCGCATCTCCTGGTACAAGGACGGACAGCCCCTCACCCTCGCCGGCAGGGTAAGGACTCCGAACAACTAATACACACCGACTTTTGACAGGAAAAGGCGTATAGATTAACCGTATTGTATGTTTAACTGCCTTAGTTAAATTTCATAACTTAAATCTACACTTGCTACACTGCAAGGGACACGGTTAATTAACCATTAAATGAACCAAGAATGTTAATTAGTTGTTTTGATTGCAATACAACATATGATTTTGTTGTGCAGATAAATCTGCGGTCATCCACCGACGTGAACCGCATGCAGCTCGTCATCAGCGGAGTGACGTCTGACGATGCAGGTAAACAGTTATACTGTACTATCACATCACATGTAAGTCTGTGTCGTGCGTTGTGTTCAATATATGACGTTTGGGCAGGCGTGTACCAGTGCGTGGCGCGGTGCGGGGGGGCGGGGCGGTGGGCGTGGTCGTCTGCGTGGGCGGCGCTGAATGTGACGGGGGCGTGGGCGGCGGCGCCGGGCGCGCTGCGCTGCCTGCCGGCCGGGCCGCGCCGCGTGGCGCTGCGCTGGCTGCCCGCCGCAGAGAAAGTCGTCGCCTACACCGTCGATACCACACCTAGAGGTATCATATCCTAGACCACGAGCGAGCGGTTCGCTTGATGAACCAATTGGTAATATTGTAAATGTTAATGTGGTTACAGACGGACCGGGAATCTCGCTGACGGGGCAGCCGCAGACGGGCACTGAGCAAGTTATCACCCTAAAGGAACCGCTCACTCCTTACTTCTTCCAGGTATGTTTATCTGGCCTTTTCTCTATTACTTAAGATTTAGATTTTATTAGCAGCGTTGTAGAGTATAATAAAGTGATTGAGTGTGCCACTATTTATCACATTACAGGTCCGAGCGTACATCCCCTCGTCTAACAAGAAGAATGTGGCGAGCGATATGTCGGAGAGCGTCGTCTGTCAGGGACAGGGAGGTTCGTAAGTTCTTTTTTGGTCATTTTTAAACCTTTATATTATTTTTGATGCCATTCTCGTTGATGCTTTGACTTCGTGTTATTCTCGCATAGAATTGCGTCACATTTATTTCTTACGTATGCCACTGGGTTGACGATGATTATAAAACAGAGATGTTGTGGTGCAGTGCCGGTGCGCGTGTCACGGGCGGACGGTGCGGGGGGCGTGTCAGGGGGCGTATCGGTGTCGTGGCGGCAGTTCGCGCGCGATGCGGGGGGCGTGGTACAGTGGGTGTTGCAGCACAAGCCGGACAACGCCACCGTGGAGCACAACATCACGCTGCCCGGACACGTCACCAACTACACTCTGCCAGGTGAGTGCCGTGTTTCATGTGGAACTAGCCTCATGTTGAGAAGTTCATTTGTGGATGACTCTTACTCGTATACTTGATACAGCGGACGCTAGCACGGCGTGGGTGCGCGTGCTGGGCAGCCGCAACCTGACCTGGCTGCCTCAGGACCTCAGCTTGCTGCCCTGGACCTCCACGGCCAGCGCGGACCTCTCGCCCTACAGGTACAACGTCCGCACCTATTGCTTTAGATATAGAAGGCTCCGGCTCTAAGGATAGAGAAATATATATTTAGATTGGGATTAAGATTATAGATAATACATCACATCTTCACTTAAATCATGTGGGCCAACGCTTGTGTATTCACTATAATAAAAGATGTCAGTAAATGCAGCAGTGACATGTGTGAGTATGCAGCGAGGCGGGTCCGGTGCCGGAGCGAGTGCGCGTGTCGGGGGTGGGGGGGCGCGGGTTCGCGGTGCAGTGGCAGTGCTCGCGCTGCGCCGACACCCCGCACCTCGCCTTCCGCCTCTGCTTCCGCAACACCGACGGCGACGGCGACGGCGACGAGGAGTGCCAGGAGAGGTCGGCGATCAATTCCTTACCATCGTTACTTTTTAGTGACAATGGATCCGGAGCATGTTATATTAACGGCATTGTATCGTTCCCTATGCAGCTACAAGAGCAGCGCGACGGTGGAAGGTCTGGAGCCGGGCAGCGAGTACGAGGTGCGCGTGCAGGCGGTGGCGGCGGGGGGCGGGCCGCGCGGCGCCTTCAGCGAGCCCGTGCGCGTCGCCACGCAGCCTGAAGGTACCACCCGGACACATCGCAGTCGTACTTTGTAAAACAAGGTGTATTATCAAGTAATAGTGTCGTCGTCAGGTCCGTGGCCGGTGGGCGAGCTGTCGTACGCGTACGTGAACGTGTCGGCGGTGCGCGTGCGGTGGCGCGGCGCGGCTCAGCGCTACACGGTGCGGCACAGCGCACGCCTGCGTCTGCCTGTCGAGCAGTGGGACGCCCTAACCACGGTCAACACCACCGCGCTTGTGAGTATGCACCTTTGACACCAAACATTGTTACTTTCGTTTAAAACAATGAAATATAACTATTTTTTTTTGTCAGATAACCGGCCTGGAGCCAACGGAGCAATGTTACGTGATGGTAACTGGGCACGAGCCTCAGGGGCACAGCCGCATCCTCACAATTCCCGCGCAGTTCAAGGATCTAGGTGGGTACCGGATATATTAACAGTCGATCGATTCGTATCCGACTGAAAGGATCAAACATAAAAACTGTTTTTTAGTAGTGAACATTTTTATTTTCAATTTTTATATGTTTGAAAAATATTGTATCAATTGTATAAAATAATGTTTTACATGTAATGTGTATGTGATGTGTTGTGCAGAAGCGAAGGAGCTGAAGTACGTGTACACGCGCGGGGGCGTGCGCGTGTGGTGGGAGGGAGGAGGTGGAGGAGGTGGGGGCGATGGGGGAGGTGGGGGCGGCGCGCGCATTGTGCGGGTCGTGCGTTACGCGCAGAACATCACGCGCCCCGTGGAGCACTGGCTCGCGCGCAACGTCTCCGACACGCACGTCGAGGTGACCAACATTACCACTGACACATTCTGTTTGCGTGATGCACACCGTGATTGCTGCTTTCAATGTGTTACTCTGTCGTCAGCTGGATGACCTGGATCCGTCGCTGCCCGTGTACGTGATGGTGACCCTGCCCGGTCCCAACAAACCCAACCAGGTGCTGACCATCCCGCCGAGACCTCTCGACAACTACAACTTGTACCTCAGTGAGTGCCGCATTAAATTTGTCACTCCGGTTAACATTTCGTAAGACAGAGACGGCTAGTTAACGCATAAGGTCCTAACATTGTTGTCATCTGGAGCGTATACAAGTGACTGATTTCATAGAATTATCAATAGAATTTTAAATATTGAATTAGCTTTTTTTAGTGTTGAATTGTATGTAATTGTGTTTGGATGATCATGTTCCAGGTGTGGGAGTGGGCGTGGGTGTATGCGTGCTGTGCGCCATGTTCGTGGCGGCCGCCTGCATCTGGAAGAGATACAAGAATCGCTCCAGACTGAGGTCCGTGCATTACTTTTACGTATGTGAATCAACATGCGATGCATCTGATGTAAACAAACCGATATACAAACATATAAAAAACGAGAAATAATGTAACAAAACAACAACAATAACATTTATGTAATTTCAAATTCCAGATCACGCAGAAATCAACGCGCTTTTGAAGAAATAGATGAAGGAAGTTCTGAATTGAAGGTAGGCTGAGTTGTTAGTGATGTGATTTGCACTTCACAGATTTCTATCGTCTCTTACTTTGAATATAGACATGTACTACTACTCGTATGTTTTAGCAATATGTTGACTTCGAAATTTATGACTTTGTTTATTTCTGTGTATAAGCAAGTGATAGTCTACTGCATGAGAATGTATTTGTTGTCAGATGGGAGCGGGCGGCAGCGGTGTGGGCGGCCGGCTGGCCAACGGCGGCGCGTGCGGCGAGCCCCTGCTCAACGGACATCTGCGCCCACATCTACATGTCAGTCACCAGTGCAAACACATCCCACTAGTAGTCAACCAGTTTGCTCCCAATCATTGAGTTACTTTATTTTCTTGTTGTTTATTCCCAGAGTAAAACACCAAACGGCAAAGTGAAGAAAGCTCACCTGTACGAGGTGTTCGACGTGTCTCGCGAGGAGGCCGACGTGACGGTGGAGACCGTTCTGGACGACGGGCTCCCCTACGGCCTGCTGGACACCTCGCGCCGCCCCGAGCACGAGCCCCGCCCCCCGGCGCCGGAGCCCCGCCCCCACAAGCTGCCCGACGACAACATGAACTCCGAGCTGAACAGGACCGCCGACAGCCACCTGGACACCGCCGGCCTGCAGCCCACGCTGCAGCCCAACGGTTGAGACGCCCCCCGCCGCGGACGTCTAGAATTACAAGGGGGTGGGCGACCCCCCGGACCCGACCCGCGCCCCCCGTCGCCGGGGGCGGTGTCGTTGTATATTTAGTACCGGATAGATTGAGATTTTGTACAGACCTCCTCTCGGTCGCCGGGTCGCGGGTCCGGCGCGGTTTGCGCGAGGACAACTTGGCGTGTTTTGTTCCTAAACTAGACTTTATTTTCAACTTGTCAAGGCTGATTTTTGCTAACAATAGTACGGGTTTTATACGTAATCGTAACTTGTAGTTCCGTCGGCTCGGATAGTAGAGACCCACTCGTGGGCACGTGAAGTTATTCTCGCCCGAACTCGTCGGGCGGCTGAAGCACCTGAAGCACCTGAACCACCTCCTGGTTGTATTGTAGATAGACACGTGCCCGGCACAATGCGACTGGACAATAAACTAGCCATGGCGCGCGACACTTTATCTCTAAATATTCGGAATCAGTAAGGAAAGCAGATATCGGATCGTCACGAGTTTATATATAACGTCGTATCGCAGTGCCTCAGAAAAGTACACATTACGAGATCCTCGTATAAACAAAAAACTACAAAATAGATTTCACCGTTAGTGCAACTTAAGCGTACAAAATATAGACCAAAATGTAACCCAAACAGTTAAACACTAACTCACTTGTATATAGCGCGAAAGTATTTATTGATGTTGAAGAAAAGTATTTATTTAGTACCCGCTGATTATTTCCATGTCAATTGATAGACAAAGCCTGAGAAGCTATCCAGTTACCTTTACGTTACATTCCACGTCACCCGCCTCACACCTGTCACCTATGACACCTTTGTCACCCGTGACACACTTGTCACCCGTGACAGACTTGTCACACTTGTCACCCGTTCCCTACTTGTCACCCGTGACAGACTTGTCACCCGTGACACACTTGTCACCCGTTCCCTACTTGTCACCCGTGACAGACCTGTCGCCCGTGACCCACTCGTCACCCGTGACAGACTTGTCACACTTGACACCGGTGAGTGGCGCGGTGACACACATTTGTTTTTCTTAACCGTACAGTTTTATGTTAATATTATATTGTTAGTTACAGTTTGTACTTGCAGTGAGACAGCACACAGCGCTACACAAAACTTGTTTTGTTTCTAGATACTTAAAAACCTAACAGAGCAGTTAGATAGTTAAAAGATAAAATTTTGTAAAAAGAATAAAAATATTTAATAATTAAAAAGATTTAACAACGAACTACTGATAACTATAATATATGAAATATATGAAATAGTTTATTGCTAGTTACTAAAGTTTTGAGGTTAAGCCTCACCTGAGACCGATTGTTTGGATTTACTTTAGTTGTAGAGGAGAAAACTCCGCGATCATGATTCCATATCACAATTATATCTACCTCATTTTCTTCGTAGTAAGGTTCTTTTAGGTGTTAAATTCTTCAATGTTCATTCGTTGAATTGTTTTCTCTACCCATCGACACCGAATAGTCGTAAAGGCACCTTCATATACCTAGTTTTTTTTTCTATTATTTATTTTAGCACTAAGGATTTGTTTTTTTAAATTTTATCTCTGTAATTTCACATAAGTTCATCCAAACACATACACACATACATTTATTCCACAGTTCCTTCCCACACATATATCGTTTCATGTTAATATTTTATTATAAAGATTTATAGAGTTTTCAAAATTTAAGAAATAGTTATCCTAAGATTCTGACCCTAGTTCCGTTTTATTGATCTATATATTAGGTCTGTATAAAGTTGAGATAGGAAGGTTTTCTTGCTTCTTAGGAACGCGTACAATATTAAGTATTTATGACTGGAAGCACCTAGGTACAATTTACTTGTATTTATTGTAAGTTGTAATGGAGGTTGCGAGTGCTGCCCCCAGCGGCCGAAACTAGAAACATTAACAAATTAAATCTTATAAATTTTAATAGAGAGACAGAGTTTATAAAATCTTATTGAAAAGGAAACAGTTAAAGATTCATTGTTATTTATGATATTTAGGTAATAGTAAGTGTTCGTACAAAGCAATATGTCGCGTTTGGCCGCGGGGTGGGGGGCAGGGGGCAGGGGGGAGCTCGCATTGTAAATATAACGTATTAACTCAGTTTAAATTTTAAAATTAAATCGCCGACTAAGTACCTGAAAACTTCAATTAAAGTAAGTTAATATAGGCGTAGAATTAGCTCTTAAAATCTAGAATTTTATCTTTGACGCTAGGTTTTGTGACAGGGTCTAAAGTTTCTACGTCGGCAGCCCGCGGCCGGTGGGCGTGGCCTGCGAGGTGGGCGTGGCCGCGTTACGTCACGCCGGGCAAATGTTGGCCATCGTCAGCGCACTTGAAATAGTTGGACCAATTGTTGGCCAAATAACTTTACGTAAGAGTAAGAATTGTTGAACTCAATGTCAATGTTGTCATTGTAAAATATTTATCATTTTTTTGTTCTAAGTTTGAATAACTTCGTTCATTTTCCCTCCATTTTTTTCTAGATTAATTCTTCAGCATTATATTAACATGCCCATAGTTATTGATTTTTTTATGATTGACCATTACTGGATCGGTTACCTCGGATGTTGTAGATAACATTGGCAATTGCTACTTTTATATATTCACAATACCGTAGTGTTATTTGTGTACAGTTAAATAACAGTAACAAAATAAGAAAGTTTACCAGACGGGGGTTTTCTGTTGTTGTTTTTTTGTTATGTAGACACTTATTTTGTGTCGAACCTGTATAATACTTTTAGACTCCAGGTTGTGTTTTTTTACTCCCGAATCCATTTTAAATCTACCCCCGATTAGCCTTCGATAGTTGAAATGTAAATGTGACATACACCTGAGTAGCGTACAACGGTTTTTGTAATTACTAATTATATTGTTCATCCTAAATAACAGATATTACTATAGAATAATAAATTGTTAGTTTCCGTTTTAGTTGTAATAATGTGGATATGACATTAATTATTAAAACAGCATTAATCCCCAGCTATAGTTGGCACGTCGTGTACTACAATACTTTAGTTTTTGACGTGCCAAGTCAAATCGGGTAGTATATTATTATAAACCATTGTAAGTATAATTATTCAGCTCTCTTACTTTTCTCAGTGATTGGTATATCCATATTATTATCAGCGAATGGACAAAAATAGATTTAGATTGACTACACGTAACATTTTAAAAAGATAATATTTTTTCGTAACACAAATTGTAAACATATTTTGATTGAACATTATAATTAAGCTTCCACTGCGCGACATCTTGACATATTGTCGTCTCTCTTTTTTCGAGTATTATGAGAGAGATGGCAGTATGATTACGTAACTGACATAAAAATCTTGTAAGACGATGTATTTGTTCCTCATACAATACATACTATTGTATATAGTATTGTTATTGTTTTTAACATTTGCCAATCGTTTTCTCAGATTGTTCCATTTAGGACACATTAATATTGAGAAACCGATATGAAAATATTTTCAGATTTGTTTTGTTTTTAATTTAATTAACAGGTATTTAAAAAGTAATGTAATTTTATATATTAACATGTGTATTACACGATGTTCAGTCAAAATATGTAAAGGTTCATTTACACATACGCCGGAATCGTACAAACAACGCTCGGGAGTCGCGTCAGAGCGAGACAAACGTATGAACCCATAAGTTTGTCTCGCTCTAAAGCGACTGAAGATCGTTGTACGATTCCGACGTATGTGTAAATGAACCTTAATAGTGTAGGCTAGTGTACAATAGTATTTCAAATATGGTATTAATTTTAAACATTGATTTTGTGTTTTAGCATTTATGTGTAATACATCGGCTTGTCCGTCCTAGGGGGAGGGGGGTATGTAGGGAACCCATCGAAAGCCTGAATACGTGCCTCCGAATACTTTTGAATCTCATTTCGCAATATTATCAGTAGTTTGAACGTTTACTTGTTTATGCAGTGATGCATTTTGCAGTAGATGGCGCTGTTTTCAATTAAATTTGTGAACAAAATAGGATTGTAATTTAAATTGCTCATTTTTTAAATACATATTTCCATTTATATTGAAAATAACAGTAATTTTAATAAACATCTAAGTTTAAAGGAATAACTGAAATGGTAAATTGAACAAAGTGTATCAGAGTGGCTAACAGCGCCATCTATTGATAAAGTACAAAGCGGGTATTCCATTCCGTGATATGAAATCAATAGAAATGTTTTGTCCAAACATTCCACATCGGTTGCAATAGTTGTTCTACTCCAGATATTATTTTTACTGTTTTATTATCTGTATCTTTATTAAATTCGTGTGCGCTAACTTGCCAACACTTCAGACGACTTAAATTTTATTGTAACCATGTTTTTTCTTTATAAACTTTTGAATTTTAGTGTACAGAAATGTTTAAATATTACAGATTTTAGCGTTTGAATGTGTTGGTATAATTATAAGAAACCAATGGAAGCAATAGTTAAATGTGTATTTATTATATTTATGCCTCTGTACTCAGGTGGCAATCTTGTAGGCCATACTAATGCTTTGGCACTACAAGATGCCACCTTCCGGTCATAAAAATAAAGCCCATATTTGTGTGACGTTAGTCCAACGTGTACTTAGAATTATGAAGCGTCCAAAATGTTATAAATTACGTGACTTGTACCGAGACTGTTAATGCATGTCTCTTTCACACAGTACTGCATGATAAGAGTCAGAAGTCTTGATAATTTGATTTGCACTCTGGTTTGCATCTAGAATTTTCTACTTTTGTACGCGTAGAGTTTTTGTGCAGGTGATTTGGGTACGATGTGAACCTTAACAATTTTTGTACGTTTTTTGTCGTAAATAAATGAAGCAAGACGACCCCCAAATCACTTGCAGTGAAGGAGAAGTTTGTGCGTCGTGTTTGCAGCTGGGAGGTCACAGTTTGGGCACAATCCCTCCACCTTTACTTCTTACACGCGAGCAACTTACGTCAAACGTCTCCCTGCTGCACACGTGACGTCACAGTGCGGGGGCGTGCCGCCGCCATCTTGTTACGTCACTGCGAGCGCGCGCTTGCGGCGGCCATCTTTGTATTGTGTATTTTGTAACGAAGCCGGAATATTTCGATTCTTTACTTGTGGTAGTAAATTAGATTATGATCTTTTGTGTTTTTATTGTGTTTTTGTTTGATGATTGTTTTCTGCATTATTATGTAAGCTTTCTACTGATTTTGTCGGTTGTAAGTTGTTTTCGCGTGTTATTTAAATACAAAACAATTCGCGATTGTTCCAGTATTTCTTTTTTTTATTTATTATAATGATATATGTATTATTAGTCAGTCCATATTACGTTTAAATACAAGATTTTTGTTTGTTTGTCACTATCAGCCTCAAAATACGTTTTACGTTTTTATTTTTCATTTAACCACTTATCTTTTTCTTTTTTAATTAATGTTTGTTTTACTATTGATTCTTGTTTGATGACGCACATTAATATGCCGGAGTCGAAATATTCCAGTTTATACTAAGATAAGAAAGTTTTAAAACGGGTTGTGGGGACATAGGGAATCGTTCACTTTGATTTACTCTCAAAATTAAAGCACTATTACATTGTTATAGAAGTTAAATATCTAAAACTTGTGAAATTAAAAGCAATAAAGTACCAAATGTTTTGGTCAAAGTCCGCCTCAATATAATGAATATTCAGATATAAATGTAGACGTAATATGCGATTGCTTTTTGTGAACAGCCTCGTATTGTCATGTTCCCACAAAACATTTATAAATTAGTTTAAAAATTACAATTGAATCTACCTCAACCAAATTACCCATTAACGTTGTTTGTAAGTGTTCTCTTGAGTCTTATTATTATTATTACTAATAAATTACTGAATTGTAGTGTTTTTGATAATAAAAATATTATTAGTTCCAACTTCCCATTTTGATACGGTAATTATTGTTACCAAACGTATTGAATGCGGTCAGTGGTCAGTGGCTAGTGGCCAGTGGTCAATGGCCAGTGGTCAGTGGCCAGTGGTCAATGGCCGGTGGACAATGGCCAGTGGTTGGTGGTGCAGCGCGGTCGAGAGCGAAATTAAATTTGAAATAAATTTAACGTTCATGTTGTTTTATTTCGTTTTAACCCCTCCTTTATTTATTAAGATGCAACATAATAATATTAACAACCTCGTCTCTAATTGTAAGTATTCTAGTCATAAATTGCTATTACACATTATAATACTTTAGAGAAAGACCATAAACGTAACAAACTTTATCTATATAAAAAACCTATAGAAAAAAATTTACACCTCAGGTATTGAGAGAACGAGGAATAATTATTTTTACGAAAGTTTGTTACATATTGAGGTGGTGTAAATAAAACAAGTAGTTGTATGTGGTAAGGTGTATTCAGTGCTTGTTGCGCAGCTGCACCAGCAGGCTCTGGCGGCACAGGCGCGCCACCGCCCCCGCACCACCTGCCGCGCCCCCACCCCCTCCCGGCTCCCCTCGCCTCAGTCGCGCTGCCAGCCGTGCTAGGCTGAAGCGTGACGCCCCGCGCTCCCGCCCTGGACCTGCAACCGTGTAAGCTCTTAGGAGCCCATGTCACGTTTAAGGTCTGGCAATCTTTGGCCCCGTAGCGATTATATGAGGCGAAGGTAATAAGTGTAATGTAGCTGACGTTACCTTCGGCAACTCTCTGCCAGGCCACGCGCTCCACGTTAACCATGCCGGTAGAGGCGCTCCGCCCTAACGCCTGCTCTTGCGTTCCGGAGCCCTGCGCCTCCGCTGACTCGCTCTCGCAGCTAATCCGGCTGGTTCTGCGATTACATTTCACATGACAGACCCCATTTGATTAATAGAAGGTTAAATCCGTGGGATTTCATTGTAATAAAAATAATTGCAAATAGCACTCACCGATCGCCAGGCCTTAGATCGTTGGCGGAGCTGGTTCCCTCCTTTCTCATGGGTGGCGGTGAGGCCAGGAACCTCTCCCTGGCGGCGCGGATCCTGGCCGCGCGCTCCGACAGGCCAGCTGCCGCTGTGGTGCTGTCTCCGTAGTCTTGGGGCTCCACCGAAGACAGCGACCTCTCAAAGAAGCCAGTTTTATCCACGAACCTAGATAAACTCGGCACCAAGGTGTCCGACAGTTGCCTGAGTACGGGGTGCGTGACGGGTGTGGGAGGAGTATCGGGTGGTTTAGTGGTGACAGGGACGACCGTGTCGGTACTGGGGGCGGCGCATTTAACCGTATTCTGGCTGCAATCCTTCTTGTCCTCTGTCGGGGACTCGTGCTCCTGTTCGGGCAGCAGGGCGTTGGCGCTCTGCGACTTCAGCACACCCTCCAGGCTGCACGCAGTGGCTGTCAGTCGCTTTTCCGCCGACGCGTTCTCGCGCCGAGAAAGCTGACAAGCACTCGCTGACTTTTTAACCTCCCTTTCTAGGAATGGATTATTTCTGTAATAAGTTATTTTATGGTTAATAAAAATAGATAATGAATGTCCACCTTTCAAGCGCAGTTTCTTTGGAACACCTAAGTTTTTTACAATAATGACTATAATATTATGACCACGCCTCACCTTATATTAATGCCAACAGGCATGTCAGGAGGTCGCCGACGCTCGGCACTGGGGGAGCGCCAGGGAGGAGAGGAGGCACCGCTGCTGCCCCCTGACACATTACCTGTCACCGAAACACTTATCATGATTTAAAGTCAAGGAAAACACTAAGTTTTCTGACTAGCGTAGCTAGGTCAAAGGACGAGTGAAGGAATAAGTTTTGTAAGTTTGATTATAACTGTATAATGAGAGCACAACCCTGTGGAAAAAAATCTCGGTCAATGTAAACTAGAACAATATGTTGTCGATGTTAGAACGATGATTTGTAGTTCACTAGCTACTTACAAAGAAAATCTGGTTACCTTCTTCATTTATTTTCTTGTTGTACCGTTGAATCATAATTCGAATGGACGGTGCTGTTTCTTTGGGGAGTTGTTTTTTCTGTGAGGATGGAGATGAGGGAAGAGGTGGTCGTGTCCTTGGTTTATGGTCCTCACCTTCCTGAAGATCACCTGAACTCTTGGACCTCATATTAAGTTCTGGTTTCTTGCGTCTTTCTGTTTCATGTTTCTTCTTGATGTCATGTGTTCGATGGATCGTTCTGTCCATTGTGGGTCTAACACCGGTCAAGTCTTCAACGTCGACTGGTATGACAGCCCTGGGCACCGACTCTCCACTTCGTACTACTGGAGAGAAGATTTTCCGAGTAGTTTTCACAATTACTTCAGGCGATTTCTCTCTGCGTTCAGGAGCTTTCAATTTAAGAACAAACACCTGAAATTGGACCTTTATTAAATATTCCGCCTTCAATAATAACCTGATTATTGTATTTTGTCTGACAATTTGCAGTCAGAAATTAACAGTCGTTAAAATTTTACTATTTCTACAGATGCAATATAGAGAAACTAATATTAATAATAAAAAATCGATCAAGTTCAATATTATATAAAAATATTGTATTCGACATATTCCTTAGCATTTGTTCATAGAGATCTCTTGAAATTTCGGGGTAGGAATATAACTTGACCAAAATTATATAAGTATTACCTCTCCCTCGGAATCTGAATGCAGCGATGTCGGTGGACTGCGCGGCCTCTCCGACGGTCTTCTCGGTCTTTTCCGTCTTCTAGGAATTTCTACAGTAACCGTGTCAACGTTTGTCTCCGAATCACTTTCAGACGGTTTTGACTGTTCCCTTTCTAATCTAGCTCTGGACTTAGTTTTTTTCTTACCATTACTTTTATCAACGTCTCTACGTTTTAATTCATCCTTTTGTTCTTCATTACTTTCTTTATTGGTTTTAATATCTTTTGTGTTGTCATCTTGCTTTGTTCTTAGAGAACCCTTGCTTGTCGACGGCAAGTCTTTAACCTCTGTTTCAGACGCTGTCGCCTCATCCTTAAATCTAGTAGAGCTTCCTCTTTCTATTTCTTCTATGGTTTTTCTAATAAACATGGCGTCTTCTTCGATACTTGGCTGCTGACTCACTTTCCTTCTACCTGATTTTTCAGGTATTTTTAACTGTAAACACTAAAAATTATAAAGTAAAACACTACGCATACAACAATATATTTAATGTTATATTTGTTTGTATTACCTGATCACGTGTCGATTTGGATTTCACCGAATGTTCCTTTGTCTTGACAGTGCGGGAATCTGAAAGGATGACTACTGGAATTGTATTATTTTGTAGACAAGAGGAACTTAAACACACTTTAGGGATGAATGGTTTATGTTATTTTTACAATATTGTCTTTCTTGAAGATCAAACGCCTAATCGATACTATGTCTTAATATATTTTAATGGGTCCATAATATTAAGCTGGCTAACTCTATTTATAAAAGTTGTAGTGTGTATAAGCCTAGCCTGGTTGTGATGCTCACCAGAGCCGTTGGGCTGCAGCAGTGCGGTGCCTGTGAGCGCGGCACTGGTCTCACACAGCAGGCGCGCCTCCGGGCGGCCGTAGGTGTAGATGGGAGTCTGCGGCGTGTGGCGCGGGGACACAGCCACTAGAGGCGCGGCCGTACATACCTCCTCCGCCTCCACTTCCACCAGTACAGCGCCCCGTGCCCCGCACTCCACACCTTCCGTCCCCTCCGGCTGCAAGGTTAAAGGTAAATAACTAATAAGTGAAGGTGTAAGCTGAATGTATATTTTTAATTTTTTGGA
Source organism: Papilio xuthus (assembly GCF_000836235.2). NCBI lineage: Eukaryota > Metazoa > Arthropoda > Insecta > Lepidoptera > Papilionidae > Papilio > Papilio xuthus. The sequence goes on from NW_013529082.1 coordinate 385,992, forward strand.
AAGAAGCAGCAAGTTAGGCCGGTGATACTTGTCTCGCAGGTAACTTGGCGTCACTTACTGAATGTTCCCTATCATATTCGGAGTCAAAGTCATCGACGTCATTGACGCTGAGGCTGGATCCGTGGCAGCGGGCACCGGGTGGGGGCGCCACGCTGCCGTCGGACTGAGTGCGCGTGAGAGGCGCGGCCGGCGCTTTGCTGCGCTGTCGGGCAGCGCGCAGCAACGCTGAGGTCGACGCCTCAGGCGCAATGCCCCGCGACTTTTCCCACTCGTGCAGCTTGCGGGTGAATGATCGAGATATGCCTGCCAAGTGTAATAAGGGATAAGTCTAATAAATAATAGCACGTACCGTTTTCACATAACTTCTAATATACCTTGAAACTTGAATAAGCCAGTAGATGTCTGGACTAGCACTTCATCTGGCTTTGCCTCCTCTTCCCAAGCTGGCACTGAGTTAGTCTCTTTCATATGTTTCCATTCATCTGTGGAAGAAACGATAATCATACTTGTGAATATATCTAAGACACAGGAGATGAAAAGACGTTGTAGGTTAGTTTACCCCATTTCTTGAGGAAGTCCTCGCTGAGGTCCTGCCGGGCGGGCACGGGCGGGGGTTGGCGGCCGCCGCGTAGCCGCTGCCACTCCGCTAGCTTCTTGCGGAAGTCCGCTGACAGTTGCTCCTCCGTAGCCACCGGTCGCGTCGCCACCGGTCTCGACGCTACAATAAAAGTCAGGTCAAGTCGCATAATTAATGTTATTTGGCTGGGAGTGACGGTTAAAGATACAAAGAGTAAAAATATTTAGATAAATTGAATTTTGTAAACTTACTCGCATTGAGCTTGCCCTGTCTGTCGGAGAACTCCCGACGCAGACGCGACTGCAACGCGGCATAGTCGCGGGCGATCTCCTCGCGCACCCCGCTCGCCTCGCACCCGCTGCTCACGCCCTCTGTCTCTGTAATTTGATATAATCATTGATTTCAAACATAGCCAGTAGACTTGTCCCATTACCGAAATGGGTTAGGCATAAATCGTTTTGTGTTAAATATCGATTTATTTATCGATAACTTTTTCGAATGCAAGAAGTGATTTGAAATCACTAGAAATGTCTTTGTAGATGTCATTTTTCGATACAGATTTATTGCAAAATGCAATAATTATTAGTGATGTAAATAGTCCGTATTTCTTTGTTCTAAAGTAACCAACAATGTTTCTTAAAAAAAATCATATTCTTCAAGCCTCAAAATAAATATTGTAAGCAAGAGTTCTATAATAAACAATGAATGTAGTCTATAGATATAGGTTATATTTGAATGAACAAAAACGTAACATTCTCATTTATTTATAGATGGCAGTTCCGGAAACACACAAATGCTTGAATATATTTTACTGATCTTTCTTATAACCTGTATACTGTATGCGTATGTAAGTTTAAAACTACATTTCAAATATCTTCTTATGACACATCATCTGTGGTCAGTTGTTGATAAATTTCTAACGCTTTTGAACACATAACTTGGACGTTATCATCCTGAAATCAAACCGCTGTAATATTACAAGCTATTGGCAAATGTAACTTGACCACCACTGTATTCATCGAAGGTTTAAAAAGACTTATACTCAGTTCACCGGAGATTTCTCAAACTATATCTACTACTTAATGACCGGATAGGCAGTTATTATATAAAACGTTTGCAGTCACGAGATGACAGACTGTTCGCGAGCACAGCTGCTGGCCTGCAGGAAGTGTGGTGCAACAACTGTCGGCTGCGCTGCCGGCGACTACGCAAGCAGGTGTACACCGTGGTGACGGAGGGCGCGGGGAGCAGCGAGAATCCAGGCAGCAGCCGCCCTGTTGCTGTGCACCAGAGTTGCATCTGCGAGTCATGCCCTTGCGCCCTCGTTGAAGCTATCCTAGAGTTAGTCATGTCTTCCTAAATTTATACGATTTAATCCACTTTTCTGTACTCTCGTAAGACGTTTGGGCTACACCTAATTATGTTGCTAATATGCTTCTCGTTATAATGCATCCGAACTATAGTAAAAGGATAAACATCAACTATTTTAATATAATGTCTTTTAAGTAAATTGTAATATTCTACAATAAATATAATCTTTCCTAACTCGCCTTTCTCTTTTTGATTTCAGCACCTGCAAGCCGGTCACGAAAACATACGGGTTCATCGTGGCAGTCCTTTTTCAAGCTTACTATGATTTTATAGAAACGGCAAGTTTACGCTACATTTCAATAATCTCTGTGCAGTTACAGATTATACAGATTATCTTAGTTTTACAAATGATTAAAATATTATTTCAGACAGTCGACATGTACTACAGGCTTCAGTACATTTTGACGCAAAATCAAGAGACGCGCAGATCTTCACAGGTAACTAGCAGTTGCTTCAGATATAATTCCTTGATATTAGGCCAGTAAAACAGTAGCACCGAAAATCAGAGCTGGTATACAACTGGCATGATGTAAATACGAACTGGTCAATAAGTCAAAACAGTCCATGCCAGGATAGCGCTACTGTCATATTGTACTGGCATAATGTAAACGAGCCATAATGCTTACGTAAAACGCGAGACATTATAATATTTAAGTAATTATTTTGTATTTGCCCTTCTTTTAAAAAAAGTTGTAATCGGTATTTACTAAAATTACATCCCCAGCTCACCGCGCCCATCGAGTCATCTAAAATAAAAATCAGAAATAAGCCGATATCCAGACAGGATGTATCATTGCGCAGGGAAGATGACAGGACCGAGCCACGGACCAGCGCGGGGCATGACCGAGATGACGCGGACAGGTCGGAGTATGATAATATACCGGGCACCGACTGCCCCGCTTGTGTGGAGAAAGGTCTCACTTGCATCGGCAGATGTCCTGCAGAGCGCTTCAAAAGAGAATAAATAAATTCAATGCAATAGTTTTGTTTTATTAACACTTTGTCATGGAGTTAAGTGGTCACTAAAAACTCCCTCTTAGTACTTAGTGTAGTTTATGTATGAGGAATCTATTCCTATATTTTGTTGACTACGATAAACATTTAAATGATATTAAACTTTTTTACGGCCAGTAAATATGTCATTAAAAAAGAACAATTATGAATAGTCAATGACATTTATGATTGGTGATAGATATTTCTTGTAGCTTTTAAATTAATTTGAGCTAAATTTTTCAAAATGCTTAAAATTGAACAATGTCGTCTTAATGTAATATTTTCGTTGATGTAATGGAGCAACCGTTACCAAAGGGAAGAAAATCTTTAAATACTAAACACGGTAAGTAATTATTTTGTAGCTTCTATTTATATAAAAGTTTACTTCTTTAACCTCCTTAAGATGATCGGCATCTACTAAACTCAGATTAAGAGATTGATGGAAGTAGGGTCATTATATTTTAGATTTTATATACCGTAATATCGAGTTTACATTATGCGAGTATAGTAGGACAGTAGCGCTCAAAAACAGCGCTGGCCTACAGCTGGCATAATGTAAACACGAACTGACACCAGAGAGCCCACGACAGGACAGCACTACTGTCCTACTGTACTGCCATAATGTAAACTAGTGACCGAGGTTTTCGAGATTACACGTATTTCTTATTATTTCTAGGACACCTCAAAACATCTACATACGCCATATTTATTTTATTGACTCTTCTCTTTGGGTTTATATTCGTAAGTTTTTTCATAAATCTTTTATGAGTGGTACAGTCATCTGTAATAATGTTGATACAGTGTTTCAGTACAACTTTACTGTTTCCAGCAATGTCCTTTAGGAGATCCCTGCAAGCATTTTACATTAATCAAGGAACAGTATTTATCCTTGCAGTCTGATAAAGGAAGCGAGTATATTTGTGAAGCATACAAATTATTTATTGAGTACGTTGGCCCTTATTATTATTCAAACTCACACAAAGAGGAACAATGTGTACTTTCTTAACAAATAAACTCAAAAAGCACTGGGCGAATATCATAAACATTCTTTCGCTTCTAGAATGCTATCTTATCATTTAATAACATAGCTTATATTTGGTATTTCTTATTTATTTTTTAAAAAATAAATTTCTACTCGAGCATAGCTGGGACTATTCATTTAAAAGAACTTAAATTCAATAGGATGCAGACTGTACTGATTTTTTTTTTCAGAGGAATGAAAAAAGGTCTAGAAATGTGTCAATATCTATTTCGACTGTTTCGAGATGTTTTATATCAACTTAAAATTAAGGTAAACACATGTAGTAAATTACAATTTTATTAACTAGCTTTCGCCCGCGACTCTGTCATTTCAGCGAGATCCATACAGCCGTTTCGAGATACCTTTAAACATTCATCCATCCAAACATTCGGGTTCATAGTCATATTAATTTATTTTTCAAATATTGTCTTGTTATATTAATAATACTTATAACGTGAATTAAAATAGTAATAATACTTGTGTTTTAGATTTACAAAGTATTGTCTCTATTGGATCCGGATGACTTGTGTCACTACGCGTGTTTTGGTACCGCGGTAAGTAAATATATAATAAGTAAGATTACCTCATAAAAATACAAGTTCTTATCAAGTCCAATTCTCTTTCAGGAATATAAACCTATGAAGAAAATAAGAAACAAGTCATCGATGTGAACAAATAATCTAAGTTTTTGTCTAAAACCTATTGTAACCAAATTTATTGTCATAATACATCGATTTAAATAGAGATATACTTTCATTAAATCTATAAAGTCGCGTGCTTTCTATTGCACACGGGTGATCAAAGCAATTTCCAATAAACATACAATTACTCCAGTTTACTTAATACTAGAAGTCATAAGACATGAAAAATCACAACTAACTACATAAATGCACTAGTTCGCGATATATTTCGTTATTGCATTATGTTTAGACGCTACAACTTCAATAAACTGCTCAATATTTGCTTTTGTAATACGCGAGTTGGAAATATGGATACATAAACGTATAAATAATTTTATAGTATTTTGTTTTTATCAGAAAGTTTGCAGAAATATACAGTAAATTCTCAATTTTAAAAACTAGTTTACAGCATGGTGGCGTTGAGGAAACGATATTCTGTAATTTTGCTTTGTGCTGTGATGACTTGGAATTTGGTTTGTAATGTGTATACTAAACTCCCTTTTTAAACGATAAATATACAATCTTGTTTTGATTTAAATTTGTTTAAAGATTGAATATTTTTTTATTGTTGATATAAGATGTGACAAATATGACAGTGTGACAGCAGCGACCTGACGAAGGATGAAGTGGACAAAGTTATAGAAGATGACCTGACACAGAAACTCAGCGAGGACTTGCTGCAAAGCATCGAGAGGAAATTTCAAGTGGATCTACAAAGGTGATTAATATAACTTTAGTTGGACAAAGTTTCAACACCCGTCCATATTTTTGTCGTGGTTCCGTATTTTGATATCAATGTTGCATCATGTTAAGATCTGTGGACATCGTGCTAATGAAGATCAGACTCTTGCTGCAAAATGGCACCGCGCATATCCAGGACAGTCTAGCGGAGTTGCAGAGTATGCTCGACCTGATGAGGCAGCACACGGGGGAACAGGTACTCTTCATCAATACCAAGAGAGATTTGACCAATGACGTCATCCAATAAACCTATTGAAACCAAAAGCAGGTAGATGCGTGCTTGAAAGAAAAGCAGAACGAGACAACAGCTCTGGCAGAGAAGGCACTTCATCAGATGGTGGTGTGCGGGTACGCGCTGATCGGACAAGACCCCAGCCAGGCGGTCAGTCGGGTTGTTGACCTCAAGAATATGATCCGACAGGGTGTCAAGCCGGTGAGTTGGTTAGTGTTACTCCTATCCCTACAGGTAATCTCAGCTTATTCAACCAAAAGATGTTCTCTCTCTACCTTTTAAATATCGAGAATATTAGTTTAGGTTTAACAAAACTAAGGACAACTACTTTATCAACTCTGTTGTCTCTTTACTGTAATAATATTATGTAGTATAATAAAAGTTGTAAAAATAATTTTAGATTCATGCCAAAAAATCAGAAATTGACCAACTTCTGAAAGTTTGCGGTCATGACCACGACTCGTTGAAGAATGTCATCAAGTGTGTTATTTCTAAGGTAATTTTATATTAAAACTATGTTATTAAGTGCCTCGTCAAAGTACAGTATATAACTATATGATATATAACATTATTAATCCACAGTCTCCTATTATAAAAGTTTCCATGATGGAAATAACAGGAAAGCTAATAGAAGGTGTGGTAGAGCTGACGAAACTGATGGCTCACGGTGCTATGCATGAAGCATGCCTCATAGAGGTTGTTAAAACTCTAGAAGATGAGGCATTCGATGTTATAACTAAAGTCAAATATTGTGCTTATGGTAACTCTACCTATTTCGATGACGTCAATAATTATATAGCTGGAAATAATGCAACAGTATTGGATATCGAAAAGAAAATACCTGAAGATTTAATAGAATACAAGAACATCAGCAATACGTCAGAAATGAAAGAGTTACTCCGGAGAATGGTGCAGGAAAGTAAAAAGAAAGAGATTGATGACAAATTAAAAGAAAAGATTTTAAAGCTGCAAAATAAATTTGATGAAACAAATGGTATTACTGCTAAATTGTAAATAAAATGCTGAAAACTAATGGTAATCAATTATTTTTTTGAATTCATGGAATTCATACAGGTAATATTAACAAATTAATTCTTGAGATGCATATACTTTATCACTTTATAACAAAATAACTGATAGATTTAGATAAACTTATAGATATGATGTGTTTATATCTATTTGATAACCTTCAACGGCATTTGGAGTGTTATTATTTTGCGTACGGACGTCGAATATGATTTATTACGTTGAGGTCATTCTCGATTCGATTCGCTCCGAACTATTTATGTTTCGATGTATTAAAAAGAGGTCGGGGATATAGGACTAACGCAATGTGTTGTTTTCATTGCGTTCTTCAATCTGACTTCAATACTAACGTTGAACTACAAGTGTCGAGTTGCGAGGAATTTGGCAACATGTCTCGCCCATTGAATGTAAATTCACTTTTGATGCGCGGAATTCGCGCTATTCTACGCCCGCTCATCTGCTGTTCCTACGCCTCTATTATTTTAATAAACTCTAAAGAGTTGTATTGTGATCTTGTATTATTTAGTACTGCGCTACAATATGCTAACTATCCTAGTTTTTAAATGACTTTCAAAGTTTACGATGTAATGTAATAATAAATATTTTACGACTTTTCAAAGCGTATGTATATCAACTTGCTTTATTTAATTTTGAAACATAACCCAAGTTTGAACACTATAAATCACGATTGTATAAACATATTGACACGCCATAGTAATTTTTTTAAAACGATTTTTCAAAATGCAATCCTAAAGTCCTCTGTTTATCTGGCTCGATGATTTAGATATGATCTTCCTTAAACTGATAATAAGATACCGTAGTATTGTTTAGTGGCAGTGTTCTATATACTGCGTCTATCTGAACACATTGGCCGAGATGACTTTTGGCTCTTTACAATAATCCAGCCAGAATGAGAAAGACGCTACTTTGTAAGAGAGAAATACTGGTATCTGTCGACATGGAATTGAATTGAATTTGCATATCCTCTTCTATTAACAATAAACTTTATACATAAAGCAAATAAATTTCAATTTCGCCTGTTACTTTTTTGTAGCCCACCAGGCATGTGTTTTAGCACAATTTATTCCAGCGGTGAACGGATGAGTTATTTCCTGTCGATTTCCAAACATTTTGGTTTTTACTGAAAATTTGATTATTTAATATTCACGTCTGGTTAGTGTAAAATGATTCGTTACACAAAATATTCGGCTATTCTTTTAGACCACATGTGCGAATTTTATGATACGATTCAGTAACATTGGAATTTGGACCAGCTAACAACTCATAGGTACCGACTGCTTGTACCAGTCCATGTATGGCAGCTCTTGATCAAATCTATATTATTAACTAGATTTTTCTGGAAGAAATATAAAAAAATGGTTCGGTTTTTGGTGGTTACTGTTACGGTTAATTTTATGTGTTTACAACTTTAAAGGAATTAGTTCTCTTTTTGTGTTTACATTACGATATCTGTTTGAAACTGGTTTTCCATCTGAATAAATAGTTGTGATTTTAATAATATACACGAGTTTTTTTAGTATAAATTATACTCCCACAAAGCTTTTGATCCATCATCTAAACTAAACCCTTCATAATTTTTGAAGTTACACTTCGGGTTCAAGGTGTAGGCGCTTATTAAACGTATCACCTGTCGCCGATTGGCAGATGTACCAATTGTTTACGCAACTGACAACCAACAAATTAATTGCATATGCTTCAACATTCTCGTCCTTGTTGTAAAAGAGTTGATAGTGAATATATTCTATGAAAATTCCAAGTATTAAATAAAGAAAGAATGAAATATTTGTTTTTAGATTTCTTATTGTTTTGTTAAAGTTAAATATGGTATATATATATTAGTAAGTATATAAATCTCAGGTGAATGTACGGCATCCGAAATATTTTCCGGTAACACTGCGTTTGAATTAAAAAAGTTGATAGTTTGCCAAAGTTTCATAGAGACGTTCATGACATGCGTGTTGAGATGTGTGGAAGAGGATTATGATTTTGAAGCAGGTAAATTCCGTTAATATCTGGAATCTCCGGAGAATTACGTCAGAGATATTTTTCCTCAGACTTCGTTAGAATTGATGGTATTGGAAAATATATTTGCAAATCTTATAATAAACTGTCTAGAATAACAATAATAGGTTCTAAGTACGGCCAAATTTCGTAGAATATTATACATTTTGTTATTGTATTTATGAGACAGATTTTCGATGTTTTTTTATTATAACTGTGACTATGTTTATCAAGTAAGTTGTTATAACAAAATTCGGTAAGGGAAATATTCGGGTTATAAAATTAAATTTGAATAAATAATTTACTTTGTGGTTGTTATTTTGCTAACGGTTGGCAATACGGTTGCGACTACTTCCGGCATAGACCGGATGCGAGAATGTTATACGTGACTTTATTCAAAATTATACCAACTAAATACACACTGATTTGTTAAATGGGGAAAAATTTGTATTGAAAACGGAGGAATGTGCAATTTCCTTTGGCATTTCCCGTTTTAGTGTACAGGATATGAGAGACGAACTGACTTTACACTAAAGTAGTGTGTCTCCTTGACATAAATTCGAAACACAATAGAATAAATAGTATTATTAAATACCGGACAAAATACTTCGTAAATAGTGACAATAGCATAATAGTTACGGTTTACCCATCCATCGGTTGCAGGTTCGAATGTCTCCATTCATTTATTGTCGAGGACCCACATCCTAGCACAAACTTAGAGATTTGTTAAAAATTGTTACGAGAAATACAAGTACATAAACAAAGATTTCGTTATTACGAAATCTTTACATAAAACATGTCGATTTTTATGTGAAATGAAAATAAAAAATCTTATAACATAACAGCAAAAGATAATTCAGGAATGACATTGATTTGTTCCGTTACACTATGTCAGTTCTAAGAAACGGCCATAAAATGCATCGCGCAAGTATTCCTTCGCACAAAATCATACGCTAATCTAGAATTAGACTTTGAGATAAACAGTGGTAAGTTTTCAGAGCGGTCGGTGTGTTGACCCCGATACAGCGCGCGGAATGCACGGAAGGAAAACTGCATTTTATTTATAAAGATACATCCCTCGTTTATGTAACACATATGTCCTGAACGTACGCGAATATGATGCGTATCTGTGATGTTTTTAAACTTTCCTGAGCTATAAATAGTGTACCTATCACCACTTTCTTTTATAAAGGTCCTTACTATATAGACTATAATTAAACTGTTTTTTACAAATGCATCATTTTTTATGAAACATTTATCTTAAAGCAATATCGAATGAATTTAATTTCACTTTAAAATGTCAACATGATCATCAGTCAAGGCGAGCAGGTAGGCAGCAGGCAGGCAGGCAGCAGGCAGGCGCTAATAGCCCGTTAATCCAGCTCCCCATTTGTTATTCAGTCTGTATTTTGGTAACATTACTCATAAGCGGTTAAGTGGCGGCCGGTATCGATAAAATGCACGAGCTACGTCAGAGCGGGCCTTGGCGGCAGAAGAACGCTAATCAATGGAATTATTTTGTCTAAACGAGAATAATTTAGTAGCATAGCTAAAATAATAAAGAGGCTATGATTCAAATCAATCTGCAATAGTGCAATGCAATAGATATGTTTGTTAACTAATCATCATGAAGAATAGAGTTTTTTTCTTAGCCTCTTACGCAGCTAGACGCAGGAGACAACTTTTTGTAAGAACAAATGCTTAATAACTCACCTGCGTCAGTAAAGAATGCAGAGTGTCGGCTGGGGCTGGAGGGCACGGAAGCGGAGGCAGAGGAGAGGAAGGCGCGCTTCACTTGCGCCCACTTGGACACCGGCCGTCGAGGAGGGCGTTGCTGTGGTCGTGCGCCCAGCTCTAAAGAACGCTGTTTGCGGAGTACCGGGTGCGATGGCTCCGACTCTGTTAGAGATATCTGTATTGTTAACTTTCTGCTTACCACAATTATTTAAAATTTATTGAGTTTTATAGTGTCGGAGAATAATACCTTGATTTTATTTATACCTATAAAGTTAATAAAATTAAACTTTCGCTTTAAATATATTTTGCAAAGAATTTTGATTTATAACTTACCTATATATACGTGCCAAAACTCCGTAGACAACAGTTTTTTGTCAAAACAGTGCAAATAAATTGCATACAGAAGTAATGAAAAAACTTTTTCTAGTTGCATAGCATAGCACATCGTTTTATTTATAAAAGCAAGCAGTTGATTATGATTAGTATAGTTTGTCGTATCGTATATAACATTAAATTAATCCTGACACGACAACATAATGTTTATTTAAATATATGGAAGTGTTAATTGCGCTCGCGCGTGTATTTTGTAAATACTTTTGATGTTGATTCTCGCAAAACTCTGAATCATATTTATTATATAAAAATGTATATAATATACTGAGTTTTTCCAGAATTCCCCTGTTTTTATCACTTCCTTTAAATTGTTTGAATTTTAGTAGAACGAAACAAGGAACATGATATTTTGTTTGTATTGAAAATATTACGCATCTGCCCACAGTTTTCTTAAATTGTTACAAACCTATCTTTCTGACTTAATAAATATAAATGTTTGGATGTTTGTTATTACCTATCTCAAAAACAGTAAAACGGATTACGATAAAATTTGGCATAGTTGTAGAACATAGCCTTGTAGAGCGCACAGGCTATTTACTAAGTTTTTTTTTGAATTCCGCGCGGATAAAATCGCGGACATAAGCTAGTGTTCAAATATTCATTGAAGTGGTACAAAGCTTAAAGATGAATTTATAAAAGATGAAAAACATCGGTTTTAATTGCTAAAACATTAATAATAAAATCTTTATAGTAGTAGTATTACCAAGATAGTTATTATCACGCTAATGATTACCACGCTTGTATTACTATTACCGAGTTCCTCAGACGATGGTATGGTAATAGTGAGTGCGGGCGGAGCGTCGCTGTCACCGGCGTCGCTGAGCGAGCGGCGGCGCGCCGGCATCACTTCGCCCGAGCTTTTACCACGAGACTTCTTCTTCACGGACTCGCGGTGTGTCTGGATGATGTCGCGCATCTTGCCCCACGGGCTTTTGTGCAGTTTGTTCGGCGAGGGAGACGTTGAACTGTCATCCTGACAATAAATTACTATTACATCTAGGTGTCAGGAGAAGTATGGAAAGGAAATGGTGATAGTCTTACTAACATTGTAAATGCGAAAGTTTGAATGTTTGAATGAATGTTTGTTAGAACGATCTCCAGAACAGTTTAAAGAATCTCGATAAAGTTTGGTATAGATGAAAAACATAGTCTGAAAAATACATGGGTAAGCAGTCCAGCCGCGCGGATGCAATCGCGGCGGCAGCTACTATTAATATAAAATTAAACAGGTAACTGACGGTATTAAAATTCACACTGTTCACCTGCATAGGAGCTTGAAGAAAAGCGGAGTCCTGATCATCGCAGCGCAACACAACGCTCTTGCGACAGTTACCTGTAACAACACTAGAGATAAATAAACCAAATCAGTTTAAGAAACACCTACCTCGATAATATGTTATTGTAATTCGATTCGTTCCCTAGTCAAATTCTAAAAAATCGGTCGGTCGAGCTTTTAAGTGAAGTGAAGATGGAACCGACATGCAAATATAATACCTACCTTATAATAAAAAAAACTACCTTACCATCACTCGGGCAATAAAGTTTTTTTACCGAATTCTCACAAAAATAACTCAAACAGCATACAACCGGCAAAATAACCAACTGTTTTATACCGCGCGATAAAAAACGGGAAAGTGTTTTGTTCTATTTTCATTCGTAAATCCCGTACACTTTGATTACTTCATTACGACACGTCTCGTCCATCTCACATCGCGCAGTTCTCGTCTTTGATCCGATTATAACGTAAACAATCGATACGGGAATCGATAATCGTTAATTTGGCAGATGTTGCTCTGTTGCTATGTACAATTTTAACGAACTCAAAATTAGTTAGATGATTAACATCTCTACAGTCTACAGTTACTAAAGAAACTTTTGATAAAGACTTGTATGGGTTTATCGGGGCAGTATCAAAATCTCTAATATTATTAGCTACTCCCAGTCGCCATTTTAATCATATAACTACTGTTGCTGCTGTCTACCATAGTAGTAATCGTTGGCTTAAAAGTAATTTTGATTTCTTGCTATTTTCTTTACAAGTGAATACTCTACATAAGCAACATACAAAAGAGTATCTTAAGAAATAACACAAACGACTCCTTATAATACTTTGAATGTAACATATTACCATAAATGATATGAATATGTTTTTATTAACCTCCGTCAATTCGCAATTCCTCGCAGGAAGAGTTAGGAGTGAGCGAGAGTGCGCTGCCCGGGGTGAGGCTGGCGGAGTCCCGGGGGTCGGGCTGGACCAGGGCACAGGGCGAAGAGCCTGCCAGGGCCACCGCGCCCACCATCGCGCCAGCAGCCACGGCGGCCGCGCCCCCGTACGTCGACGGAGGCCATTGGGCTTTTTCCCACCTGTGAAAAGGAAATTTTTAATTGCGTGTTCAAACTCTTTCTTAAGTACTGCAATAAATGTGCAAATTAGGAATAATTTAGTGATTTAACGACAATGTTACGAGTAATATTACGAGAAATTGTTTGTAAAATTGTCAGCCGTTTCCTGACACCTACAGTTGGCGTACTGACAAATTCCTATGTGCGCCGTGCTTTGTTAATGTACATAATGTGACACAACTTTTATTTGCAAGTACTGACTGTGTACAAATTATTTAGACAATTAAAAGTATATTAATGTCAAATAATATATTACATAAACCATTATGAATATAGTTTTTTTCCTGACTGATTGGAAGATATAATGTAGGCTTAGTTACATCTTGACCTTTTATTGTTTAAACCGAAGTTTGCTTGAAGAACAACGATCTTTCGGGTGAATTAAATTCACTTGTAAGAGGGTAAAGTTTCAGTCGATCCCTCTTCTTCCCCGAATGTTTGTAAGAGTAATGTCAGTAGGGCTTAATGTTTTTTTATAGGCCAAAAAAAACCTACAGAGGTAAAATAATAAATTTAATTTTCATCTACAAAGTTAGAAGCTCCTAAAAGTGTTAATATTGCTGAAATTTCATTGAAAAGTTTATTTATAGACATATAAATAAATTTTAATTTTTATTGCTAGTTTATTAAAGTAGGAACGGAACTATTATTTACACACAAAAACTATACTCGCGTAATTTCGTCTCGTCTCAAAATTTATGGAGCAATCTCCGGAGCGATTCTACGATATTTTTAAAACGTACTTTGCTGGTTACACAAGTTTTTTTGTTTGCGGTTACACAAATAATGGAATTGTGTTTATTTATATTTATAAATTTAATAAAATATTTAATTTATTTACAGTTATTACTAAGGTATATAGACTATTTTGTATTAGTGAAAACTTCAATTGTTAGATCATATCCTAATGGATTAATAAAGTAATTTTTATCATGTTTATCTAAACTCTAGTATTCTCGAAGTTTTGTCAATGATTTGTTTTGGACGAGTTTTTTTATATCAATGATGATCTTTATGTTTTTAATAAATAAAAGTTTGTTATTATTAACAAGCATCGTTAATTTTGAATCCATGCAAAAGATGAATGTGTGATACGTGGATATGTGCTCAAATTCAAAATATATTTTCTTTAACTTTACAATGCACGTAATCTTATTAAATACGCGTATCATAAATGCGAAAATTGAGATAGATGGAGGGATTTTTTTTTCGAAGGTATCTCCAGAAGGGAAGCCTTAATCTAGCTGAAATTTGACATAGATGTAGAACATTGTCTGGAAAAGCACATAGGGTACTAATTAAGTTCTGTTTAATTTCGCGCGTACGGAGTTGCGGGGGACGGCTAGTTAACTAATAAATACAAGTGTAGACGTCAGAATGTATTTTATAAGTTTCACTTATGATTTATCAAAGGATTAAGAAATATATCAACTATTCATTTTTTAGTTTTCCTGAATATCTCTTTGATGTCATTCGTCATGTCTTACACAAGAGCAAACGCCGCTGTTAATGTGCGAAATAATCCCTTTGATGTGCCGCTTTACATGTAATTAATGTTTTTTTAAGTTTCAAATGAAGGGTGTCAAAGTAGTTTATACCTGTTGGATTATATGATTTATATAGACAGTTATTATAAGTGTGTGAAATAATCTGACTGAACTAGAGAAGCGATATAATCTAAATCAGGTTCTTAGCTTTGCTAGAACTCATGTCTATGAGTACCAAGTCATTTCTAATTTACTTAATCTATCAAGAACAAATTTAAAGTAAATGTTAAATGTTATCACCCAAGCATTTTTTTATCCAGTTATTATATTTTTATTGATTTTCATTGTTATTATATGATTATCAATATCTTATTCATATTCAATAAACACATATTGAACTGAATTTACTTTATTTATTTATTTAAAGGAGGTCTTGTTCCATTATTTTTGAATAGTACAAAGTAAGGTATGTGAAGTGAAATCAGGTGTTTAGTTTCCTTATAAATTTATGTAACCTTGTGCTAATTTTTTGCCCATAAACATTTGTGCCGAAACTGCGAACTTTATGTAGAGCATACTTTGCAATACACAAGGTTTGTTTATCTTCGGGCCGGTGTGGAGTGCGCAGTATCACCTGTCCGGCGCACGTCGGCTTCGGATTTATCGACATTTGTACGTCAGTCGTTATAACCTTAACTTGTTGGTAATTAACGTACGTGTGAGGACCAATGTGACAGTTGAGATGTGGCACTATTCTAATATGTTTAAATATGATTTTAATGATAAGTCCTGTAACAATGAATTTTTAACAATAGCTAATAGAAAAACCGTACATTGTTTAACTAACAAATCTTTGACACTTGTTAATATTGCCTGTACATACTGAGTACAATATCAGAAACTTTTTCTTTTTTATTTAAAATATTAGCAGATTTTCTTTTGTAAATTTAATATTTCTTTAACCATTCCAACTAAGATCTAGGCTTGAGCTAGGATATGGTTTACAACAATAGTCGAATGGCGGGATTCGAACCCTCGACCTCGTGATCGGAAATCCGTACCCTTAACCATTAGGCTATTGACGCTTAAATGTAAAAAATAATTATAAAACTGACCGAGCAAAGTAATAGTTTCAAATTGTGTCTTACCTAAAAGCAGCTTTCACTCTAGTCCACTTTGAAACCTTAGATTTCTCGACTTCTTTCGAGAACACCAAATCTGATCTACGTCTTATAGGAGTAGCGGGAGAAGCGTCACTCTCCTCACCTCCCGCGGATCTAGATCTTTGCTTCCTGAGCAGAGAGCTGCCGAATCGACCGTGTCCTTTTATTTTGGACCCCGTTCTCTTCATACTTCTCCCACCGGCCATCATCGAGTCAAAGATAGCCTGCCCGTATTCACATTCCAACTCCGCATCCAATGCCTCATTTATAAGCTCCAACTCTCTCCCCTCTTCTTTTAATCTCTCAGACTCCTGGTCTATTCTCTTGTGAGCTTCGTGCAACTTTTTCAAATGGTTTACATCTCGCAGCCTTTTCAGAAGGCGTGCGTTATGTTCTTTCAAAGTAACAAATTGGTCCAGCAGCTCTAGGAGTTTTTCGAGCTGGTCCAAAGCTTCCAGTGTATCTTTGGTCCGCAGGGCGAGCTCCTTTCCCCGTCTGGAGAGAGGATCGTCGCGGTCTTTCAATCGCTGCAGCATACTCTCGCACAAAGCTTCGGCGTCCGGGGTGCCATCGCTCAACCTCCAGTACTCCTCGAGAGTCGGAGCTCCCGTGTACGGAGAGGAGCCGTCGGTTTCCGAAGGAGTCTGCGGTGCTCTGACGGATAAGGACGCAGGCGCCTCCCCTCTTCGTCTCTTGTGTAGGGAGGTCCCGCTCGGCGGCAATTCGGTTAGATCTTTGGAATCTTTGCGTTCCGGTTTGTCGGGCTTCTGATCACCGACGTCAATTACATCACCGTCCTCTTTCTGTGACGTCATTTTTTTGAGTTTCGGTCACTGTCTTAGCTATTTATAAAGAACAATAAGCGCAGGTGAACTGTCCAATTAGGCCGCTACGGCATATATCGCTATGGAATGCATACTATGTTCATATCAAATTTTTGTGTTCTGTTCATTACAAATATTTAAGTTTCAGGTACTTCTATCACACAGTTTCATTGGACGCGATTCTTTCGCGTTTCAAACACTAATACCTAGACATATGAATGGCACGAAAATAACATTAGATCCACTGTTGCACTGTTTTGAATTCCTTTAATAAGCTTTCTTTGAATCGATATCGCTTAACGATTCCAACATCACTGCTACTCTATAGTTGAATAGCATCACGGTTTTGGGAGATAATATTAAATTTAGGGATATTTTAATAGAGAAATCAAAGGATCCGTATCGTTCCCCGCCCAAGTGTGCGCAGACGCATGTCGGGCGGCGGCGACGGCGGCGGGCGAGCACTGCGGCGGCGGTGGCGGCGGGCGGCGCGGCACGGAACCGCCCGACTCATACCGAACGTATATTTTTAACTTTCGAATTTCCTTACGCTAGCGCCGCACAAAAATATATCTAACGCCTCTAAGAATAAAGCACTCGAGATAACCGATGTTAATATTATTAATACCTACTTTCTTAATGCTTCCGAACCGAGATCCCATTAACCCATATATTTTTTTAATGGAAATAAATGTACGAGTTTAGTTTCTCGCTTGTCGCGCGCTTCAGATGAATGTCGAATGATTTTCTTACGTTTTCTTGTTAAGAGAATTTAATACCATGTTTTATTTGCAAATTAGCATAATATTTCATGTAATTTGTTCCACAGAAATGCTCAAAGGTTTAATAAATGTAACCCAGATGTATAAAAATATTTTATGATATTGTAGAAGGATGTATTATTTTTATTTTTAAAAAGAGTTTTATTATCCTTGAGCTGTCCGTATATAATCAGTTGAACAAATCTGATGTAATTTCAAAGAAAGAAGATTGTCGTTCTCCGAAACAAAATGTTTCTCACAGTTATGTCTTGTATTTTATAGTGACATTTGTTATTTTACCTAAATTTTATATAATATTTTATGTTTATGCTGGCGGACGGCACTTAATGTTTGGTAAGCTGTGTATTTTATTGATTATTGAACCGCGAAGTTTGACTTATCAATAGTAAATAGTCTACGACGTAGCAACGCGCTCTGGCAGTACTACTATCAGTATGGGTCTCGATTCCCACAATATTGAACTATGTAAAGGTATTTTAACCAATTATGATGTTTTAAGTAAAAAATTCTTAAGGTAAAAGACCAAATAATATTGTATTGTTTGTCAAATTCTCTGGGAACCTACTATGATATACTTTAATCGTGTTTTCTGACTGTAAAGTGTTTGTCAAATTACTTTAAACAGCTATAGGTGTGCTGTAGACAAAACAGTTTTAAATAAGATTAATGTTAAATGAAAAAAAACAAGCAGATTGTAAATGTGACAAGTTACAATAACTTGCCTTTTCTATAAAGTTGCAGAAATATTCCCTGCGTGTTTTGGGCAATGTTAATAAGGAACAGAAAATATAAGAATTTATTTATTTATAAGCTAAGTAAAAGACTTGAAATACCTATATTTTATGCCATGAGGTTTGTGAGCTGTGACATGTGTCATTGCAAATGTTGTTTTGTCAGCTCGTGTACGTCCTCACCGTAAGGATGGAAGGCTACCCTAAGTTAGGGATTGTATGTTTGGGGTGTGCAGATTATGACGGGCAGCTGCAACGGCGACCCTGAAGTGAAGGAGGAGAAGCGGCTGAACGATGACCTGTTGCTGTTTATGCGCAAGCGCAGCGAGACTGATGCGCCGCGCTATACCGCCCGCCTTAAGACTTACGTCGACCTGCAACAGAAGTAATTTTGATACTTTATTTCCATAGCTTTAAGGCTACTAGTATTTTTATAACTTTGGTTCATTACTTTATTTAAGCAGTTCAAAACAGTAAATATGTTTTTTTATTTTTAATTCAGTGGCAATCATTGCCTGCAGTTGGAATGCTGGCATTTGCTAGGTTAATTGGCTTTTAAGTTTATTTGCTTTGATTGTTTCGGCAGGCGCAGGCGGGCAGCGGTCGCCCGACGCAACGCAGAACATGCTGCCGAGAAAGCTGCATTTAAGAAAAAAGCAGAATCCGAGCCTAAGGATAAAAGACCTTCATCTGCGTAAATAGAATAACACATTATTACTTTCTAAACGCCTTCCATAGTATCGCCATCCTTGTAGTAAACATGCTTAATAAAGTTCTTAAATTAAAATAAATATTTTATGTTCCAATAATTCAATCAAGTTGAAATTCGGTCTGATATTATACTATTTTAATTATTTAGGGAACGGCAGGAGGTCGACGATGACAAGTCAAGACGGTAAGTAAATATTATAATTTGAAATAGGTGCTTAGGTGATCACAATTTAGGTTGTTGTGTGATACAATGGATGAAGAGTATATAAAGTGTTAAAACTTTGGTCATATCTGTGTTAAGTAGCCGCGCGATGAAGGACAAGCCCTGGGCGGACAGCGGCTCCTTGTCCAGAGAGGAATCAGACGCCTGCGGCCGCCGACGCAGGAGACGCCGCTCCTGTAGACGTGTGAGTTGTCCTTCTCTTATATTCTTACGTCTTTGTTACATTCGTATAAGTTTTCTAAGTCAGCAACCAACGACAATTAACCGTCACATAAGACACTAACATTGTTGTAGTCAATGGTATGCTTTATAATGTTTTCTATATTTGCATGATAGCCTCGCAGACGGAGGCGTTGCCGACGACGCAGTCGACGGCGACGGCGGCGCAGCGTGTGCAGCCGACGCCGACGCCGTCGTCGCCGACGTTCGCGCAGCCGCCGTCGCCGCCGCCGCTGCCGCCGCCGACGTCGACGTCGCTGCCATTGACGCAGCGCCGCCGCTGACGTCACCGCCGCCGCTGCCGCTGACGTCACATCAAAGTTAACCCAATCCAAATTGAAGCGTGACTGAATCCATTGCAAGCTTAACGCGGTTAAAAGTATTGCACGTGATCGGCCTTAGGAAAGCTAAATTCGTTATCGGTGTGACAGAGATAGCGATATGCTAATTCAAATAAGAGTCGATCATTCCTTTTCAAGGGTTGATGTGCAATATTTTGTCTCCGCGTCCCGTTCCAAACCACCCGAGCTACAAAATACTTATGCCGTTCTATCGACGCTGCCAGTTTTATTTTCAAACGTGATGTTCTTGTTTTGTATCATATTTTGTGATTTTGTTGATGTAATTATTGTGTTTAAATTTTTTTCTACAATTGTTCCAAATGTTTTGTAATAAAAAACATTTTAAGACATATTTCTTTTTGTTAAACTTCTTCCCGTCTATTAACCTTCCTTTACAAAAGCTACCAAGTTCTAAGATATTATAATTTACGGAGATGTCTATGCGGCGTCGGGCACGCGACTGCGTCTGTCACGAGCGCCGCACGCGCCTACATTTCACTCTCTGCGGACAGAAGTCGACAACATTTTCATTGCGGTCAGAAAATGAGAGTGATTCCTCAGCTCTAAACACTTTCAATTTCTTGCTGCATAACGTGCTGTAACGTAAAGAGAAAACAATTCTCAAAGATCATAGTTATCCTTTATGTAATAACGTTTATTTTAAAAGTAACTATTTAAAAGTAATTTTTTATTTAGCAAGAAAAAAAGCTAATGCATTTTTTTAATAATTCAGATATAGTGATGGTCCCAGTATAAACATTCACGATATATGTAATTATTTTAGTTTTCATTGCCAAATAACCAGTTTGAAAATATATTGTGAGTTATTAGACTATTATAAGTGTAATAGTATATTTGTGAACGCTTCAGAACTGGATATAATACATTAACTAATATGTAAATCTTAGAAATATTCTTAAAACTCATCTGCTACAAAACATAAAACAATTGCTTGTTTTATTCCTCCACGAAATGTTGTCGACCTCATCGTGCTCGACCGTAACATTTCCCCAGTGGGGGCGCCACGCGCTGGGGCAGTGCGGAAAAAACATAAGAAGTTCCTACACCAAGTCAATGAAGTTACGACACCACTGTTTACCTGTCATTTCTGATTCGGCGCTGCTGCCAGCAGACGTCTGTTATCATCATTTTAATATCGCGAAAACATTTTATTTAAATAAATTAGAGCTAGATGATGAATTAGTGGTGTGTAAACATGGCAATCAGTCGTTCGAGTGTATTTCTGTTGAGTGCTGTTTGTTGTTTGGTACTGGCACAGTTTTTTGATATCAGTGATGCTTACAGTCAAAGAGGTAACATTTTTATTTTCTAGTATCTTTTGAGTTATACCCCATTTGAATTTATGATATGTAAACAATACATCTATCGAAATAATCTCCTTTGCTACTACTAATACCTTTCTATGTAACTTAAGTAAAAAGCTTCTAAAAATATTTCTTTGGTCTTATATACCTCTATATTTAGCTCTAGACTTCAGTTTTTTTTAAATAAATTATACGTTTAAACAAAACCAGATAAAAGTAATGAGACTAAAGATAATTAAACCAGTGAAAATTAATTTCAACTGAATCAACACGGTCCATTTAATAAATAAACGGAAAAATCTAAACCAAATAACTTAATACTTATAAAATATTGCTTATACGGACTATCTATTTAGCAGACGTGGGATCGAATCCCGCCATTTGATGATTGTCGCGAACAGTTAGAAGAAAAACATTAAATTACTTTTAATTAAGATAACATATGTTTACAATGTTATTCTTAAAAAAAATATGTTTTTATCGATCATACCGAGGCTTAAAACATTAGAAGTTCAATGTATGTTTGATTGAATCATCATTATAGAGCAGGTCATCACAGCAGTAGTAGAGCTCTTATAAATCTAGACTTTCACTGATCTCGTCCACTGATGATAACAATTTAGAATAAATCTAAAGATCTACTCTACAAATGCCACGTTTTCCCCGAGCTCAGTCCCGAGCGCCCGACGTTGACGAGGAAATTGTACATGAACAAAGCTTTAATTAGCATATTGATTGTGATACGAAATACGGAATCTAGAATAACCATGTGACTAACGTAGGTTTCCGAGAGGTACAAGAATAAATCCTGAAGTTTCCAGCAAAACGTATACCCATTCAAAGCTTTATATGCTTGCTTAGAATTAGGAATTGCATCAGTTATGGATAAACAGATTTTAAGTAACGTATCTGCGCACACACAGTAAGGATTCCCTGAAATGTAAATTTAAGAGTATATAGTTCAATAAAGGAATAAATCATATTTCACTCATTCATATAATAGTTATTGTTTCAGTTTATTTATTTAAGTTTAGATATATCAGCTTGGTTTACTTTTATCCCTTTTGTTAAATTTGTTTTTGGTTTTCATTTAATTTTATTTAATTGTGTGTTATAATTGTCTTTTTAAAATAAAAAAATGTCTTTCAGAACATTAATAAAAAACGAGTTTATTAATATTTTTCTTAAAATATGTATTTTATATGTAAATGCTTCTGAATTACACAAAATCATAAAAACAAAATTTAAACTTCGGTTTATTTAAAGTTACCTAATTGTTATCTTAA
>NW_013529082.1:408487-479622 GCF_000836235.2 Papilio xuthus
AGCGCTCGGTTCCACTTGGCTCCCGCGTGTTGTACCTTTTATTTTTATGTCGCAATAAAATTCAAGTAATTTAATTGATTTGCAAGAAAGTTTATGAGTTGGAAATTATGTTGACTTTCAAGTAATTTGTATCGATTAAAGCAATTTATTATAATAGTATTTTTGTGCATAAAATTATGTAACGACTTTATTTGTGATGAAATTACAGTGTAGCGTAAATAAATAAATTTGACTAATTAAATTACATTTATTTTTGATTTATATCCTAGTCTTAATTTTTGATAACAAATATTACATGAATGAAATCATAAAACGTTGACTGACTTAACCTTGGATTAAGTCCAAAGTGGCGTGCACCAGTCAATTCGCTCCGATGGCGGTAGGCTACGATCAGTATCGGTTTTCAGTGATTTTTATCTAGTTTCTAAGATTGTGGCTGTACGACGCCGCAGCCGTTGATCCGCCGCGACCGTACGCGCGAATTAGATCCACTTTCACGTATTTACACTTGGAACGAATTATATGGAACAATCGCTTCCTCTTATCGATCTTTTAATTATATTTGTCGCTTGTTATTGATATCATGTAATTTAATTATTGGATAATATTTTTTAATCTGCGTAAATTTTTCTTTTAACGATAACATGACTAAGGAATATTAAGTAGAAAGAACAACAGCGAGAGTGACTTAAATACAATCACAATTAATTTAACTACATAATATATTTATATCAAATTTTTCTGTCAAAAATAATATTTAGTCTGTGTGATGTAACTTTTATATAATATCAAGATAGTGACAAATCATTGTTTTTTTCTCCTTCAAAAGTGTGATACTCTATAGTTTGTTTGTGTACAGTTGTCATCTCTCTGGTACTTACATGGGTTCAGCGCACAAGGTTTTTTTGTAAACCTTATTGATTTAGCTTATTTTTTAACAGCCGCCTGCCTGTTGCAAATTTTACTTAGGAGAGGAATTAACATTTTTATTTCATAATATAAAGTAATAAAAACGCGATCAGAAATAGATAATTACAGTAAATACTTTAATGAATTGTAGCACAGCTAATAGAAAATTGAATAAGTATTATAAATCTGAACAATATCGGATTTGATCGTTTCTCGCAGCGAAACTGCGCGCGTAAGTGCGTGAGAAATAAATGCCCATTTATGTCGTTACGTTTATTCGCAACAAGATAAAAGTTAAAGTTCAATAAGTGATTATATTGATATACATCGACATGTGTGTGACAAAGTTTACTCTTGAATTATGTTCTTTACCGCTTGTTTTGACCATTTGTAAAAAAACATATTGTTATCGCAGCTTTTTTTAATAGAGAGTAAAAGAGAGATTGTTTTTGAATGATGGCAATATGTTTTGGTAATATGATATACATATGTTGATACGTTAGGCCATTAACATGAACAGGGAAGCTTTGTAAATGAAATCGAAATGACTCAACTGCACAGATACGTACTCGTTTCGTATTCCACGTTCGTAACGTCATTTAATTCTATTCCGTAATGCAATCATGATAATTCCCTTCCAACTGTCTACGTAAGTAATTCTAGATGACAGTTTCTCGGCTTTCACTATCTAGGGTCGCGGGTTCGACGCCTGCCCGGTCGACGATGACCGCTCAATCCATGCGGTAAATAAAACCTCTTTCCGTTTGATGCCTGCGCTCGTTTGTCATTTGTATAATAATTATTTGAATCATCTGTCATTTTGTTTTCATTTTAATGATAATTGCGATTTCTATATTCATTTATAAACTCAATGAGTCATTAATCGTCCCCATGGTTAAGGAAGTTCAGCTACAAGAAAGATACAGCTAAATATTAGACTAACTGCCGAATGTCGGTAACTGTTCACCCTTAGTGTAAACTTAGTATGAGAAATCTACAGTAAGCGTCACCCTTAATGACTAATTATCGATTCTGAGTACGATAATTAATGTGGTAGGTTGTCCTAGCATTTACTAATAATAGTTAGAATAACATTTATTGAAAATACATCGTAATACGAAAACTAGAAGTATAAGATTAGTTACGATTCCATGCATCAACCGTACTGTACTGTCCGGCTTTGTTCAGTCTCTGTCGGAATATTGCGTAAACTTAGGAAAGTTCGCCGACACCATAATGCCCATAGGAATGCTATTCATTGAACTTATTAATATCGTGACCAATGTCACAAGCGGAAGCGTTTTTTGAATTGAACTTTTTTTAAGATATTGATTAACTATATAATATTATATTTATGAAACGGTAGCAAATTATATAATTTGAGACATATTTTTTGTAAGAAGTTCTTAATCCTTATTATCAATCAATTTTGATGATTTATTTATCATCTATTTCAAATTTTAATTTGCATAGAGGAATAAAAAGAGAAAACAAGAGGGAAATTATCAATATTATGATTCTTATTAGAATTTCAGACATTAATATCTGAATTTATATCGTAGTCTAATTAAACCATTGGAGAAGAATTTTGGTTACAAAAAAAAACGCTCGCGTTCATCACTTGAGCCGTATAAAATTGCATTATAGATGCATTATAAGTAACAAAGCAGTAGGCAGTGGGTAGTGCGCTATGGTGTTTTAATAAATCAAGTTGCGTCATTCAAGAATCGAGGGAATCACGATTGCTACAGAAAGATTACGAAATGTTACATTTGTGTTGAGCAAAGGCGTACTACTGAGATGAACTTTAATTTTGTGCCTTGTATGTGTTTTATACCGTAATAAGTTTTTTTATTTAACTAAGAATAAGTGATCAACTACATAGTCAAGAAATCAACTATAGTACTTAAGTCTTTCTTCTCGTTAACAAATTGTAGTAGTTTTGTTTGTAGCTTAGAGCTTTACCGCGAAACAAACCGCATTTACACAATATGTTTGTATATGTCAACTTTCACACGAACACAATCCTTTACAATATACTTAACACAATCATATAGATATAAGTAAGTTTTGTTAATATTGTTAAGTTTGTATGTACAGTCAGCTGCATTAATATTTTACAAAATATTATAAATTTGTGCTTCGGTTTCAAAAATATGTATGCATCCATAAATGTGAATTCGGAGAAGGAAACATACATATTCTTCAAGTCGAAGGTCTATACAAGTATTTAAAGTTTTGTAAATGTATACATATTTATCCAGCTGACTGTACACATTAAAAATATTAGTCATATCACGTGATTTATGTCGTTATGGTTTTACAAACAACTGTATTATTTTAAGTAACTATCTCGTTATTCAACACAGCATTATAAATATTATTTGTCGAGTGTCCGCGAGCGGCAATGAAAGTAAGAGGCTCGGGGTTCGATACCCGGACGGAAACTGTACCGGGAAGTGTTTCCAGCTTGGATAGCACGCCGTATCTTGTTATTAAGTAAGCTATCTACTACTGATGCCTTGTTTTATTCTAATAAGTTACTTAGCGTTTGTTTACGACCGGAATTAATATTCGATTTCGTATCATTTTTCCACCAATCATTCATCATTTAGTCACCAATTTGATTTAAACTCAACGGATCTAAATATCACAATATTAATTGAAAACTTGTGTAGAGGGCGAGCGAATTCATACAAAATAAATTTAATAATATTCGGGTCGATGTAGAGTCGAATATTCATGTAATTCCGTAAATATCAAATAAATAATTCTAAAATATATCTACTACACTAGACTTAGAATTGGTTTAATTTATTTAATCAATTGACTATAATATAAAAGATTACTGTAGCTTTGATATTTCATAGTTTTTTATTGCTGGCATCGGAGAAAATCATAGCGCGAAAAAACTACCAATTTTTTGTCAATAAAGCCCACGGATTTTTTTGTCATAGTTAATTGTGCACATTACTGAGTTGTGTCGTAACTTAGACTTTCTTCAATGATAAAAAGTATTACGTGACGGCGCGCGGGTCGCTTCCGAACGGATCCGGGTTCGATTTTATTGTTCGTTATTATTGAGCCAATGGATTAGATATACCCAATTTATTGGTAGAAGCAATTTGTTTTCGCAAAGGAAATTTATTACTTAAATTAAAATTGAATTTGAGCTGCTTCGATTAGATTTAAAGACTTTATTTCACGGTTCAATTGTATTATAACCTGTAAATACTATTGTTCACACAGACTGGGGTGGAGAGTAGAACAGAATTTTGTTGCAAATAAAATTGAGCTTTATGCAATTAGATCAAGGTTTAACTTTGAATATCTTTTTGATCAAAAGCAAGCATAAAAATCAAATTTTCTCGAAAGTTTAGAAAATAACAAACACATTGTACATAAACCCGAATGCTAACTAAATGTAACCTTCAAACTAAACAAAAATCGATTTGACATGAGTAACGAGCCGTTACCCGTGCGTCCGTCTGTCTGTACGTCCACTTGATTGGCTTAATTTAATAGTTATCGCAATCGTTTAGACAAGCCACCTCCAGTTATGACAAATTGTTCCGCGAAAGAAACACAATAACAAGCCTGAAAATTGAGATACTCCAATGATGATGTACAACACTGTTTGACGAATGGATTTTACTTTTTAATTTAATTAATTGATTATTGAACACTTGTGTCTATTAAGTTCTCGTTTCTTTATTCTTCAAACTTAGGTTCGTTACTTAGGTAGGTAAGTAATTTATCGCATGCGAAAAAGCATCTGCAAGCCTATACTATGTATAAATGGTCCTAAAGTACATAAGTAATTCGAAGTTGTTGATCGATTGATGGATGGCTGACGAGCTCATTAGGTAGGTTATTCACTTGACTGAAAGTGGTCAGCCTCATCAGACCATCATCAGCTAATGATGTACTTTCACCTTTATTTCGCTCAGGTCTTGCGCCACCTTACCTAATACAGTCTAATTGAGTGCGTTATACTTATGTAATCATACATGTAATATTTGAATTGCTCATCAATTTGTCAAAGGTTAAATGTAAAGTATTGGTTAGTTAAATTAAGTTAGATCTTATTATTATTTAATAACTTGATATGTTTTGTTTTGTACTCTGTGGTCCAATTCATCCAATAAGGTATCTACCATCCATCAATATTTTTTTTATAAAAACAACAATGACGTTTTGTACAGATACATCGGTTGTAGAAAATTACAATACGGATTTTACGATCTCTTTAAAATGTATTTCAACAGAATTGTACTTAAATGATTTAGTTTCTATGCGCTTTGTGTTAGTTAACAAAGCTAATCGTCCAGTCGTGTCAACTTCCTTTCATCTTGCGACGTGACAACACATAGATCATTCATCGTCATTACTGTCAACACAATAACTAACCTAAAAGTAAAGTAAGAATTTACCTTCGGAGCATTTAAAAAATCACTTTGCATTGTTACTAAGCTTTTCATACCATCCCTAACTGAAAAAGGTGGGAAGGCAAAGAGGACTAGAATGTATCTTGCTGCACACACATTCATCAGACAATACGGAATTGCTTCCACTTGATGCTTGTCTTCTGAGTGGTCGTGGTGTTTCACCGATCGAGCCTATTAAGTCGTGTAAGAGATGTTGTTTTTGCAGGCATCTACCGCTGTTACCTGATGAACGAATGATTAGGGTTTTGTCAGTTTGTACGTGGACTTGCAGTGCTCTTGTGACCGGTCAAGCTAGTCAATCGGGCAGCAGGTTATACTGCTGCTGACGCTACTACTACTTTACAAATATCATGTTAATACTTAACAGTAAGTAAAATATAATATCAGGAAGTTACTTGCTCAGTCTTTACCCGTACAATAAATATCGGTAACAAGGCATGTATCAGATAAGGCGCGGCAATTAGTCGGTCATCGCCTGCCATTCGGAGATACCATCGTCGGGCGATACTAAATTCCGGCGTAGAGTGTCCGGTATGTAACAAATATGAGTCATGGAAAAATACCAGAACAGATATAGTAAATTAATTAAGTTTGCTTCCCATTTAGGTCCAAATATTGTTCAGGAATCTGTCTCCATATAAGAAAAAAGAACTATAATTTAGGTATGTGTTTTGCTATGGTATGATTTGGAACTAATTGAATTTAATTAGCAAATGTACATGTATTATACTATTCTCGAAATTCACTTGTAATATACTAGCTAACGCCCGCGACTCCGTCCGCGCGGACTTAAAAAAATACTTAATTAGTAGCTACAGATTATGTTCTACATTTATGCCTTTCAGCGAGATCCATGTAGCCGTTCTGGAGATAACTTCTCACAAACATCCGTCCATCCAAACATACAACCAGACATGTAAAATATTAGTAAGCTATATGTTAAGGCTTCGTACGAACGAATAGAATTTAAATCCATCAAATTACATTTAAAATACGAAATTAACAATTCACAATAAGTAAAATGGGCACACTAGCGCCATGTTATTGACCTCGATAACGTGGAATTAGTAAAACAATTACATTTGTAGTATCGGACTTCCGCGAACATACAGACAAACCGATGTCATAACATGTTACGAGATGCGACAACTTTTAAATAATTCATGTGACAACAGTAATGTTTGCTCAAATTGTGACCACCAAAAGTTGAGACCTAATCAAACTGTCGCATAATAAACTCATCGTTATATTGTATGGACTTTTAAACAACACAAAGAAGAAAATCTCTTTAAGTTAAATAAATTAATTTTAACCTTAAATTTGTAAAATATAAAAACTTAGTCAGTTAGTAGAATTTTTTTTTCTAAAAACGACATTTTAGGCACGGTATTAATTTCTTAACTAAAAATATTCAAACAGTATTTACGGTCTTTAAAAAACAATGTTTTTAATAAATACAGAAAAAGATAATGTCTCAAGTCTACAGCTTGTGTGTTCTTGCGTTCACTGCAAATATATTTCATAGAAAGCGAAAACTAGACATTACCGCGACAACGAGGCGTGCTCCAATATGTTACGTTATGTCTGCATTAGCGGAAGGATATTTTACTCATATTGTTTAATGGAAGTTACCCATACTTTCATACTTTATATAATATGTTATTAAGAAGAATACGTGCAACACATATTTATTACTCTTTTGAAAATGATAGCCATATTTCAAGTCACATGAGTAAACATTTTTTATCCGTTTTATATAATTTTTACTGTAAAATTGTAAGAAGTTTATGTATTCCATGCAAGCTCTTCCTTCCTGATAATTACCTGACACGAACGCTACTAGCGCCATCTATTTTTTGCATATCAAGCGGCAGCTCATTTGAATGTACAGCGTTCGATTCCGGTGCCACTTTCTATTGCTTTGATTTATTGCTATTTAATATGCAAAGCGATCGAAACATTTGTTTATAAATGGGTTATAAACAAAATTGTTGACAGCATTTACACTATATCGAAGTTATTTGTCACCAGCTTATAAAATATCTTATAAAATTTTAAATACTTTTTTAAATCAAGATAATTTACGACACTACAAATAAAAAATAAATGATGTACTGTAATTTTATTCTATCATTGTTTTTAAATGTTTTATTTTATTTATAAATTCTATTTCAGAATGCGGCGTGTCACTGCGAAGGCACACGAGACAGCCCAGAGACAGGTCCGCTGGCCAGCTGCGCATCATCAGAGGCAGGGAGTCCAAGAGAGGTGCTTGGCCGTGGCAGGTTGGATTACTATGCTATCTACCATTAGTGACTATGTCTATGGGCTTCGCTTAGGGAGGTAGCAGGCGGGAAGCAGCTGCCCGATCATCAGCTGGCGGCGTCTATGTCTTTATTTGTGTCGTTTACGATAATATTATACATATGTTTTGATTTAAGTATATTCGTTATATCTAGCTAATGTAGTGACAAATACTTCTGCAGCTGACGATATGTTCCATTGATACAAATCATCTCGAGTCTAGAAGTTAATGTATTGAAATTTTCTTTATGAATAACAGCTAATAGTTGATGAATAAATTTGCAGGTGTCGCTACAACTGCTGCATCCTAACTACGGTCTGATCGGACACTGGTGCGGCGGTGTACTGATACACCCGCTGTGGTTGCTCACCACCGCGCACTGCATACACAAGTAAATATATCACCTCTCATAAAACGAAAGTAAAATAAAAAGAAAAGGAAATTGAAAAAGAACAAGAGGCATTGAGAAGAAAGGCTAAAAAGATCACTAATGTATTATAATAAACTGAATAGTAAAGTGTAATTGAAGTTTATGAGCCATATCTATTGCACTAACTTTATTACGATTTCCGAATTCCAGTGAGCTGTTCAACCTACCAGTAGCAGCGCTATGGACCGCGGTCCTCGGGGAGTGGGACCGCGCGGAGCAGAGAGGTTCCTTCGTGCCCATCGAGAAGATCATTCTGCACCATCGCTTCCATAATTACCAACATGATATAGGTAATAGTATTGAACATAACTGATACATTTGTATAATAAGTACCTAACTATAATTACCTCACGATTATTTCTGATTACAGCTTTAATGAAAATGACAAGAGCGGCTGACGTAAGTCCGGGAAGCAGAATCCGTACAATCTGTTTGCCGTCATACGAGTCACCTCTAGCAAACTACAGCCCTGAAAAAGGCACATCTTATTACGTTAGATCCAACTCTGAATACACCAAAAGAAAGTCTGTCAAACGTCCCAAACCGAATCCAGATTCTGCATCCAAATATTTAGAGAAACTAAACAATTTGACTAAAATTATGTTCCCAGGATATTCTAACAAGAAACATAAGAATTTGAGATACAATATAAGAGTATCAAATAATTCGAACAGACAGGCAGACAAAAAGAGCGAAGATGAAGAAGAAAATCCTAATACAGAGATGAAAAATAGGGATATAATTTACGATAGAGTAACACTAGATAAGGTAGTAAATTTGATACAAAGTAATATTGACGGGGATAAAGAAAGTAATGAAAGAAGTGATAAAAAGCTGATGTTTGGTGAAGAAATAGATCCATTTATTGAAGAAGATAATGGCATTGATAGTAAAGATGAATGTTATACGACTGGTTGGGGACGAGATCAAACTAATGGATCTTTAACAGATGTATTATTGGAAGCGGAGGTACCAATACTACCTTTGAACATTTGTAGAGACAGATACTCTTTATCTTTGCCATTGAACGATGGACACTTATGCGCAGGAAGTACTGACGGAAGCACTGGTGCTTGTGTGGTGAGTATTCCTTAATATTTAAAACAAAAGTTATCGTAGTAAGCAAATAATAAGATAAGTAATCCTATAAGTTGATAACTTGGTATCATTTAATATAAAACAGTAAAGATATCAAAGATTATACTTTCATTTAAGTTAGTAACAATACACCTCTATAAGACTGAACCTGACCTTAGATATAAAAACATGTCTGCAATCGAATAAATATAACGAGACTTGAAGTTTTAACATTTAATCTATGAACGATCGAAATGTCTGGATAAAAAGATTGACAAGCGAGATCTGGTTAGGCATTTGGCAATTTGAATCGATGCATTCCTTTCTTTTTGTTTCATTTCCGATCACGCAGATAAAGCAGTGAATCAGCATTTGCTGCTTCAAATGTTCTGTTTATCTACATGTCTATATTCAAATGTCTTATGGTTGAATGAAATATCGCTTGATTAATTTCTAATAGGGAAATATTGTTTTTTATTTAATAATCACCAGATTATTCAATTAAATTTTAATTAACAATTGTTATGTGAAAGCTATTTATGAATAAATTAAATTTAATTTAGGGTTAAAAGGATTTTGAATACTTCGGCTTTGTCTTCTTAAAAAATTATCTATATATGCTGTATGAATCATACTCGTAGTTTACAATATGCATTACAAATACTAGGTTCAATAGACGATAACGAAGCTTCAATGAAATCGGTTTTAAGACAGTTACATATGCTTTATTGTTGAATACTCATATAGGTGAAATATTTTGCTTATGGTTTGTTTTTGTTCTATTCCAGGGCGACAGTGGCGGTCCTCTCCAGTGCCGGTCGGGCGGATCCGGCGGGCGCGTTGGCGGTCGCTGGGAGTTGCGCGGGCTGACGTCGTTCGGTTCGGGCTGCGCGCGTCGCGGTGTGCCTGATGTCTATACAAACGTAGCGCACTACGTCTCGTGGATATACACTCATATATATGCCAGTTAAAATTTAATCATAATAGTGCAATAAAAAAGTATTGCAGTAAACTTGGTTCAGTGAGAGTCCAATAGAACGCGATATTTTCGTTGTTTATAGAGGTTTCTCGCTTATCCAGGTTCGACTGTATTCCTCCTCCTCTTACTTAGTTTCCTCTTACTTAAGTTAGTTTGTACCTACACTTGTAGTTACACTACATTCATAGGTTAAAAACAATGTTAGAAGTTATTGTAAATAAGATGTCTCGTGTAGCGACTATGTGATAATTATTATATTAACATATTTAATGCTTAACTGTAAAGTATATGAAAAGGTATCGAGCCCGGATTCTTCAAGTATTCTGATTAACTAATTAAATATTTAGACCTCCAGTAAAATTTTATTTCAAACAAAAAATTTAAAATTATCAGTTTCAAAAAGCACCCACTAGATGGCGCTACCTTATCCATGAGAGTGTGGGTTTTTTATTTTTAATTAATGTTAGTATCGAACAGTTGTATATTATTTATTGTTTTGTTATTTAAATACAGTTTGTTTAAAAGCTGTAAGTAGTTACCTGTAATATGTTAATCTAGTCTTAATTATATAAAATGTTAATTATCAATGTAAGAAATGTAAATAGTTAAATGTAAGGAAAATATTTAAATATGATAATATAAAAGGATGTTTATTATATCCCATAGATCATGGAGGAATTACAATATATTTATTTATGTTTTGAAAACGTTACTTAGTTTTAATTTAATTTGTATATAACATAATTATTATAAATAAAATAATTAAAGTAAGATTTTGTATAAATTTTATAATTTGAACAGAAAAAAAAGATATTTTCTGTAAAAAATATTTGTAATTTTTGTACTATAATTAAAATAAAAACTGTAAAAATTTCAAAATAAAATACTCATCATATAAAATCTATAAAAAAATCTTTTATTACATTCACCGTCAGTCTATTGACAAAATATACAATTATTATAATAACTTAACTATATTTAATAATAATATCACATTTTATTACGAAGAACTTAAATTATTATAGATGCTATATAGCACAAACGGTTTAAAAAACTGTTACTGCTATTATCCTGCTATGTTAACAGTTAGTAATAACGGTTACACAATGCAGACAATTTTGGATTGAATCATGCGAGTTTTAGAAATTTCTTCTTTCTTCAAAGCCGATTAAATACATACCAAATAATAAAACTGAAAATTTTGGTGAAAAAATTAAACTTATATTAAAGCGTTCAAATTATTTTTTCCAAGTTTTCTTCAAATAACTCATTTGTAAAACACGTATTTTACACATTCACAACAGTAACCTACTAATAAATTATTTATGTTGGCAAAGTACTCACAAACAGTACATAATAATACTAAATATTATGTATTACATATATAAAATAGAATATCGATAGAAACCATTCGATCCAATATACATCGTACATCCCGAATATAGGAATGTTTCGTAAACTTATAAATAAATTGAGCAAATAGATGTAGTTTCATTTCGTAAAACATAGAAAGATATATTTTCCTACTTTAGCTTTCAAACAAAATTTCCATTTAAAATTAAAATATAATTTTTCATTTATATTTTCTCGAAATTACAATTTAAAAGGATTCGAGATTAATCAAAAATTTGCAATATAAGACAAACATATTTTTAATTTTTAAAAAGGAACCAATTTCAAATATATACTCGTAAAAGCCTCATACAAAATCGTGATCTATAAAAACAAAACGATTAAGGCCGTAATATAATCACGTCAGTATTTGTAAAATCTGCTATAAACAGAAATCTAAAGAGTAAGCATGTCTCAAGTTAAATTACTGTTACACATATATTCCACAATATAACTTGTAGTGAATATGTTGATTTTTTTTCTTGGTACAGGACAGTATAAACTGAAGAAAATACATTTTCTTTTGCCTATTAATAGGTGTACCTCTCCCTGATCTTTCCCATCATTTCCAAGAAGAACTAAGAATCGATCTCTGGTTAAACGCAGGCATGCGCTTCACGCCTGTCTTCTCTGTTGTCTTCTAAAGTTATCTTATAGCTACTCTTTTATTCAGGAATCGGCAAGCAAGTCCGGCAAATCTCCATCTTCTTCAGTAATAGCTAACAGTGATACTGCTTCTTTGGCTAAATCATCATCATCTTTGAAAGCAGAATTATCAGACATATTAAGAATAATACTACTCCTCCTTCTTTCAGAACTCTTCCTTCTCACTTTAGGCTTCTCTTGTTGCTGAATTATTTTATACGTCGGTTTCCACATTCTGTATGCGCCCTGGATTGCAAAGAATGTACCAATGATGAAGAGCAGGATTTGTACAGTTAAGACGACAGGTGGGGCGATGACGAAACGAAGTCTCAGCAATTGTATTACTTCATTAGGTGCTTCTTTACAATACTGAAAGAAAATTCATACTTAATTTACTTACACTCCAAAAAAAATCGCAATGGATTCTAAACCATTGAAAAATACATGGAATCGGAACATATGGGTACAAAATGGGTTCGAACATGACGAAGAAGTTGAAGTACGAGTATGTTTCTTGTCCCACTAGGCTCTAAATGGTAATCAGTATTCTTCTCTTACCCCTCAACGTAACGGACGTGTCAAATCATAAGATTTAAGATCATGCATAAGCAAATAGCCAATAATATCCAACACTCTGTTTGATTTTGTATGTCTTTGAATTTTCAAACTAAATTATCTAAACGTAATTTATTTGACTTGTAACCAATTAAGCTTGAAGGTTTTCTTTTGTTTGCTAATGTCACAAAAATTACTAAAATCATCAACAACTAATATAAATAATTGTCTTTAATTTCCAATGCCATGGTAGGTGATTATACAAAGATATGTTATCAAAACTAATGACTAGGAGGACAAAATCAATTTTAAAAATTAAATAAAAAATTAATCATGTTTCACATGGTCAATATAATAAAGACATACATAAATTCGTTTCCTTAGAACGTTGCGTATTCAGATTTTGTTGCGATGACAAATTTGGACATTGTTGACAATTAAGCGTCAAATTGCACCACGAAGGGTAGGAAATATATGTCCTTGACTGCACATTAAACAAAAAAATTATTCCTACGAATTTTTGTCTGTTCGTGTAAATGCTTACAAAACATATGTTATTTTGTTTAATTATATTTACAGTGTTAAACTGGATTCTTAGATAAACAACGTCATAGATGAGTACACAAATGATTCATAGTATTGAATGATTCTAAACATATACCAAGTTAAATTTAACATGCAAATATACAACATTGTATCTTATTTGAGTGGTAACTTATACTTCTAAGAAAGTTACATTTTCCTTTAACTATAACATATAAAAGAAGATAAATAACGCAAACATCTATATAACATAATCTAAAGTAAATTACGTTCGTTTGCGGAATTTTCTTTGTTAAAACCTATTCACAAACAAATGTATTTCAGTTGTTTCACTGAGAATAAGAGGGACGTTAATATATTTTAAGGACGTTAATTATATCTTCTGCATGTTTTCTTACAGCAATGAAAACCCATAGTTAGATAATTATATGAATTAGTATGATAATGCTTTTAGATGTTTGGATTTTCTTTTACTTCATTTGGTACTTTTAATATGTGAAAATTATGACTTTTGCTTACCAATGATATCCTCATAATTGGCAGGACTTTGTCTTTCACTGGTTTAGTGATTGGGTTCCCCGGAGACGTCCGGACTGCGACGTTAATTTGTACATTAATAGAAAGGGCTAGCGGTACTCCGATAGTCTAAAAGCACAGAAAGTTTTCACAAAATTACTTCAAATCAAATTACAGTAGGTAGAAGTTGTAACGACAGTTAACCTGGGTTTCCGAGACCAAAATGCCCGTTTAAAACGTATTGTTGTCACTGTTTTGCCTAAGATAATGACAGGGATAACTGTATAGAGATTTTGGTCTCAGAAACACACGGTTAATTCAACATACTATGGCGGCTAGAACTACACATGCTTATCGCTTACATACTCTATAACAATTGCGTTATAAACAATGCAATGTTTTAAAAATTATTCTTAAAATATTTACCGGTTCAACATCAAGTTGTGAATAATATTTTTCAGGTTCAGGATTCATTCCTTCGAAGTACGTTTGTTGCTGGGCGTCCACGTCCACATAGTGAGGCTTTGATAAGGCTATGGGGAAACCTGCAACAAAGTCAAAATTAGTATATGTTTAATTGTAGCGAATTCGTCTTTCACACTAATTAATTTGATTCTACACTATTTCATAATTAACTCTATTAATATAACATACCGTAGTAACAATTGCTGACGTCAACGAAACCGTCAGGTAGACAGTTCTTAGTACATTTGCAAGCGTATTCTGAAGTTTTATTGAAAGCGGACTCTTGGAGCTGGAATCTAAAAAAAGAAAAATTTTACAAATAACAATAGTCATATGACAATCTGGATATGAACGCGAATCAAATGACGTCCAAGGAAGCTTATTCACCCAAAGTCCATTGCTTATTTACCTCTACTAAAACATGTCATTTTCCCTGATTTTTTGATTTTTTCTTTAAATGTTTTGAATACCGCTGGTCACAGTTCCAAATAGACCAAGTTCTCTGCCAGACACAATGGAACGAACATTATATGGACATACCAACATGACAGACAGTCTCTTACCTGTAAAAATTGAATCCATATTCTCCTTTCATCTCATCCACAAAAGAAAATGGATATATCCTGCAAGCCTGCTTCCTGAATATAGGTATCACGACGTCTTTTGATATCATGGGGGGCAGCATGAGACCCTCATAGGATCCCTTAATACGGTTACACGGTATACTGCAAAAATAAAATTATTGTAATTAAATATATATCATATATTAAGTTAAATGACATAAGTCGTATTAATGTATTAACGAACCTGGTGTTCGGATTAGTATATCCTTGTTCAATAAGTCCTGGAGATTCGTTCCAGGAGTTTAAAGAGAATTTCCTCGATTCATCACCGATTTCCACTTCAGCTGTATCCGGGCGTTTCACGTAGAACTGCAAAAACATTTGTTTTAGTTAGAGCTCAATTACTTATTGCAAAATAATAATAAAAGCTATCACTGAGATAGTGTTGTTGACTGGTATTCGCGTAATAAAAAAACCGCGCCGTGAAAGATTACATAGGTACTCTAAACTTAGGATTTTAAGGCGATATTTATTATTATTCAAATAATACGTTTAGTTTTCAACGCAATTCTTGATTGTATTACCAACAAAAATAAAGAAAACATAATATATTCATTAGCAAAATTGGCAGAAACAAAAAATAGTATATTACTATCTTTTGTTTAGGCTTCATTAAAGACATTAATTACAATAACTTCCTGATTTAGCGCGTCCTCGGTAACGTATCCACACGTGCAGATAAAATTACTGCATTTCAATAGTTAATAAACATGTAATGTACACACATTTTTCAAAGCAGAAGTCTTAACGTGACATCGAATTTCTAAACCTAGAACTAGTACTAAAGCTACTTTTTTAGTGATTTTTTAATAGAGACAAATATTTATTTTTTAATAATTTACTTTTATTATTGTTACTTTTATATTATTAATTTCCGCTCAAATTTATTTTTCTAAGTGCAAATAATCTAATGGTTAATGGTGTAGGCATATATTAAGCAAAGTACGCGTCAATAAATATCTTAGTTAGCCAATCCCACCTCATAGCCATATACAATAGCATCATACCCGATCTAGGATTCCTATCTTCTCAAAATCAATCCATCCCGGAAGTAGTTTATTAGCGATGGATACGATTGGATCCGAATAACCCCAGAGAAGTTCCTCAGCAGTCATGTTCCTGAAGAGAGTAGATCCGAGCGCTGAAATCGAGTAGTAAGCTCCTGCGTTGGCAAAGTACCCCAGTCGGTCTGCCATTAATGTGCTGATGGCCTAAAAAAAACACCATTGATTAAACATTCAAGATTACTTCCGGGGTAGTATTAAGCGTTTATAGGTTCTATAATTTATTGTTTCAAATCGATATTTAAGAAGTTTTTTCCGTTGGTTTAAGCTTAAGAATTATAATTAAAAATATTTTGTAATCAGTTTGAATCATCGTTTTATCATAAAGATAAAGATAAGTAGTCTGTAGGTATCCTTAACTTTTAATTTATTAGTTCTTTGCTAATGTTTATTTGCCTTAGATCTTGTTTTTAATAGAATTCAAATTAAAACTCTCTGAAGTGCAATTATTCTAGTGTTTTTCTGTTTAAGAATAGGAAGTTTAAAGTGAGTTCTAAGTAAATGACCTCGACCTCGAAACAGGACAACAAAAAATGTTAAATTGACTCCTTTTTAGTATATTGCAAGTCAATTAAATAGATTTATTCAATGAACAAATACATTATTCAAATAAACACTACATTAGTCTACGACACCATCGTACATTATACTGTTTATGTATGTACTAGCTGACGCACGCCACTTTACCGCATAAAATATTTTCCCAATTTTATCTAGATCTGCCCAAAAGTTTTTCGTCGTTCGTAATTATAATACAAGCAGGATTTAAACGATTTATTGAAATGACAAAAGATTTTTTTCCAAAACATTTTTGTCGAAGTTACTTAAATATTTTGGTATCAAGCAATTTCTAATAAGTAGTTAACTTTGTAACTAACCTGACAAGTGGGCAAAATTAATGTAACCATCTTGTCATGTCTCGTGTGTCATTTTCCTTAAGTTTATTTTCTAATAGAACTAACCGCGACAGCAGCGCCACACTCAGTTTCAAGTTTCACTTAAATTATCATTTCTTTTACGAAACTATGTTAATCTGTGGACCTTGATTGTTTAAGTCAATGGAAAGGTTATGTAGTCCGACAAACCCTTCTGACCCGGTGAAAGAGGCGCTGTTAATTATGTGAGAAAGTATAAAATCTACTTGATCAAAGGAAATTACACATTATACATGTCACCACAAGACAGCTACAGCACGACTAAGTTCTTATGTCACTTTGACATTGATTAGGAGATGCTAATAAGCTCTTGTATAGACTAACAAGGATATCTGACTCGTGGGCTTAAGTCAAACTGAGCTCACTTGCGCCCACCTGTCAACGTCAAAAATTGTCACTAGATCCTTTTCTTACTATCATTTTTTTATTCTATGCTATTTTCTATGACCATGTAGGTTTTATAGATTTGATATTACAGATTGTGCCTCCTTCACCGGCTGCGATATCTGTTTGATAGTTTCACTTATCCCCACCGGGACAGAAAAAGTTGTCGGACTATAGTTAAATCAGTGTAGTAATCCGAGCACGATATGTTACGTTAGCGTCTGTAATGATCTTGAGCAATCCGACTCATATATTGAATGACAAACAGATTAGAGGGAAAACGACAATCTAATAATACTAAAAGTTACGATAAATTAAGGCTTTTAGAACACTAGGTCGATTTGAAGGGCCCTAATTATTACTTAAGAACCATTTTAATTTACTTGTGTAGTTCATTCCTCTCATTGTCGAAAAAAAAAACAAATTGGCATCCCTAAACTTTGAAAATAAGAGATAGTCATGCGTTTTAATACATGTGTTTTGCAGATGAATTTCATAGTACATTAAAAAAATCACAATTAATTCGGAAGAGGATTGAAGAATACAGACAACTAAACAACAAAATTCCTTTGTAATTTATGCGTTAACCACTATTCGACTTAGATAAAGTGTTAGGCAATTACTAGAAATGTGTTTTTAATTTAAATATATTATTTGAGATTACTAATTGCTTAAGGGCCATGCCACAATCACGAATAATATTTAATGTTATAAACAAGGTTAGTTTTGACCAGACATTGAAGGTTTGAAGTTTGTATGCATTTAGACAGGTGAAGGATCGTTTCATAATAAATTATTTGTTAAATAAAAGGTCAAATCATAATACATTTTAAACACAATTCATTATACAAAAGTATTAATAAACACAGGTGAATTTCCTGTTCATTTTCTATTGCGTGAAATAATTTTATTAATTATTCATCTCGGTTGTATGAAATGCGTTGTTGGTTATATTGTTTATCTAAAAGTTAAGGTTACGAGTATTGGAAGTATTTTGTTATTTTAAGCATTAATGAAACAGTTAATCTCTTCAACCATACTGAGCACACACTACTTTACCTATGATATTATATTAACAGAAGTATTTTACTAATAGTTGAAAAAAGCCTTGCTTCTTATACAGAAGTTGTAGTCGTCAATTAATCGTAATTAGACCATAATTCATTATCATTTTTTTTTTGATGAAAAATACAATTTCCTAATGCAATTTCCCGCATTATTAAACTGTATCTTTGACGTTCTTTTGTTCGCGCAATTAGCTCAAAAACAAGTACAAAGTTCTCAGTTCACGTTATAACTTAATAATTAACTTTATCTTTATGTCCCTATTTATAGATTTATAACTTTCTATTTATCAGTATGTTGTCGGGTCGTTATCACATCATAAAACCATTTATATACAAACACAGTTACACACTACGAAATAATTAAATAAAATATATTGTTAAGTAACTCAATTTTTATAAAGATTAAGATTATCATTTTTTTATATCGCTTATATAAAAAAAATCATGTATGCAAACTGTCAAAAGTATGAATATAAACAATCATAAACTCTCGTAAATTATGTAGAGATAGTAAATATAGGTTTCTATAACGTTATTGATAAGATTATTAGTACTTTATTTCTCTATTCATAACTCAATAATAAAAGAATATTCGAGATTCGAGCAAGATGTGACATATATCTTTATCTATTAAAGTTCATGCACTAGTTTAAAGTTCTACTTTCATTATGTTCCTGTTTATCACAAACCTTTTAATAAATTATTATTGTTGAAGTCAATCAGATAGTTTTTATAACATATTTTAATTTCATAAGTATTTTTGTCGCTAATAAACATTATATTTGTCTCTGTTGTTGCCTCCAAGTTTGTAAAAAGTCTGAATTGTTATGATATTTATTTTTCTACTTTATTTGTGCAAACGAATACATTTTTTCTTTTCACATTGATAAGCTGTAGTACTGATAAATATACAGTTATTTTACAGTTACCAAATGCGGTTAAGTAGGTACCTAACATTGCATATATGTATGCTGACCGATTACTTCGTTATTTTAGCCATTACGGACGCTTGCGAGTTTGCTTTGTATTATAAAGTGCTACTCACAATTAATGCGATGTTAGGCATAGTGACGTGCACATCCTTGTAGTGCGCTATGGACTCCTCCTGCAGAAACTGTAGGTCGATGTTTGGCCGCATGCGCATCACGCCGGCCTCCCGGTCTACCGTCAGATTTCTATTGGTACGGAACTCTCTGCAACAATATATACAATTATATATAAAAAGAAATAGACGAAACAAAACAACTCACGCCCATAACATATAGGGAAAGGCAATGATTTCCACTTAGCAAGGTCCTAACTTATCTCTTGCCTGTTCCACATACATACATCTATCCATGGTCGGTTTATAGGTACATATTATATTTAGCACAAGTATAGATTGTCTTGAATAATGCGTCATCTCCGTGTATAAATCGGTATCTGCCTACCCCACTGACTCTACTTGCTTACTGTGAGAAGGTAAATGATCTGCTCGTCATTGTTTGATTAAAAACTATCGCCTATTATAAAAAGTATATTATTAACATGTTAAAAAGTAGAAATGAAGTGAGAACATACTTATAATTTAAATTTACGTCCGCCACTGTTGAAATACGATTATTTAAACATATACTAAATTTAAAAGTCACATATTTAAATATTTTTGACTAAAATCCAGCGACTAAGAGTTTACGCTAAAAATTCAAAGACTTTTTGTCGCATGACTACAGTAGTAATAATTCAAAACGTTGTCAAATTTCCAGTCTTTAAAATATTCTAAAAAAAACTTGTTAATCTATTGTTTTGACGTCATAGTTACTTGTGAAATGTAGAGCCAGGGGTCACGCTTGTATATAATTGTTAAGTATAAAAAATACCACTGCTATATTCTAAAGTAATGGATTTTAAATTACCGCTAAGTCCATGAAAAACTAGAATAGAATAGCGTTTTAACGACTTTACTGTGGGGTTAATATACCATTTACATTGTCAAAATAACTACAAAACAAATAATTTTAAATCATTCTCTTTGGAAGAACAGAAATAATATTTCTTCCTAATTAAAGAAACAAAACTTAAGTTAGATCTCCGATACACAATCACAAATATGCATAAAACTAAAAAAATAAAATAAAATATAATATTAACACTTTGTTAAGCGTGGTCCAATATCAACACCATTATGACACTTACTGAAATCTAAATGGTCCGATTTCTTGGAGCTTCAATGTCTTGTTACTTCCCTTGAGGTACTGGTCAACATTGGTGTAGTTGAACACGTAGACCTCAGAGAACAGCTGGTACGTCGGATTCTCCCACATCTTAAAGATGAACTTGCCTTCTTGTATGTCCAAGTACTGCGAGAGAATATAGAACATAATTATAGAGCGGCTAGAATTACGATATGTGTTAGTCACGATTAATGGTATACCGTTTTCTGGCTACCTCTATATTTACAGGTGTATGTATTCATTTTTAGACAAAGATAAATACTACAGCTCTCAGTATAATGATCATTTTTAGAAAGTCAACATTGGGTCTGTTAAAAAAACTATTCGTATTTTCTTCTAATTAAAATTTTAAAGCTTTGAAATTACCAATACGTTCAAGGTTAATTCGTGACTTAGATATAACTAAAGTTGCATAGTAAATGTTTAGTAGAATAATAATATAAACAAAGGTTGTTAACCTCAGTAATAAAATAATGAAGTTATCGCTTAATGACAAGCTTTACAAACAATAATATTATAACAACAAAGAAGCAAGTAATTGTGTAATTATTTATAGTATCTGTAATTAATATAAATAATTACTTTAATTAATGTTATTAATAATAAATTTATCTTCACTTTTATTTATTAAAAATTAATATTAGTTGGTAGCATACTGATTGAAAATCGAATTTAATTGATAAAAACAAACAAGGAGTATAAAGTTTTTGCTTCACATTAATATAATTATTGGTCATTTTAATCCAAAAAAAGATAAACAACTTCTATGTCTGAATTAAATGTATGATATTCATTGATGACTTAATTTAATTAATTCAATGATACATTCCTAAAATAGCAGGTAAAGCGTTAATGTATTGCATTTTAATAAAGTATTGATTAATTTGTATTGACCACGTGTAGAGGTCAATGAACGCGCGACTAGGTCAGGGTCACGCGTGGTAATTATACAACGAGAAAATCAACCGTTTGCTTATTCTCTTGAGCTTTTATAAATTAAAAATTCAATAAATTATAACTTCTAATCGATACAGAAATATCGAAAAATATAAATGGTTATAAAAATACTTGTCAAAGTTCATTATAAACCTAAAAATGACAATGAATTTGTAAATAATTTTAATATACAATATTACAACATATATTTGAAATAAATGAAATTAGGCAATGCAAGGATTCCATTACGTTAATATTTAAAAATTACTTAGTTGTTTTTAACTGCTGATATTTCCAAGATATTTTAAAATCTGATGAAGCTTTTGTGTAACTGTTATGTCAATCGCATAGATATAAAAGCGAAGGTTATCAATTGTTTCATAGCAATTATAAGACATAACAAAGAATTGTCTTCAACAACATTGAATATGTATAAACATGGGAGTGCAATGTTGACTTTGCTAATAACACTGGCACTGATTTGTGCGTTAAGTGGTTAAATAAATATAGTTTCCTGTTCGTCTACACTGTGGTGAAGGTTATTTTAAAAAAAAATCAGCGAATTTATCTATGTAAGCAAAAAAAAAATTTTTGAAACTTTTGCATGGACATAGAAAATAACATAAAGTAACATGGTCTGAAAGCTTAGTACGAAAAGGATCTTGTGTGCTGTCGTAATTCGGTTTGACTTGTGGCCACCAGTTCCAATATCCTTGTCGGTATGATTGAAAAAAAATCTTTATTCTCAATGTTAAATATGTTAACGACTATTTAATCAATTGTCTAACATTTGATCGTTAAAATAATGCATATAATTAAACAAAACATTAGACGCAATTCTAAATTACTGGTTTGTAAATAATCCGCATATCCGACCTAAGTAAAACTGTTAAAATAATAATTTGTTTAATTTTAATACAGTATTAAATTATCCGGTTATGACTTTTTAAATGCTCTGCTGTTATTAAAATAAATAACG
The DNA here is from genome assembly GCF_000836235.2 of Papilio xuthus. NCBI lineage: Eukaryota > Metazoa > Arthropoda > Insecta > Lepidoptera > Papilionidae > Papilio > Papilio xuthus. Next base: position 430,953 of record NW_013529082.1, read on the forward strand.
CATTATTGATTTATGGAAAATAAAGTTTCCGCATTAGAAATACAAGTATGAGATGTAATTAACTTATAATGTTCTGAGATATTTGCTACAAAGGCTTAAAGTTCTATAAGTTTTCAGTACTTACCCAATTTGTAAAAATCTTAACTGGATCGATGACAACGGATACAAGTGCTAATATTGCCAGCAGTGTACCATACACTACTTTGACCACAGACTCTGTAACAAAACATACTATGAGTATTTTCTAGAAGAGATAAATACGGCATCTTGAGTAATATATTACGTAATTTTCAACGGATAGCGTTAAGTTAAGCGTAATATTAAAACTCTGAAGAAAAACATTTTTTTAAATAAAATAAAATTTCTCTAGTCAATAACGCAACGAAATAAATTTTAATTATTGTGAAAAAATCTAAAAGAGTTATAGTAAATATGTAACTCTTACGTTTCTTTTGAACGGTAAAGTTCTGTATCTTCATGATGGAGATTCGGCCCTTGCTCGGCACCTGTTGTAACGTCTTTTTGGCTCCCACCACCATCTTGCATTTATCTAAAACAAAGTTTAAACAGACCTTATTAACTTCTGAAACAAGTACTCGATTAACCGTGGGTTTCTGATGCGAACATCTCTGTATATATCATATCGTTTTGTAAAGGATAATGATAGGGATGACGACATGTTTTGATCTCAAAAACCAATAGTAAACCTGCGTAAATTTTGACGACAACGTTTTTCTTTTCAAATACATATCATTAGCGAGCTTCTGTAAAAATTAACCAGTTGCTAAATTATTGTATACGTTGACTGTTACCTCGTTTTTTCTATCGAAGAAAAAAATCACATGACATTTTAAAAACGCGTTTATATTTAAGTTATACAGTTTTTGACGTATCTAACTTACAACTTAGAGACGGCATAATAAATAGCTTAATATTCATGTGGATATGAATTTTAAGAAATGGCCATAAATATGGTTGCTACATTTGATTTAAGCCATAAATTTATTAGGTCTTGATTTTATTCGTTTAATAAAATTATCTACATGCCGAAGATTAATTTTGTACAAGTAATTTGTAATAATTTATAATATTATTTAACAATGAATAAATCATGACACAAATCCAACCGATTAAGAATTACATTATGTATTATGAATTGAAATATATTAATATCTTTATAAAAATGTTAGATAAAAATAAGATAAATCTTTTAGCGTGCAGCGAATAAAGTAAAATATAAAACAAATTAAATAATCTTATTAATTTTATAAATACGAATGTGTGGATGTAAAGATGGATGTTTGTTAGAAGGTATCTTAACCCTTAATAGGGATAAGGGCAGATTGATGATGATCTTCAGAACAGCAGCATGGATGTCGCTGAAATTTGACATATTGTGGAAACATCGATTACTGATTAAGTTTTTTTTAATTCCTTACGGACGGAGTTGAGTGATACTTAGTAATAATATAGAGCGAATAAACTGTGGGTTCTCACAAGGAGGCAACCTATTCCCATTCCTTTCCATATTTAAGATGACAATATATACAGAACAATGGATGTCGATTGTATAAAATAAAAGGTAAAGACAAAACAATGCGTTTGGCAAAATAGATAATAGTTATGACGCAAATACTGCTATCAAATATCGCTTTGCGATTCCTTTAATTGCCTTCACAATATAAAATAACTGCTATTAAACTACTTGAAATAATAAGCTTCAATACTTCATATATTTATGCTAATTGCGTTTGACAGCAAATCGGTAGAATTAAGTTCGTCTAGACTGATTTACTGTATACAGGATGATACAAACATCTTTGCTACAGCTTTAAAACTTGCAACAGGGTGACTATCTATTATGTGTAATCTCTGCGTGTTTCCAAGATATTATTGTCATCCTTTTTATTCCCTTAAAAAATAAAGACAACAATATTAGAAGTGATTTGTATCAACCTGTATATAAGACGTGCATGTAAATAAAGACTAAAATTGAATAACCTCGCTTGATCTTTGAGTGCAGTCTCAATTAGTAATTGCTTGTTGTTCACAGAACAATAATTGTTACTAATGTTTAATAAGGTTTAACCAACCATTAAATAGATATACAAATATATCATAAGAAAAAATATAGTTAACGATGTGTTTTTGCAACGAACAAAGGTAATTTTTTTTAGTAATTTGACTCGGAATTCGCGCGTGTAAAGACCTTAATGACTCTTGAGTTTTCGTCGTTATCACTAACTACGCCCCGCAGTTTTGCACGTGTCTTTTTCCTTCTTGCTACTTTTTTTTTATTCGATAACATAAACTGAATAAAGTAACTAATTCCAAATCTGGAGATTTTTTCTTCTTCACTTACACACTCATGGTTAGTTACTTCGGTTTCGCTACAGCTTAAGACCCGTCGGGACTTTTTCAAGCTTAGTGTAGTTCGACACAAGATTACTCATGGCTTGAGGCTTTTTAAGAAGTTTATAAAAATGTTATAATTTTAGTGTAAATAATGTTCGTGTATAGTCAAACACAAATACTCAAGTTACTGAACGTCCCCAAGATAATTAAAAGACCTTATGACACCGAAAAGTTATAATCTCAAGTGGTTGGAGATGTCTATGGGAAGCGTTCACTTCTTTATCGAAACCACGTGGCATCTTTATGACATAAATAAATTAGCATACCATATATTTATACATAATATAAATTCATGTTTCTACATTTAAAAACTCGGGGAACCGGCTCAAATGACTGATTTACGTTTGCAAAAACAATTGAAATTCTTCACGTTACTTATGTTAAAGCAAGAATCGTTACAAGCGACTTGCTTCTCGTATTTAAAGGAATACATGTTTCCGTGGTTTTTACTCCATCTCTAACACGAGTTTGTAACCATTATACTCCAATTTGTTGAAAAAAAGTTGGCAAATACGAAAATAATTGCCTTATCATTGATTGTAACGTAAAACTTAGTATCTTAGAGTTTATCCAAACGCAGATATTTAAGACCGCCGGTCGCTCAGGGATTAAAGCACATGACTTGTAATCTGCAGGTCTTGGGTTCGAATACCAGCATGTACCAATGTGTTTTTAGATTTTCGATTTACATATGTATCCGACGTTCTTACGGTAAAGAAAAACATCGCGATGCAACATGCACATATTGTATACGAAGAAAATTGAAGATATGTGTGAAGTCAACCAAACTGCATTGGGCTAACATGGTCGACTATGGCCTAATCACCCTTAACTTAGGGTAGGCTTTGAGCCCCTCGGTGGGGACGTATAGTGAGCTGATGATGAGAAATTTAAGTAACCTCTAAAATATGTCTTGGAAATGTTATATTTATACAGCAAATCTGTGTAGACGGACTAAATACGGTAGTGTTTGCGTTGTTTTATTACAGTTTGCTTGCTTGTACAGCTTTTAGTGTGTTAGTATTACAGTAGACTTGAATGCTAACAATATAAAACTGTATACAAAGCGATTTTATGACATATTTTTTAATCACCAACTCATTGTTTAAAATTTCAGTAAAAAAAATCAATACTAAAAATTTTACAAATATTTCTTATAATTATACAAAATAAAACTCTAGGCTTCTTTTAGCATATGATTTAATGCAAGGATTTAATTTCACGATCGCGTAATTGTACTCGTATATCCGTATTCATAACCATTAGTGCTTGTTCACGGCAAGTTGCGGACGCGTCAGCGGGCGCGGTCGCGAAATTTCAATCCTATATGCAAGTGCTCACACAGGAATCTCACTTGCGTTCATCGCTCTCGCGCGTTAACATGCGACCACTATTTTTAATGCGAATTTAAATTAAATAAAACGATTTAAATTAAATAAGACATGATTCAATTTGTAGGATATCTCTGAGTGATGTACCACACAATACACTTATCGAATATCGAGGGTCGCAAAAAATCAATGTCCAATTATATAACGCCTCTTTAAATTATTCATTTGATTCACCAAAAAAATTATGACAGCTTTTATTCAAATTTAATTCCTATGTATAATAAAAAAAATGTAATGCCTGTATTGTCCATAATGACATAATATTTTTTCCTTTGCAAAGTCTCGTACAAAAGGATTGTACACGAAATGTTGATTATGGATTAAGGAAGATAAAAACTTTTCAGTGTTATGTTGATACGAAGCGAACTTGATTTCTTACTTTAAAGTAGTCGAAGATGATAGTTTAAAATAATGAAGTCAAAAAAATTAAAAAACTTTTTCCATTTATAAATTAACGTTCAAAATTTTTTATCCATTTATGTTTTTAAAATTATAAAAAATTGTAACTAGTTAATATTTTTCGGGGCCGTGTCTCATCACTATTCCACTATTTAATAATGCTAATCAAATCGTAAGCTTTTTGCGAATCTTTAAATATTTATTAATGGATCGTTACGTGGATATAATTTTAAAACGGAAGGATATAAAATTATCTTGATATTTTGTTTATCAATACTCGTAGTATTTGGTAATATTCCATGTTATATTCAAGGTATAGTTCATGAAAAAGTTATTGACTAAGCTCCACCAACATTTTTTTAAAAACATCATTTACTTTTCATACTTGTGACTATTGGTTAAATAAAAGCAATATATTAGATTTATTTGACCTTAAATTAAAATTGCAAATTAAAAATAAATTAAGTATGTGTTATTCCTTTTTCAAAGAAATCTGTGGAAAAACCCCAATTACGGAAGTTAGTCATTTTCATATATATTTAAGTAATAAAAATGCCATATAAAAGATAAACCGGAAGGAACTAAATCAAAACAACGCTCCTAGACACGCCAGATGACTAATCTAAAAGGTCATAAATAAATTTAAAATCAATGTCACAGATATGTTTCGAAACTTTCCTTGTTTTCAACACAACAAGCATGTATTTATTCTATGGTAGAGTTGCCTTGAACTCACCACACAAATAAATTCTAAGGAAAATCTAAAGCATCGGTTCTCCGCACAGATCAATACAATGGTTTGCTAACACTTCCGTGTATGTTAAACTCAAAATAAATATTTAATAACTTTTTTATTCAATTTTGTATTAGTATGTTACAACTGAATATTTATGAAATCTTTTTTGTTCTAAAATTAAGGGTTAAAAGAACATTTTACTGCCTAATTTTATTATTAATTAATCTATTTGATAATCATTATAAAAACGTTAATTTATTTCTTTTTATTTAAATGGACCGAAACTTTTTATTATTATTATTATTACCAGTTTCATTTTTATTTCATTGTAAAATAATAAAAGCTAAATATTTAGTAAACCACATAGAAGTAACATTATAGATTTCGTGCAAACAATATGTTTGTCTACCATTTATCACAGACGTTTACGAGAACATCTAGCTTGGGGTTTCTGTGAATCACAACCATGTGCGGAAAATGTAATACCGTTAAATTTTTCAATGCTAAAAAGGGATCAATGAAAAATAAATGCTTCATATTTAAACTTCGAAGGTCTTTAGATAGAATACTACACCATTTCTAATCTAGGATAGCTTTTAACAATCTATACTCCAAATAAAAAAGTAAGTTTAACTTGCGTAAAGTAAACATTTGGCAGAAAATAAAGTAATTAATAATATCTATTCAAATTTTTAACGATAACAGATTCGATCTATACGATATTATTTTTTTAAATCTATAACTAGCTGTCGCCCGCGATTCCGTCCGCGCGGAATTAAAAAAAATCTTAATAGTAGCCTCAGTGTTCTTCAAGACTATGTCCAATATCTATGCCAAATTTCATTAATATCCGTTGAGCTTAAGAAGAAATATATTAAATAGGGTTTAAACAAAACTGATTGTAAAATGATTTAATTAGAGTATAATTTAAGGTTACACGCTGTATATCAAGGTTTATTACACCATAACAACTTTCAATCCGAACAGACGAGTGGTTAACTGAGGTTCTTTCACACGCAAAGTTCTAGAAACTTCAGTATTAGTTACCATGTCTTAGAATGAAATGTAAATCTAACAACTGTTCCACAATTGGATTAGTTTTATTAATATAAATGGAGTCTATGAAAGGTGCAACAAGAATAAAAAGGGACTGGTAATTTGTTTATCGCTGTTGACTATTTTTAGCTTAGAAACAAATAAGTTTGGATGATGTGAATGAACTACTGAGAACATTAGTAATAGCATTAAATTAATTTGTCACACCACCAAAACAAATGGTACTTTGTAGACAAAAAGCTCGGTAATTACATAAAAAAAAGTAATTTTCATTCTAAAACACTTTAAATTTACTTAAGTTACCAAGGAATAAATTATTCACGGTCTCTAAATTTAAAAACCACAATAAATCATTATATAAATAGACGCAAGTGTCTTCTATTAGATTAGCTATATATTTATATTTTTTGTTACTGAAAGTTTTTTTAATGATAAATTACGTATATGCACTTCTTTACCACATTAAGTATATCTGTGTCGAATTGGACGTTTATCCGTGCAGTCAGTTTCCTTAAAAATGGGTACAAAATTTACGCTTTACGTATTAATGATAAGTACTAGATTAATTTGAAACCTAATGCACTAAAATGTAAATAATTATCGCACGTATGTCGAGCCTTGATTACACTATATTTGATAATACACGTCTATCCAGCGAGGATGACTGTACGCTAGTCTTTATTAGTCACTAACTGTCGCCCGCGGCTCCGTTCGCGTGGTATAAAAATCTTTTTTAGTATCCTATGTGTTCTTCCAGTCTAAGCTATACATCTATGTCAAATTTCAGCGTGATCTCTGCAGCCGTTCTGGTACACCTTCTAACAAACATCCATCCATCTAATTATTTGCATTTATAATATTAGTAAAACAAAAGAATAAACGTTCATTAATTTCCATTACATTCAATAAAATAAATATAATTATGAATATACTCAAAATGATAAAAAGTTGCGTATATTATTTTTGTTTTGATATGCATTTTGTAAAAAAAACGGCAGAAGGAAAATTTTGCTCCGTCTTAAGATTGGACCGCTTGAACCAGTCCGTTTATGTCGGCCCTAAATTATTTCTTTATACGTAAAATTCTTCGCCAATTTCAAGTTCAAGGTGTTTTATCGAGTTGATATAATGTGTCCAATAAGGATGTGCGAAGTCACTAGAATCCCTTTTCCAATAAACGAACCTAAGCAACTATTATGTTTAATTATCGCATAATACTTTTAACACAATACTGGATTATTTTATCATATGGTTCCCTGCTAAAGTTCTTGTCTAAAACATATTATTCTTTTTTTTAGACAATAAGGGAAAAGCAATGATTATGGTTTCAACTTATAAGTATTTCGGTTAATTTTTTTTTAAGGACGTGCACGAATTAACACAGTCAAACCTGGATAAGCGAGAAACCTCTGTAAACGAGAATCGTTGTCCAGACCCGGCGGACGACCTCCATAAGCGAGAAACTCGTGTTAGAGAGAAACCTTTTTAAGCGAGATAAATATCGCGGCCCAGGTGCAGCTGTAGTCTATCAAAAGTTATCTAATTTTAAACGTTATATATAAATGTTCGACTTTAGTAAAGTAAATAATCAGTGTACATATCATTTTTAAATGAGTTTATTCAACTGATCATCAGATTGAATTGATAATACACAAAACTGAGATTTAATTTTTTTAATTTAATGTTTTTTTTTACATTTCAATACATTATTAATTCGTTTAAAATGTTTAAATTTAAGAGATTGTTAAAGATAACAGTTATAAATCTAAGTTTTATCGTCGATTTATCCAAAAAAGAAAAAACTACAAAAGGATAAACGCATTGTCTTCGTTAAGCTTATGATAAATAAGAGGTATTCATTGGTTTATATCTTATTTTTATGCTAAATATCTTAAAGTTTGTAATATTTTCAATTAAACTGTGTAAAATAATATTATGAATTTAACGATACTTTACTGTTTTACTTGTAATTTTTTTAATTCATACAAAGGTTTCAATAAGACTTGTACAAGCGCTGTTATTAAACTTTAAATATTAAATACAGCATTAAATAAGGTTCATAATCGTTTGTATAACATGGATATTTTACTAAATTTGTGTTTGGCATGTATAACGGCGTGTCTAATATTGATATTTGATTCTTAGATTTTTTTTGCATATTAAATGAAGTTTGTACATAATTCAGTGAGTCAATATTATGATAGACATGTCTACTTTCATTCAATAACAGTTTAAAGATGTTGTACACTAAATACTTACGTAAGAAAATATTTATTTTATAAAAAATCTTTTAGACATAAATAAATATTCTATTTTATCAATAGTGTAATACATCGTAATACTCTGATAATGATTACTATATAGCATAGTTTAAACTTTGTTCAAAATTCGAGAAAAATCATAATCAAACATTTCTTACATAATTATTATATTAATAACAATTATATTATTTTATTTCTGAGTAATAGTGATTTTTGATGAAAAAAAGGTAATTATTATATTAAATTTATAAATTTTTGTACTAAACTACATAATACAAACAAACAAAACTTTTATTTAAAAACCATAAATGATAGGTATGTACCAGATAAGATCAAACTCAGAAAACAACTATAGTGGAGTAAATTTAAATGACACTAAAATATTCAATTGTTTTTGTATCTTGATGCCACCGTATCATTTGTACGTGATTTGACTGGAAGCCAAATACAAACAACTTGATTTCTTTTTACGATTAATACAGCCGAAGGATAATACTAAAATACATCCCACATTATGTAGAAATATGTAAATGGTTATGACTTGTCATAGATCCTTTCTTTGATTTTAAATGTACATCTTTGACTATAAATACCTTTCTGTACTTTGAAAATGTTAAAACAATCGTGTAGATTTTATAAACAATGCTTTATTTTATAATCTTCTCTGCACTTCAAACAGTAATAAACACTTAAATAAACTCGGTTCATATACTTTTGACTAGGGATCCCTTTTGGTAATATTTGACAGAACCCTTGATTCTATGTTTGATTATTCTGAGCCCTAGAATTACTTATAATTCTATTCTCGCGTTCAGTTGACGTCCTGTCCTAACTTTACATTAAACTTTTAACGGATTTTTCCCTTGGAGCATTATAGTATCGGTTTAATACTTTATTAAATGAAATAAAAAAATTACATAAATTAGTTTTAAACCTAATGAAATGTATACTTAATTATTTATTTTAAAAGACGCATCATTTAAAAAATATTATATTCATTGAAAAAAAATAATTTATTGTTTTGTTAAAGTTATATAATTATGAAATATTAAATTTCTTTACAAAAAATTATTATTTAATTTTTAATTTCACTGATTATTAAAAATATGAAGCAATAGCTTATTATTTAAAATTTAAAAAACATACCTTAATATCGATTACTTTTCCAAAATCACTACACAGTTTAGCGCACAATTTTCTCGTAAAACCGCTACGATTGTATATCGTCCGCGAGATGCGCATTCGTTGCGCCTGCGCAGCATTGACTGAGATACGGCGGTGCGGGTTCGATATCCTATATAAGGCTCAATCGCATGCGTCGATAAACAGTTTTTTCTAACTCCATTGACGTACTTCAAAAACTCGAACTAACTAATATATATATATAACAATAACTAAATCGACAGGTGAATATTGTGCGACTAAATTTTCTGTCCCGGTAAGAGAGATCGCGGTATCGCGGTTAGTTCACACATAAATACGTTAAAACAACTGAAGCATAGAAAATGACAAACATGACTAGACATCTATTGTAAAATATCACAAGGATGTTGCACTTTTTTGACACTGCCAACGAGTTTAGTTTGACTTATGCCCCCCGGGTCAGATAAGTTTGTCAGTCTGTATGTCTGTGTAAATAACACGTTTTAGTACGTTTTGTATTCATTATTTCTTAAAAAAAGACATACATTCAAAATTAAACATTAAAATTAAAATGCACATTTAAAATTATTTGTATATTTTCCTTGTGTTTAAAAGCAAACATAAAAGACACAATATTTCAATAAATTTATAATAGTTCAACAAAATTATTAACTATCACTGATTCCTATTTTATATTTAAGATTATTAACAAGTCAAATAAGTATAATTTTACAAAACTAAACAATCTATGTAATAGAAATTAATATTTCTATGTTCGTCCCATGTGCGTCCTTAAAGCACTAAACAGACAGTATCAACTTCTTAAAACGTAAAAAAATTGTATCAAATTGCGATAAATAATCGATATTAACACGAACAACAATATAACTCACGAACATCCAACTGATATTAACGTCAGAAAGGTAGACATAAATATATAGAGCATGTTGAATAAAATCGATTAATAAAACCCGGAGAAGAAACGAGAAAACTCTGTATTAGCAATATTGCTTACGTAAAAACTAACACTTATAATTAGATGAAAAGATAAGTACTCTAATGTCAACGTCTATAAACTATGAAGCTGTGATACTATTTCTAACAATGGCAGAGCAATCGATGAGACAGGTGTTAATAATGTGTAACTTATGTAAACGATTACATCCTTGTATATTACAACAAGCAATAGTTAATTGAAAACTGAGTTATAAATATAAAGATAAAATTGGATCAAGATTTTTTTATTATGTTCAATAGCGACATCTGTCGTATGTCTTTGAAAATAAATTAATAAAATTAATTTACTAAACCTGACTGATTGTAATACGAAACTTCGAGAAAATACGAATCAAATAACTTCACTCATAAAAGCCGAGCAATTTAGACTGAAAGTCAACATGGAACGAAAGTATATAATATATGAACTTTACATATAGGTAATTAATAAGATTTTAAAATTACCAAAGAATTCATCTTTCCAATAATGGAAATGACTAAGGTCACCGTGAAATGGACATCAAAGAGACTTTAAAAAACTTCGAAAAAAATCTATTCTACATCATCTATCTATTATACATCAAAACAAGGAGTAACAAAGTTATAAATCACGATACAATTTTTTATTGAATACACCTAAAAAATGAAATCGGTCTCGTGTTATTTAGTAACCTCACTCAACTACAATCTGATATACATCCAATTCACTCGTGTGTTTTGTATGAAGTATTTATAGATTTCTTTCATACTCTCTGTTGGAGATCAAATTAACTCTTAAATTTAAAAAAGAAAAACATCATAACAGCGGTTAAACTTCAACTTATATTTATTCAAAGCTTTGCAAATAATAACATATTTATAAAATTAATTATTCAAATTCATAAAACTTCTTTAAAAGGACATGAAAAGGAAATTGTCTTTTTTTCAAAAATTTAAGCTCTATTAGCAAATGTAAGCAAAAAGTTAAATATAATAATAGATTCGTATTTCAATAGGCTTTAAACAAAAATATTTTATCGGTAAAGTTTGCCGTTATTTACAATATCGAAATATTTATGTAACATTTTATGTTCCCCTAGGATCTTTTGTAAAATTCTAAAATAACATGATATTGTATATGTATTTCATGAAATCAATTATATTTCAATATGTATACAGGGTGTCCCAAAAGGTTACGTACATAGGAAGGGGGATGATAGGGGTGGTCACACACAAAAACTTAAAAAATTTACACCTTCTGGGGCAATTTTTATTTACTTTAAAATCTTCGTTAGTTGTTTTTTTTTATTTCATGTTGATAAAGGGTTATTGACTATAACATAATAGCTTTTTTTTAAATATAGCAATATTTGTAGATCAAATCGATCGATATTGGTTACAAAATTGCCCCAGAAGGTGTAAAATTTTTAAGTTTTTAAAAAATGCCCTTTATTTTTTTTTAATACCCAGAGGGGAATTTTTATTTTATTTTTCTGGTGACCCTTGTGAACACCCCTATCATTCCCCTTCCTATGTACGTAACCTTTTGGGACACTTAACTGTATACACATAATGAGGCATTTTTACAATCACAATATTATTAACAATGTGTACAAATATCCATAAAAATTCCATTAATTAATAACAATGTTGCAGTCATAATTAAATATAGAAATTAATGGTTTTTTGTCCTTATTGTTTGACATTGCTTAACTTACCTCATGCAACAAAGTTAAATTTAAAAAAAATGGCAAATAAGCAATAAATCTTAAAGTGACACTAAACGAGGAAGAGAATAAATAAATAAATTTACTACTACAAGCCTTTTAAATTCTACAGTTTAGACAAAAAAAACAAAACAGTAGTTTTATTGTTTGTTTAATTATTATTTATCGTATAACGTTAAAATATGTTTTAATTCGCTTGAAGTTTTAGCATTTTTTTACATTTATTTATTAAAGTCAGAAGAGTTTCTTTGCGTCTATCAAATTAAACATATTTGTACTTAAATTTATAGAAAATGTAAAAACGTGAGTCGATGTGAAACAGTATAAATAGAATTTCTTAATATCAGTCTAAGCCACAGCTTTATGGGCATGTTATTTTGAAAACACTTTAGGGCTTAAGTAAAGTAAAATTTTAAACTTAAGTCCCTTATCTGTCTCTCTATCTAACTGTCTTTACATGACCCCAAATGTGAAAAGACAATTAAAAACTTTTCTGTTTCTTGTTAAAAATTCTCAATAGTTTCACGAGAGGTCTAAACTAGCAGGATATCAGATGACAGTTTTATATTACAAATGCCAAGCTTCCAGTTCTCACGTCCACGATTCAGATGTAAAGACCTTACTTGATTACGTGACTGAATTCGCAATGTGTCAGAATATCAAATTACATGATTTTCATGCTTTCGACCTAGAGCTTACCATAGACCTATAAATTTACAGACGCGGAAAGGACTCAGTTTCGGAACAAGTGAAGCATTTACACGTTGTAGTATATTGGTATGGTGTTAGTTGTCTCGGGCGACAACGTCATGTCACTCGTGACAGCCAGCAGGCGACCGACACCTTTGTGTGAGGCGATTATATATGTTGTGTGGCGTCGATGAGCCGTAATTTTCACAAAGACTGGGGACGTTACACACATATTTACTTGATATCACGCAAGTAAAAAGTTATCATAAAGTTATTAGGAATTAAAACCAGAAAACAATAAAAACAGTTTAGGGACAAGTTAAATTGAATGCTTGCTTTAAGGTCTTGTCATAAAAAAGAGCGATAACTCAGTGATAACCTCGATCAGTCAAAAGTCGTTAAAAATGTAGAGATATGAACAAAAAAATAATCTCATAGCGAGTGAGATAAAGGCAGAGAAATTATGAACACTGATACGAGGCATATGTACAGATGGGACAAGCGATGGTTACATGCAGGCTATACTTCATTTTTTGATGATTCGAACGTTGACCATCACTTAAAAGGCATTGTCTTTATTTGAATAAGCTTATTTCAAATGTTTTTATACCTTTATCTTAAGTAATATGGTACCGGATGTAATTACCGGAGATTTTGTCTTAATGTATTAACAAATAATTAACTAAAACAAACATTGTCAGTTTCCGTTTATTTATTTGCAAAGCTTTGTAGTTAATTACTGGAACAGTACTTACGACTTTGATTTTCTGTGCTATTATCCTTTTTTTCTCCTTACATCTATAAACAAACTGATTTAGAAAACCAAAACAACACGACTCACTGAATAACAATATTCAAAGAGTTATATTCGAAAACGTTTTACACTAATTGAGAATGTTATTACCTACGTTCACACGTGTGTGGACGTAGCTATGCTACACGTGCTGATGTAAAACTGACTGCGACACTTTGAGTAAAAATGAAAATCGAGTGACAACTCATTCGTTATAATCTTTTTGGTGTTTTATATTTCATGTGATCACAACGGAACTTACTTACATAAAACCCCACAAACATACGCACGAAAAGCTTTACCTTCCTGAGAAAAAAAGATGACGTCAGACAAATAAATCGGTGGAAGTAATGCGGTCTCCTTTGAAACGTATGGAAAAATAACAATATTAAAAAACAAACAAATGTAATGTACTTTATACAATGACTAATTCAAGCAGTATTTTTTTATTTTAATCAAGTATTATATATATTTGTTCAATATTTTAAATCAAGTTTAGTGCACTCGCGACAAAACTTGTTCCAAAGCTTTTGTACTCGGCTTACGTAACCGCAAATAAATGAACGCTGAGGAAAACTTGAAAGAAAAACTCTTTTATAAGTATATCGTATAAAAAAAGGAATCTGAACTCTGTCGCTTTTATTATATAAACATTATAAAAAGTGTAATTATGTAATATTATGTGCTATTATACTATAATCAAGTTTAATTGATTGTTCTGAGTTATCATGTATTCGGGCTTAAGTGACTTTATTATTAATACTCATTGTTGTCTCTGTTTCGTGAAAGAGAATGAAAGGGATATGAAATATTTATTAATAGACTCACTGCAGCGGAGCTCTACGGTTAAAAGCAATGTAAGCTACGCTAAGCTAGTCATAAACTAATAATGTGTCCCTACTGAGAGACCCGGATCCTACCCGAAGTTAGGGTGACTAAGTCAACCACGTTGGGCCAGTGCGGTTTGGTTGATTTCACACATATGTTTTTTAAATTACTTCTCAAATATGTGTAGGTTGCATCACGATGTTGTCCTTCACCGTAACAAAGTTAGATAAATGTAACATATCAAAGGCATACGGTCCGACGACATAAAAGTTTTTCTGTCCTAAAAAAATGTTTTCCTTTTACACTTTTATATACACTATATTATATAATACTTTGAAGTAATTAGTCATTTTTGATATAATTACGTGCTGGTACGCATGCCTAGTTCAGTTAGTTGACAATAATTGTATGAAATCATGTAATTTTCATTTTATAAGAAACTAGATGGCGCTGATAATTTTAATAATCTCACTATAATTTTAATTACCTTAATTCTACATGATTTTGCTGACATGTTCCGTGTTCAATTATATATGGAGTTATTCTCTAGAATTTATTATCATACATCTACGTCAGAGGATGACGATTCACGTGTTTACGTTCGAATACGTCACCATTTTTGTATCGCGTAGTTTATAGACCTCAAAAGGTCAATCAAAAGTACAGGCGAAAAAAATATTTGTTTATCTGATCCGATCGTTTAAGCCTTGCGTAGTGTCCCTTAAATTGCATTTTTAATTATTAAAAAGTATTGTTACGATTTTGATTAAACATTAAAAAAGAAACGTAAATAAAAAGAAAAATCAAGACTTAAAGGTACGAGTAACTAAAAGTCAAAATCTGCAGAATTTTTTGTATAACAGATTTTACCAAGATAATACAAAGTATTCTTGTAATACAAATTTAAACATACAGCCCATTAATATTGCCTGCTGTTGTAATAAATCATTTTAATATAACTTCGATAATTAGTTTCCATATCAATATCATGAAAAAAATCTGTCGGGAACCTGTATTCGACGGTAGGATGTTTCAAGGGGAAATGTGGGAGGGGAGGGTAATTGGTTTGTAAATGACCTCTGGTAATGACGTCGCGAATCAAAGGTGAACGAGTGTTACAATTTTTTTTGTTTAATAACCGCAATGTAACGCAGATGTCCTACTGGTTATGTTGGTACAGATCATGCAAAAACGAGAAGAAAAGCTTAGTTACAAAGATTTATTTTATGGTACAAGAGTTGCTTGTAGTAAAGAAAGAAATACTTGTCAAGGGGAAGAAAAATGTACAGAAATAATAATAGTAGGGATTTGCGTCATGCGCAAGAGCAACGTAATAGAAATAAGTCCATGTCCATGAGCATCGAAAATCACAATAGTGTTTCCGAAGCTCGTTTGCCCCCTGCTCTCATAAAAAATCAAAAACATGCTAAAATAGTTTTTCATATACTTAACTACATACTTAGTTTTGATTCTCTATTAATGTTTTTAAGAGTTTACTTTGTTATAGCCAAATATGAAAATTGTCAATAAAAACAAAATGCAACAAGAACAATTGAACATCGAAGTATGTTTGTTTCATCCTTGTTCCCTTTAAACTAATAAATAATTCTGCGACTGTTAAAAACTCAGTAAATAACTTTTACAATTTAATGTTCTCCGTGGAATTGTTTATATCCATGTAACCATCTTAGCTAGGTTGTTTACCAGTTTCTGTGAATTTCTTGGAAATCAAATCGAGTTAATTAGAGACTGACAATAGTCAGATTAAATAATAACCACTTATATCTAAACGTTAAAACTAACAAACAATATATGATGAAACATTTTAGTTGTCTTCTGAGTTCGTCATCCATGTTAAAAACAAACGTAACTGCTGTTACAAGCTCTTTTATAAGTGTGTAAAAAATCCCTTGTAATATGTATATGTAGCAAATAATATTTGCATTGACGAGCTTCAGGTCAAAATTTAGCGAACTTCTAATAAATATTACTTTTTATTGCTTTAAATCTTACTAATATAATAAATGCAAATGTTTGTATGGTTGGATGGTGGATGGATGTTTGTTTGAAGGTATCTCCGTTCTGTATGGATTTCGGTGAAATTTGACATACATGTAGAACAGCCTGGAAGAACACACAGCTAGTAATTAATAATATTTTATCCAAAAACGTACAGATTTCTCACTCTCTTATTCTATTTAAACAAAATAATCTGTTCAAAAATTGCTTCTCTCTCTACTATGCATAACAAACACTCTAAGTCTAACCCATTTTTTGCCAATCAACCGCAATGTCAACAGACTACACCCAAGTTTACTGAAAAATAACGAAACAGAGACAATGAACATGTGTGAAATGGCCTTATATGTCTGGGACATTCGGGTCGCGAACTTGGCAGGTAGGTATGTCTACCGCACAGTAACGTCATGTCTCTCATTGTCAAGGTTTAAACCGCTTTTCCGCTGAGCAAATCCAAACACTACGGTAGCGGTATTATTGTGAATAGTACAATTACCGCATAATTCGTCGAGCTAGAGGATAGGGATTAGTAGCGTTTACTCGAAAAAATGAGCTTTTAAAAAATATATATATGTCTGTTGTACATGAATTAGTATTAGAAGTTTTTTTTTACTTCATTATTTATCTCAACTACGTATGTTTTATAAGAGCTAGACAAAAGAATCATTGCATCACCTTTGGAAAATATTCATTGGCACAAAACAACTGAATGTGTTTAAGCCCAACTACGATGTTTTTGAGAGCAGAGTGAAGAAGCAATTTCGTGTGTACCATCTTCGTACACATCACCACTTAATAATAAGTAGGTTCTTGGAAGTTAGCGCTGGTTTAATCATTATAAAAAAGGCATAAAAGCGTAAATAAATAACAGGAACTTAAAAGCGAGTCTCGTTATTTTACCTTCTTCATTTATTTCCTTTTTACTAACTTAACTAATATTATAAATGCAAATGTTTGGATAGACGGATGGATGTTATAATGAATCTCCAGAATGGCTGCATGGATCTCGCTGATATTTTAATACCTCGTTGACGGAGTCGCGAGCGACTGCTAATCTGTCATAAAAAGAAGTAAGCATCTATTGTTAAAAGATTTAATGAATTTTGTAATCGAATGTTATCGAATTTTCTTACTTTTGTATTCACAAAAATTAACATAGAGGTGATAATTATGTGTAAAACACTGTATTTACAGTAGATTTTATCAATATAAATAAAATTTATTTCGTTTGTTTGTACATTAAAGCATCCAGCATTCGTTTGTATGAAACTTTGATAGGATGATTTGAATTTTAAGAACACTCGAGCGGATTTTTGCCTTAAATTGTTTAAATAATTAAAAATAATTATCTCTTTTAATAAAACTTTTCGTTTACTCTATATATTTATTTTTAAAATATAATTTAATACTATAATTTTAACTATATAAATAAATACAAATAGACACGAGTCAGGTCGGAAAGTTTTGTCGCACATCGTCATTAACATGTATCAAAGTATTTACAGACGTAAATGTAAGTGGAAAGTTTTAGCATCCGGAATATGTTGGCAAACCACTATTCACATGAAACTTTTTACAGAAAAACCCTTGCGCACAAACTGGGAACTTGCGTAGGAAAGTTACCCCGTGGAATAAAACCAACGTTTAACTTATCCCTGATGCGTTATAACTTGTAGTAATAAACAATATGAAAGTTTGCAATTGCGTGCATAGTTTTTTCTACAGTACTTATAAGTCGGCCAACTAACAATCCGCCAGCTGATTTCGCCGACACCGGAACCGAAGGTACGCACAGGAAAAATGATATTTTCCCTATTGTGTATATCATGACCACAAGTCCACTTCACCGACCAATCCTTTTATAAAACGGTGGTTAAGGGAAGGGGACTAAAATGTCTCTCCGGCAAACACTCCAAAGTACTTCTACTTTACGCCCGTCTTCTGTGTTGTCGTGTTATTGTACCAGTAAAGCGAATTATTTGTGCAGCAGCAAATGCTTATTTAATCAAATCATATTAAATAATTTAAACTTTCAGGGGACTTGATTAAAAATAATTAAAAAAAATGTCTACGACACTCACGGTTACGTAATTGATCACAGTATGATTATTTCTCGATCCCACCAGTCTGTCACCGTATACATTAGATGTGTATAATTTTTCTACTTTTTACAGTTGTTTTGGTAGTATTAACTTTGGCTAAGAAGTATAAACTCAATCGTGGCAAAACTATATCGTAATACGAAGTACGCCATTGATTACGTCAGCGTACGAAGACCCTAGCAGAATCAAGGGTCGAGACAAGCCAATGAATACGTCTACGCTATTAAAATGCAATTACAAAGAAACTATTATTCTAAAGTACATACGATATCGGCGACATCTTCCGGATAAATACGTGCAAGAAATGTTCTACGCAGGAATATATTTGCATATAATATTTATGTAGTATTTTATGATACAGCATCTTAGTCTATACATGTCAATTAATTTGATTTAAGATGTGTTAGCTTTTCATCGTTAATAATATAAAATCAATTTAATTAAATACATTTATTACAAAGGTTTGCAGAGTGCAATATATGTACCTAAGTGACGCAATAATAAAGCTATACGTAGTTTAAATGTTATCCTTCAGAATGCTGATACTGTTAATCATTATTTTAAATTAATAAAATTACTAACATAAGTGTACACAGACTATAAGAGACCAAATTAAACATCAATCTTTGAAATGTAAATTTTCTGAATATTAATGTAGCTATAGAAAACCTTAGAAATATGCCAATCATTCGAACAAAAGTGAAGACGAAAAATAAAAAGAAGGTATAAAAAATCGAAAAAAATAATGTATTATTAGTAGGGTAATAACCCTACTTGTTTAAGTGGGTAATGTTTTCCGCGCCTGTATAAACTTTTATATATGCCAATTTATATATATGCGAGTTTCATTATGGCGACCGACTGAAATGATTATGACGTCATTCGATTATTATTTTTCCTCTATTTATCATAGGATACAGTCAATCCAGTTTTTTTTTCGGTTTTGTAATTAAGAAATAAATATTAATTTACGTAGCCTAGTTAACATTCCCAACGGTTAGCTTTAATAATACAAGACTTTTTTATTAGTTAGAAACTAATAAAAAAAGGTCTTCATAATTCGACTTTGTCCGACCACCATTTATAATCTTGACATAATGTTTACATAATATGTTTACTAGACTTTATTTATATTAACCTTTTATTACCTATAATTAAGTTATTACACGACTTATGTAATCGTATTATTGATCAGATAAGTTTAAGTTTAAAGTTATAAAAGACGGCGTAACTTCACTTCAAAACCTAATAACTCGTGCTGGAAAACATTGTTGTAGAAGTTGACGTTTAGTTAACTGTGATTAATTTTTAATACAAAAGATGTCAAACGAGATTAAATCAATAAAAAAAATCTGCATAATCAATGTTTATTGTAGTTAAATATTTTTTTTAATTTTTTGACAGCGCATTATGTGTGTTTACGTTAAACACAATTAAACAAACAAAAAGCCATCAACAAAGGAAGTGCAGTTATCCACACCAACCCCAATTCAAAATCTATTTGCGTACATTTGTTTTGCTGACCGTCGGCCACGGTTTGAACATGGAGTACTTGCCGTACAAGTACCTACTTAATATAATCCTACGTATAGGGTTGTCAAAAAACTATATAATTTTTAATTATAACATTTTATGGCTCATACAACAACTTGAACAATTATGTAACTTGTTCGCAAAACAGCTTGTATAAATTAATATGTTTCTTTTTGCTGTAGATTTGAAGCTGTTCCAACGTGCGTCAGTAACAAGATATTATTGATTAATATTATGTTAATTTGTACGATAGTTATTAAAATTTTAAAATTTAATTTATAAATTAGTCATTAATTATTCTTGTATACATACTTTTTACTTGCTTAGCGGTCTGCGTCATTTCAAAGTATTGTGTTTAAATATATTTATACAGTATTTCGGGTAAATTGCAACAAAATAATTAATATAAGCCAGCTATTTATATGAAATTAGAAACAAGGCACTTTGTGTACCGAGCTAACATTTGTCTATGTCATTGTCTATACTTCGTTACTCAGTCGTGCAAACAGGCCAATGTAAAGTGACACCTCACTCTGACACGGTCAAGCATTGATTTTAAATAAATATATACGTAATAAATGGACAAAGGGTCTCGGTATTTCCCGGTGAATAATATATTTGTTATCGTTAATTGATATTTAAAAAAGTAAAAAAACATTTTAAAAAGCAAGCTTTTTTTGTATTGCGCTTAAATTAATTTTAAAATAGAAACCATTAAAAGACAAACTTCTCATCACGACGTTTCAAACAATCCCAAACTCGATGTCGCTGTGTCTTTTCATTGCTAATTTCCTATGGCCACCTTCCAGCTCCATCATCAGACCAGCACCATGTCATCATAATTTTGCATTATCACGCGATTTCTCCACGCACAAGTTAAATTTCAGATCAATCAGAAACCGAAAAGTGGATCAAAAATTTCAAAAATTTGATGACAAATATCGGTACATAAAAGCTTGCAATAATAAAGTTTATTTATTTATTTTTAATTTAAGTCGCTTAGTTCAAACAATTATAATTTCTTACTGTACATATATGTATTAGTCAAACAATTTTAACTTAGGTAATAACATCATATCGGATTAAAGCTCGTGCGAAATTAACATACAAAAAAACATATAAGACAAAATCATGCTGGCAAGACATAAAAAATTACATTTTGTCTCAGGTTCAACGTAGTATATAACAGCCTAAAGATACCTAAACATTAAGCTATTATACGCTCGTTTAAAATCAAATCACTGTCAAAAAACTATGAGTAATTGCGTTTTCATGCTGTGAAATACTCGACAAAAACTATATCTGTTTAGTTGGCATCGTGCAATTTGAATACATCGCGTATACGTTACGTACTTTAAATAATAAAACGAGCTGACATTGAAAAGATATACATTTGTTGGGAGTAATATAATTCAAAAAAATATTTTTGAGACAGTTTTAATCAAGCTGGTATACAAAACGCATATCGATATATATTCAGATGTGTATATAAATAGCGGTAGACTGAATAAAGCATATATATCTCTATTTATTTAAAAACATGCGTTTTTGTGCTCATTATTTTCATGTTTGCGTTAATTTTTGATATATGCTGACAAAAAAAAATTAGACATGCGTCATTACGTGTTTGTGTGGTCTAGGCTTGACTAATAAAAATATGTTAATTTTAGATTATATTATGTTATTGTAACTTTTGAGATCGCCATTTAAGATATACTTTAACTTATGTAAGAGTCAATATGCTTGAAAATTATTATTACTTGAGACTGACTAAAATAATCTGTTTTGGAAAAATCATAATTTTATGTCTCCATTTGGTGAAAGTTATCGCGCGTTAGATTTATTATTATTTAATTAAGTTTTACTTTAGTGGAACAATTGCAAGTTTTGGTTTTAACGTAGTAATAAATAAAATGAAATAGCTTAAAGGGAAACGGGTTAAAGCAAAATAGTTATTTATTTCGCTTTAACTGCCAAAGTATGTTATCGAGACTTTTGATAAAATTTATTACATCGCAGTTACATATCGCTTGAATTCGTCCCAATTTTAACATTATATTGTCAAGGTTATTTGCTTGCAATTTTTTCCGTTAAACTTAAACTTGTTAGTGTATTTTGAAGGCTGTACTTATTAACTTACACTAATGTTGAGGTACAGAAAATAACCATAAAAGAAAAAATACATGAAGCTGTACCACAACAACATTGGTAGAGTTGCGGTTTTGAGTTGTCATAATTTAGTTTGACTTATGGCCACCGGGTCAGATATCCTTGTCGGACTATACACAGAAAAAACATTCCTCTTCTGTTATAGTAAATACAATAATATACCAGAGCATATCACACGTGTGATTCATTTAATATATCACGTTTATTCATTGAAATTCATAAAAATATTTTATCTTGCATTAAATATAGCGTATTCAGAATGATAATTGCCTGATTTAACAAATAAGGCTACAGATTATAAATGATAGGTGTCTCGTGACCTTGATATCTTGTAAAATATAGCTTCCAGTTATTTATCGTTATTTATATATTTAACCTTTTTATTTTAATGATATTTCGTATCAATAATGTTTATTAGTTTTTTTCTGAATATAATAGAAATTCTATGTACATTAATAACAGTCAATTTTTATTCTTTATCGAAATAAGGGTCTATTTTATCTTAAGGAACACAAATAATATTAAAAATCTTATTAGCAACTATGTAAGGTGTTAAAGAATATATCCCATTATCGTTTGCGCACACACAAAAAATACATGATTTATTATTTTTGACGCCATTGTTTGCTAATGAAGCGAATGTTTTTTTGCAATAGTGCAAAAAGTTGAGAAAATCTAATCTTACTAATGTTATAAATGCAAATGTTTGGATGTGTGGATGGATGTTAGAAGTTATCTTCAAAACGGCTTAACTGAGCTCAAAGTTGGCATAGATGTAGGATGCAGTCTGGAAAACAGAACAGCAGATAATTTGGGGAATAAATAAATATAAAAATAGCACCAAATATAAAATGCGTATTTTTAATTTTTTTATTTCTTTTCAGATTACTGATAAGAGTTTCAAGAATCAAGTATCTGATCGTTGCAGTTTATATTCTTGTAGGAATAAAATCGCAACATCACAATACGTACAGTAACAGGAAAAATAGATTCAAAGTAAAGTATGATTCAAACTTTTTTACAGCTCGTAGTTAGCTGCGAGCAAGTCTGCACTGGGTGTCAGGTGCGACGCGCCCTCGGCGGTACGAAAGCTCCCGCAAGATACTCCGCTCCGGAATTACATATATAAATAGAGGAACGTCAAATTTTAGTCACGACAGCCATCAATTTGTCAGTATTTTTTTGTGAAAATTGTGTGATAAATTAACGTGATATAAAGCAAATAAGTAAAATTAAGTATTTAAATGTTATTTTATACTTATATGAGAAAAAGTTGTACCAGAAATATTTTGAAATTTTCAAATATAAAGTTCAGTTTAACAGTTGTCTGGGTTGGAGTTCGAATTTCAACCATTACAAAAATGTGTTCTGCACAGCGTTTCGTTAGAAATAGCCGTTCCATATCTGTATCTTATATTCTATTGTAACACTTCGAAGAATGTGTTACGGCAATTGTCACTCAATTTTTTTAGCTTGCCTAGTTAAAAAAAAGTCGGCAAAATTAAAATTCACAGAACACAAATAGAATAAATAATTGAATATCTATTTCCGCAACTCTACTCTTTGTAGCACATATAGAAGTTTTGAGAGAACTTGGTGGCTCTTAACGTAGCGAGGAGGGCACTGCGCAGTGCGGCGATGAACTTGGCTGTAAATATATTTGAAACAAACTATACCTTTATTGTACTGCGTAATACTGTTTCCAGTGTATGACAATTAGGTTGAACTTTGACACGTAGTACATTAAAATCAATAAACGTAACTTGTATATAATTATATAACAGTAAAATTGTTTACTAAGATCAATAAGACACTATACAAAAAATTGAAAATTTTCCGTCAGTGTGGATGATGAGTTAAGCATAATGAATGTCACAAAGGTTCGCGACTATTCGACGTTTTTGCCTGTCAACTTGTAATTAGCGTGAAACATGACGAAGTTATCGAACACAAAGTAACCTCACCTTTAAAAAAATCAAAAACCGACTGACTGATGCTCTAATAAAACAGATAGCGCCATCTATCGTCTGATTTAAGTAATCAAAGATAATCAAGTAGAACATGTATCTAGGCAATGGAAACTGAATTCTGATTTTGTGTAAAAACGTTGTTGTACTGACAACGGATTGAACTGTGCCAGAAAAAAAATATAAAAACTCCTTTTAACAGTTTAATAGCAAAGTTGCTTATTCGCGTAACATCGTTAAATCGGTTATTGTATATAAAAAGTTTAATCTTTCAGTGAACGCAGAATTGCTATTTTATATTAAGCAGGCGGTACTTACAATTTACACTACTTTATTTTAATAATATAAATACTAAATGAATAAAAGTTTTTCAGTATTTCGATTGTTAACTTATCGATAAAAATATTGTGATGATTTTGCCGAAGAAGACCTAAAGAACTGTAGATAGATTGTGACTTGATTTTTTGTTCTTCAATAAGCAAATGGTAGAAACGTTATAAAATTGATTTATTACAACGTATGCACTTTCGTAATAAGCTCAGAACATTAACGTATTTATTTAAGTTACTATTTCTTCACATATAAAGTATTGCATACATAGGTGTTAGTTGTTTGTATGCAGATTGGATGTTCTATTTTGTGGAAATCAGAATTTCAATAGACAATGATGGCACAATATTTGGGTTCAAGTTTTACTTGTACTACTTAATTGTTCGACGCGTTTATGTTTGATGCGTGTACGTTTTAAATAGGAACGTGCATGAAATCACGCCATATAATTTCATAATTCTTAAATCGAAGAAACTAGGTAGAGTCAGTAAAAGTAATATTCGTATTTAATGCCAATCATCAAAATAAAATAAAAATTAATAGCAAAGACACAAGTGCCTTTAGATATTGTTTACCAAATTAAATGTTTTACAAAAATTACATAACAAAATATGTTTTTTATTAACATTTTAGGTTAAAAAAATCTGGGCGATTATTAAAAGTTTCATGACAAAAGCTGTGTTTCGAAAAAATTCAAGTCAAGGACGTCTGTTTCTTAATGCAAATCTGTAATACGAAGAGATTAATTTATGAATCAATGTGCGCCTACATTGTAAACTAAATCTTACGTACTAATAATAAAGTCTAATATGACTTGATAAATTATCGCTGAACGCAAATAAAAACTGTATTTACGATTACAAATGACAACAAAACAAAGTTAGTTAGCCGTGTGCGTCGCCAGTGTGTGCTAGTGTTTTACATTTTTATTTAAATCGTGTACCGTAAAATTTACCATGAATATTATATCGTTGACCGTTTGGACATTGGAGAATAATTGTTTTATAATCTATGCCGCGATGATAGTGTGTTTTATAGCGTTTACAATGTTCCACAAGAATAGAATGGAAGCGCATTACAGCAGGACTGCAGCCAAAAAGAAATTCGCGCCAACCGGCGGTGGACGAGGTTAGAAAACTAATTGTAAACAATTTTAACAAGACAATATTATCCCTTGTGTTATATTTACATATTTTCCGTGTTATTAATAGTTTCATCAGTCAATTTAATATTTATCGCAAAATTTGCGCGCAAAATCAAGTTATTTTTAGCTTTTTGTCTGAGTCGATAAAAATATTTTTAATAACACTTTATCAAATTTAATTTTAGGTTCAAAGTGATAGCATAGGTGCAGGAATAAAACAAGTGGAGAGTACATATAATTGTACTGTATAAAACTGCTGGCGAGTTTTAGCTAGATACAGAAATTAGGCTGGTTCTATTCTGCAAAAATACGTTATCTTGTCGCATTACCGTGGACGGATATGTATGTCTGGATCTCGTGTCATCTATTATCAGTTACAATTTTTCTTGGTTCGAGTAATACGATAAGTTTGTATCACATTATGATGTTACCCTACGATACGTTCTCATAAAACATGTTATGATTAGTTCTTTTCAAACAGATAGTTAAATTTTATGTGATTGTTTTAGTATTTCAATAATGCGAGAACACGGTTACAAAACACTATGGTGTATTTAATTAAATATTTCTCAAACAGTTGTTGAGAACCTTTGATGTTACCTTGATCGCCTCATCAACATGTACTTTAAACAGCAAATATGTATGTTTCGAAGTTCCACAAATAATATATACAAACTTTATTAGTGATAGAAGTACACACATAAGGATACAAGACCGTAGGTTTACAGGACCGTAAGCTCTATTTATAGCAAAAGGTGACAAACAAGAAAGGTGCCACCTTATTTCGATATAATAGCGATAGGACCACTGCCTATAGATTTTTAAATATCCCCTCTCATTTTTTTCACAATCAGAGACAACAATGTATTTTACAAAATTTTTCGATAGTAGCAAGCCACGATACACGTGGATATAAAATACTGGAAGTGGTCATACCACAGTACTTACAATAAGTGCATTAAAATAGACGTAGCTGCCAGATGTTAATCCAGTCTGGTTATACTGGTACCAACAATGCCATATTTAGCACAAACATCTAGGCATGTGGCATTATAAACATTGTAATATAAAGATCTCGTTGCTATAGAAAATATTATATGAATATGAATATTTATCATTATTGTAGACTGTTTTTATATTCAGCAGCAGTTTTGTTTCGAAAGTGAAATCAATAAATGTACATTAATAAAACACACAGAACATTACAGCTGTGCCAGTCGTACAAACTGTTGGTGAGCCAAATAATCTTGATCGTTGCCACCCACGATCTCTTTAATAATATTAAACAGAATAACGAGCGCATTCAGCTTGGTTGAGTACTAAATTTACTACACATTGTTGCCATCCCTTTCATTGTCCTTGAAAACATAGAGATAAGAATATATCTGAGTAGTAGAACGAATATTTAAATAATAAAATGAATCGTGAACACAACATTACTAATTACGAAGTTCCCAAATGTCTAAAATTTCATTTCTCAATAATTTTCATATAGATAAAGAAACTTAAAACAACTACAACTTAAAAATTAAATTAAAATTAAATCAGAATATTATTATTTAAGTAAAATCAATAATTTAAGTACAGATCTTGTTTCGAATATAATGTTTGACCTTCTATTTAAAACAAAAAAACTAGCAAAGAAATACGACACTGTATATACAAGGTATATTTGGTTTAACCGACCTTACACTTTCGATAATAGTGTCAAGATTGTTTTCAATATAGTCCGGTCACGTGCGAGGGCAAGTTTTGTCCTTAGCGAATACTTTCCTCAAAAGGGTCTTCACAGAAAAAACTTTAATTTTTAAATTATTTTTTAATTTGTAAGAGAACTGTTTACATTTGTATAAAATTATCTGTCATGAATAGATGAACCAATCGATGCAGAAGAAAACCTTTTTAACTCAGTAATTTCTAAAGGTACCTATAAACTTAATCAATTTTACTAACCTACGTACATTTATCCGACGTTCTTACGGTGAAGGAAAACCAACTAACCCGCACTGGGCCAGCTTGGTTGACTATGACCTAGTCACCCCTAACTTAGGGTAGGATCCGAGCCAATAGGTGGTGACGAATAGCGAGCTGATAATGATGATGGCATAAAAACATACATAAGAAGCAAAAACTAGTAGTTAACTAAATAGTGTAATCTAGAATACTATGCGCGTAAAAATTATATACATTTTATGTGAGTATGGGTTATCGCTTTCATGTAAAAAAAATAATCAGGAAGAACTATACGTTAGCTATTTTATAAATAGCAATGTTATCGTGCATTCGTGCAATGATGTCGCGGATATACAATTACTGGAAAGCTGACCTACTGTTATTACAACATAACATAAAACTATGGGTTTTGCACTATCGAAACACTTGTATAAAGTATCATCATCTCTTTCATTCGCTTTAAGAAAAAAGGGACAATTGTTATAAGTGTCTCAGGGTAAATTCACAGTAACGTCCACACTTATACAATAATAGTCATAATCAAATCGTATTATATTACCACTCTACCTATGTTTAGCTTGTTTTAGGAAGTTGAATGACAAATTTAAAAAAAAATTCTATAGGTGGAAAATGAACAAAAGGCTAACTTATATTGCTTAAATAACAAAGAAAAGGTTGCCTACAGACACGAGCATATAAAGGTTGCAGGTATGTTGCTGCAACCAGAGAAGATGAAGAGACTGTATTCCACTTCCCCATAAAATTAAATACTCGTTTCCTTATTTAGTGTGAGACGCACAAACATATCAGTAACAATTTTCCCTAAGTAAATTAGCGAAGTTAAAAGCCACACACTACTTTCGTGTTGAACACGCTGCGTTGTAATGAATCGTTGCAGAGGTTATCAAAAATATTTAATTAGAGCGAGGAGCGAATAATTATTATACGAGTATTTTAATTAATTATGTAGATTACTCTTTGTTTTAAATTTAAAAAAATACCCCCTGTAAGGCTTGGTAATGAATATGTAACGAATATAATGTCTCTCTCAAAATAGGTCAAGAAGCTGAAAAGAACTCACAATATATGTACATTTCTTTCCACTCCCTTCTATGGAACAAAGTATTTTATAGATGATGGTTATAATTATTTTTGTTTTAGAACTTATTTATTAATTTATTATTAATAATATCCGAAGTAAATAGAAATTTAGCCGAGACGTACGTATTTAAGATTGGACACAATCTAATCTCTGATAGTATTTGTTTACGTATTTTTCCAATTCTCTAATCCGTAAACCCCAGATGGTGTATCTTACTAATATTATAAATGCGAATATTTGGATGTATGTATGGACGGATGTTTATTAGAAGGACGACAGCATGCATCTCTCTGAAATTTGACATATATATAGAACATAGCCTGAACGTATCACATAGGCTACTAAAGTTTATTTTTGAATTCCGCTCCGACGGAGTTGCAGGCGACAGCTAGTTTCAATACAATCGCATTTTAACGTGAATCTGGCATAGACAATATTAAAATAATGCATAGTGAAGAATTAGACTTTAAGCATAAATAATAATTAAAAGTCAGTAATATTTCGTAATTGTTTTTCTAAGTTATAAAAACATTACCAAACGAGTAATCATTATCTGTTTTTGTATAGATTCATAGCAAGTCACCGTGCGTGAGAGGTGCTCACAAAAACTAACTTTAACTAATTTGTTTGAAATTATGTACACGCTCATTTTATGCAAAGAATCTTCTATAAAAAACAACAAATGGTACGTTATTAATTCTTCGTAAATATGCTTCTTCCGAGAAAATGATTTCAGTCTTAACTTTAGGATTCTCAAATTAGTAGATGCTATATTACAAAAATTACTTATAAATATTCTATAAATATTATTAAAAATGTCGTATAAAGTAGACAAGCTTTTATACGGAAATGTCGGAACAAGCTGACGAATACCGGTGAAATATGACGACCACACAGAAGACAGGCGTCTAGTGAAAGCAATTCCGCGTTCTGATGTGTGTGCGTGCCCAAGGTCTACTTTTAGTCCTCTTCGCTTTACCACCATTTTTTTAAAAGAGGTAGGGATGCGGTTTCTTATAAGTTAGATTTCACATAAGAAAGGTAAATCCTCTTTCTGCGAGTTCCCTCCTATATTGGCGAATTAAGTGGCCGCTTCCTCTTGTACCATCTTTTGCTATAAAATATATTTATTCTTTTAAAATAATTTCAACTGTTTTGTACATTAAAGATAATGTTATCTATTAGTTGCCCTCATTTGTAACTTGTCTAATGTCAGTATATTTCGTTGGGGATTGGACAAATAAGATAACAACGAAAGTAAACTACGTGTATCTGTGAAATGTACAAATTACTGTTCAGAAAGAGTGTACATAGTACAATGTACATCGGTTAAAAACTAACAAAATGACGTCACTAACTGTCTTCTAATAAAAGAATAAAACATAATGTAGTAATTTGTGGTAAACATTAAAATCAAGGAACTGCTAAGATATGGGAAGTAATAAATTTACAAAATCATTCAAATTATTGTTATTCAATTATCGTTTCAGAGCGAGACTATCCTAACGACGAAGATGATCCCGACTTCTTAGTGCCCGCTATCCCGGAGGACACGCCCCATATCCCGTACATACCACTACGGAGGTCCGATGAAGAGATCCTTCAGAGGTCTCGTGAGTACTACGAACTGATGGCGAAGAGAAGGACTGTTAGAAGCTTCAGTACAGAACCAATACCTCAAGAGGTCTTGGATAATATCGTTAGAACTGCAGGTGAATTCTTAAAATAAACAATTTTAACTAAAAAAAAACTTGACAATGCATAAAATAGATTATTTACGATGATGAAGATTTATTACAGTGATTTTGTTTTAAATGTTCAAACACTAAAAAGTTTATTTACATCTCTTATCTTAACTATTGATAAAATTATATATAGGTCAATAGCCTACATTTAATTTATCAATGTGTCGTGGCGAATAATAAAATCTTAAATTTCGTAATGCAACACAAGGGGATATAGCTCAGTGGTAGAGCATTCGACTGCAGATCGAGAGGTCCCCGGTTCAAACCCGGGTGTCCCCTGATGTCTTTTTTAATTTTTTTTTCTTTTTATTTTATTACTATTTATTATTACATAAAATAATAATTTAGAAAACATTAATTAATATTATCATTATGCTTAGTACACCATTAACAAAACCAGAATGCAGAACTAAAGTAACCCTTGTATACATTAAATAACATACAAAAATTAATATAAAATATAATTTTTATAATTCTTATTTTATGATTATCAAAAAAAAATTAAATAAACCTCCAAAAAAAAAAAGAAAATAGGTACAAAGAAAAATATACAGTTACATCTGTTTTCTAGGCACATCACCATCCGGAGCTCACACCGAACCGTGGACCTTCATAGTGGTCCAAGACCAGGAAACAAAAGCTGCAATAAGAAGTATAGTAGAAGAAGAGGAAGACTTAAACTACTCCAAGAGGATGTCCAGGCAATGGGTGACAGACCTCAAACCATTCGCAACTACTGCCACGAAGCCATACCTGAGTGATGCACCGGCTCTGATCTTGGTTTTCAGGCAGACACACTCCTGGAGAGAAGACGGGAGAAAGAGGATGCATTATTACAGTGAAATTAGTGTGGCAATAGCTGCGGGCATATTACTGGCTGCTATTCAGGTATGGCACAGTGAGGTGAAATGTAGTAAAAAGTTCTTAATAAAAAAGTTATTCGGGTGCGCATTAGATGACGCTACTCGTATATAAATGGCGCAACTCGCGTGTAGATCCGCTACTAGCTAATAGATGGCGCTACTTGCGTTCTGATGACGCTACTCGCACATAGATGGCGTTACTTGCTTTCCGATGACGCTACTTGCACATAGATGTCGCTAATCGCGTATAGATCTGCTACTCGCAACTAGATGGCGCTACAGTCTATTCGATGACACTACTCGCACATAGATGGCGCTAATCGCGTATAGATCTACTACTCGCAAATAGATGGCGCTACAGTCTATTCGATGACGCCACTCGCACATAGATGGCGTCACTTGCTTTCCGATGATACTACTTGCACATAGAAAGCGCTACATTCTTTCCGAAAACGTCACTCGCAGTTAGATTACGCTACTTGGATATAGATGGCGCTATTTACACACCGTGAAAGCTATTCATTCGTAGATTCATTAAGATGGCGCAACTTGCATAAAAATAATGACATAAACTAGAAATTCGTATTTTAACTTTTTGCAAATAAGCGAATTTTTGATTATTGCTTGTTTTCAGTACTGCGGTCTAGTGGCTCTTACATCCACACCTTTGAACTGCAACTCCCGCCTTCGGGATCTTCTCTCCAGACCAGTTAACGAGCGATTGGAGCTCCTCCTACCGGTGGGAAGGCCACATTCAGAAGCTACGGTTCCTGATATAGCCAGAAAACCTCTAGAAGAAATTATGATCAAAGTTTGAAGACTTTCATTTTAATGTTATAAAGTATATATAGTAAATAAGTACATGTTTTAATATTTAAAGGAATTGCTAAGGCTATGAAATTTTTGTATTTTAGCGTAATCGTTGCGATGCCAAAAATGTTTTGAAATATTAGGCTCATTAAAATAATATAAAAGTTTGAAATTTTTTATTATTCGATGAAGGTAAAAGTTTTATTAAAGCTATTCCCAAAACGTTATTCAAATATTACTATAAGAAAACAGATTAACATAGAATTCAATTAAGACTTAATTTTTAAAAAAGGAATGACCATATAACCTTAATCTCTGCGAACATCTTGCATCTGACACCTGCATTATAAGTGTTGCATTTATTGCATGGAAGCATATATAAACAGATAAAGAGACATTACTAAAACTATTTTTGATAATCTCCAACTTTGGACTTTGAAGTAAATTTTGCCAAGTGCGCCATCTTCTGTCAAGTAGTTTATTTAATTGGAACAAAATAACTTCGAGGGCTTGAAGTAGCTTTTATATTAATCACTAGAGTGCATTACTAGTATTTGAAAAATACTTGTAAACTTGAGTTGGCTTGGATTTTTTGTCCCTTTCTCTCATATGTTTATAACTGTAAGAATGACAAGAATAAACAGCTATCAATTGGATATAACAAAACGTAAACATGTCAGTTGCGATTGCAATTCCACGGTGGCGGGTTATGTGAAGTTAAAACCAAGTAAGTTTTACGCGGTCAACAAGAGTTTGTGCCAATTTTAACTTAACGTCTTTGTTCTTTATAATTATAATTTGTGAATGAAGTGCGTTGTTCCGTATTCAGTGGTATAAGTGCCGCGTAGTGATGTATAGAAATTACCAAGTTAACGGTATTGCTTTGTGAACTTTAGTGGTGTCAGAATTTTGAGACACACCTACAGATGCAAGAAGCCTGTTTTTGTGGCACAGAATCCGGATGCCGCCGAGTCATGTGTGATTTTTAAGTAGTCGCATACACGGTGAGTGATTGCAATAGATTTAATTATTCTAATTTATTCTAAATGAATAATACTTCAAATACAGTAAAACATTACTTGTGAAATTAAGTAACAGAAATATAACAATGTTTTTATTGTATTAGGTAATTATGGAATACTTATTAATTATTATAAATAAAATCGAATTATTATTTAAAGAGACTCAATCAAACTAGTTTTTTGACACAAAACTTTATTTTGACCTTTTATTTGGTATATAAATGTGTGAATCAGTATTCTTAAGGCATTTATGTGATAGAGAGTGAACAAACGACCTTGTTGGCTTGTTGCATAGCTCGTTGTCCGTTCTCCGGTTGTCATTCTATCAGAGTCAGAGGGTTTGCGAATGATTCACAATTACTTTCAAATACGTATCAAATTAAATATATGTATGTTTTAAAGATGGTTCCGGGAAACAGATTTCTTTCTTTTTACCTGGCAGACTAAAAAAATGCCCACCGTTATTTCCTATAATATTTGATCCTAGTAAGGTCAGTTATTGCTAGTTAGTTATTTTATTAAAAGTAGATTTAGGTCCAGCATTCAGAATTAAGCTTTGTAGAAACACGTGTTGTTGGCATAGAGTTAAGTTAAAATGAGCGGGATAATATACCTACATCCCACGTTACGATACGGGTAACTGCATATTAGTTGTCACTGGATGTCACGGAGTTTACAACCGCGTGATGTATAGTCTTGTCACCATTTATATCCCTTGATTCAATAACCTACCATATAATGGCTATGGTTCTCTCAATCTTTTAATATTAAAGGCCTATGAGCTGTCGCCCGCGACTCCGTCCGCGCGGTATCAAAAAAAACTTTATTAGTAACTTATGTGTTTTTCCAGACTATGTTATAATATCCATGCTAAATTTAATCGAGATCTGTTGAGCCGTTCTGGAGATACCTTCTAACAAACACGAATCCATACATCGAAACGTCCGCATGTGTAATATTAGTAAAGTGTTTGTAGTAATTAACTTTACCGTAAGATTCCACCGTCAAAAGACACTTACAGGAACATCTTGAGACATGACTTCTTGCAAAGAGAATTACGAACGATGATAAATTATTTTTGCACGAGTATTCACGAAACGTTTCTAAAATCTAAAATAACGTTATTAGAATCGGAAATGTTAAATCTTGGAGAAAATGTATGACTTCCTCTTTTTGATACAAAATATCCACTTTGTTATGACAAATTATTTTGGACTACGAACAGCTCATAGAATAGAAAAGATCAACCACTTGTCATTAGTTAACAAAAAACCTTAAAGCCTATTAAATTTAAAGCTTAACGGGGTAGGCCGTAAACCTGAGAACAGACCAAAATACCTGAAACCGGTCACATCTAGAACTCGAAACAAAAGAACTAAATACTCTTATCTCTAAGCCATGAATTCAATGGTGATAATGAAGGATAGGTCGTTGTTGTCATCACTTTAATGGTGAGAATTGATTGTGTGTGTGTGTGAACATATCATAACAGTGCAAACTGTGCCAAATTCTGTGTCCGTGGTAATTTGCACTTGTATATCACACGCGGTAGTTGACCCTCATATTAATTATGATAGCGTGGGATTTAGGATGATAATTTAAATAACGGTGATGAAGCTTTTGACTAACGGCTGAACCCTGGCAGGTATCATAAACCATTGTTGCCAATCCATAACAATTTATATTATAAATACTTCATCAGATCTAAAGATCACAATAGCAACCGAAAATTCCATTAATGTTGGCTTAATAAACATGTACTACCTGTAGCCCGCGACTCCGGCCGCGCGGAATTTAAAAAAACTTAAATTGTAACCTATGTATTCTTCCAGACTATGTTCTACATCTATGCCAAATTTCAGCGAGGTCCACATAACCGTTCTTCAGATACCTTCAAACAAACAAACATCCATCCATACAAATATTCGCATTTATAATATTAGTAAAATAGACACGTAAGAAATAAGAGAAGTAGTAACACAGTAAGATGATTCTTGGTTCGTGCAAGCATCAATTTATTATATCCGGTTGTATATTTGCTAATAGAAATTCTGAATGGCTGACAACTGGGCAACTGACCAGGCAAGTGGGCAACTGAGCAAGTGACAGTTTCTCTTTACAAAGAACAAAGCTGCTTACTCCACAACGAGCAGCGTGAACATTTGTTAGAATGAAGAAAGCGTTTCGTGATTGTTTGCTATTTGTTTGTATTATGGCTTTTGTAACCAAGTCACGAGTTTACTGAGTACACCGGTACTTGACACTTCAAGTTCAGATATACTCAGTGCCAGATGTATATAGTGTTTTATTACCTAAATTTAATAAAGACTGATCGATAGCAAGACTCTAAATAAAAAGCTATCTAGAAAACCGAAATTGTCATATCTTAAAATAATGAATACGATAATTATCCGCTAGAGAATAGAAATGTGATGATAAGATAAGTTTATGCATAGGGTAATAGCAATATTTTTAGTAGCAGCCCCCTGCAGTGTAACACGTTGTGAATATAAAGATTTAATTACGCTTAGGTCATAGCACTTGATGGAATTACAGTTCGTTCACATCGCATTATATTTACGTACATTTAGGCTTACGATTTGCGTTGCACTACAATGCGTGCTTTGTTAATTATACAACGTAACTAGCGTAAGCAAAACCAGCAATGTATCCTGTGGAGTTTTAATTAGTCGAAGTTGCGTGGATGGAAAAATGTTGCAAGTCCCTTTGAGATACTTTTGTTTCAAAGCGCTTTTTAGTTTTGCTCGGCTTCTATTGACGTAAAGAAGGTTTTCTTCGTAAAAATGTTGACTCAATTTCTTTTTTCTTACGAATATATTTTTATAAATTGTTGTTCAATGTTATTCTTAAAGCACAATTTTAATATAATAAACATAACGTAAAAAAATAGTTTTTATTTTTTAAAACTTGAAACAATAATCGTTTAAGTATTACTTTACTTTATAACGGACAAACTGGTATTAATACTTAAAAGACTTCCTTGTTCCAAGTTCAGAGTTAAAGCATCCAAGTGATTACACGTTATATATTATCACAGTTGCCATTGCTGTAGATTTCTTCAGTATACCAACATAAGCGAATGTGAAACAATGCAACATGCAACTCTTACGTAACACTCAGTTTTGTATTACCAATTTCTTGTTCGTCTCTTACTAGTTACCGCATCTTGCTTAGGGCTGTGCTAACTAACGCATTCAGACTTTAACTGGTCACTAAGGGTGGCCCTTTAGATTTGTGATACTTCTAAATTTATCCCACAATATTACCATGGTACTAAAATTACCTTAAACTGCTTCGAGAATGTAATTTGTCTGTGGATTAAGCGGACAGTACAATGTCTTTGGCAGTGGAAACATAATTGTTACAAAAAATAATTTATTAGAGTCCAAAGTCCAAAGAAGCGATTAATTGTTGCGATTATCATAAAATATTGTGACAGTGGCAACCCTATTTTATGCATTGAATGATTAACTTAACCGGAGGTGATTTGCTCGCGTATTAATTTTATCATAACGTTATATGAGATTGTGCAATTTGAACCATTCATGTCCGCTTTGTTTACCTAACCGGTTATCATTAAAATGATCATTAACTTCACATTAAGGTATCATTAACTTCCGTAACAAGATCGGCTTAAACAGTATTAAAAAAAGTTCCTTGAAATTAGGACTAGTTTTGCTTATTCCCACTGTACTAGAAAGCTAAAAGCAACGAACCATAGATCCGCGGTTTTAATTTCAGACCTTTGATTGTTTAGAACTATGTAACTACTATGTAGTCTGTCTTCTTATTTTTTTAAGAATTGTAAAATACAACAACGCTGTACGCATAGTGGCCTAGAGACCAAACAATGCTGTAAAGCAGGTAACCTGAATGCCAGAGATTCAAGAATATAATGAAGACAAGAAAAATTAGATTCGTTTTCAATCGTTACCATTGGTTGCCTGCCTTATAAGCCTGTGAATGTTCAATTATATGTATTATCGAAAAAAAATATATCTCTTAAAGATATTTTGATTAGACGTTACTCCCGGACGGTTCGTAATATGAGGATCAATTTAGAGCACACAAGTTAAACGATGAAAACATGCGATGTTATCGAGCAAAATCGTTATGACGTGACAATAGACCCTTATATTATTAGTCGCCATACAAATATAAACTTTATTTATTCCTTTTTAATGTTTCAAATACTTTAAGCACTAAAGTGTTACATGTAACGAATATATATTTTTCTATTTTAATTGCTTAACAATGCCATACAAGTTATTACGCTCAGTAACCGACAGACAGACAGTAATATTCGATAGATAGAATACCAGCTTTAAATGTAGTGTATACTGGATTCCAATACTAACCATAAACCATAGACAAACAACAATTTACGCTAAAATTTGAAAATACCAAAACATTTATCGTATAACACATTTTTTTACATAAATAAATACATAAGCTATTATACCTTTATTTTACAATATCACTTTCCTTTATCTTAAAATTTTTACAAAATAACCTAAAACAGTCATATGTCATACAGACAACATGGCCGCCATGTACCAAATTTCAAAATTTGACTCTGTTACTTTAGGCTTTCTATCGAGACGACAGATGCTGATAGTAGCGATGTGTAGAACTTAATATATTGCTTTTAGTTGTATAATGAATACTAAATATTTAAATAACTGTTAGGTATTTTAAATATTTAAATAATAAGATAAAGTATTACGTTGACAGATTCAGGGAACTGTGTTTTAGAAAGCGGGCATTATGTGAGCAATGCAGCTGCTCTACACAGCTCTATGTTTGTATGTCTGTATGCCGAATTACATATGCAATAGATGCCTTTACTGTCTGTCGTAATAAATAATTTAAACATATTACGTGTGCACGATATAAATTAATGTTATAATTATAAAGCTTTTGATCGCGTCTTCGTCCACGCGGGATAAAAAAAACTTTTTAAGTAGCCTTTTTGTCCTTATAGATTATGGTCTATATCTATGCCTAATTTCATCATCGGTTGAGCTGTTCTGCAGTTTTCATCCATCCATCCAAACATTCGCATTAAAAAATAGTTTCCTGCAATATTTAACCAATATAAATTTTATTTAATCTTATATTTGTGATAGTTTTCATCATGTATATACGTAAAATGACATCAATCATTAATAGAAAAATAAAAACGTATTAATGGAATCGTATCATTTAGTGATAACGGTATAGAGCGCGCGCGCAGGTTTTTGCGCCCTATACGGAAGCAGCTCTAAATAGCTCCATACTTAGGTAATCTCGACTAAGCTTAGTAGCTAAGTCTAGTATTACAAGATTCAAACTCAATGACCGCTCGTGGTTAGCTACGAGCGTATAGGTGACAGGTAGACCTTAATAGTACAAAGGTGTGCATAATGTAAACAAAGCAAAAGTACACAAATAATCTGTTAACTCCTCACAAGAGTGTTCTTATGTAAGCACTATATACATAATATAATGATTTGAACCATATGTATTTAATTTTTAATATAGAAAGATACATTTTACCTTTGCTTAGGATATTTCAGCAAAAATAATAGTTATTTTATAAGTAAAACGACTTACGACATTATTCGTAGGACACGCTGATATTGTCCAGACCACTACCGTTGTTAAACCGATGACGGTGATATGGTAATATCATAACAACCCCTTATTAACCTGGACACTAATATGATAAATTATAGGTTATGGTTCAAGGGCGTTTGAGATCATGGTGTCGACCAATATAACTTGACCCGTCTTACTTCAAAGCGAACGGAATACTTATACCGTGAAGTGCGACGGAAAGAGTAATTGATTATTCTTTGTTATTACTAATTGTTTGGTACTGAAAGTTTTTCTGTTATTGCTAATAACCATTAGCAATAACAGAAATACATGACATTAATAACATAAAATGTTATTAATGTCAAGTAACTTCGTCTGCTAATTAAAAAGTAACGAGAAGTGGAAAGCCGCTACAGATGTTGAGGAGTATTTTACAGTTGAAGGGGAGAGTCGTGTAAGCGGCAATCTGATTTCGCTAAAATAGGGAAGTTAAAATGGTTCAGATGCGTCGCTTACAGTACAACGTACGTAATAAAAAATTTTTCTATGCCCTCCCTTGTCAAATCTTTCTTTTTTAGGAAAGGGTGAAAAGGCGAATAGAAATTGGCCTTGACTTAGTTGTTGAAACTTTGCGAAACTTTTATTAGCGCGTATTGAGGCTGATAGAGTGAAATACAAAGAAATTCAACATAACGTTGTATTTTACAGAATAACGGTACAATCTGGGTCATTCTTACAACCTAAATTACCTTACACGATTGTCTAGAACACGTATATCGGATATTGAACCTTATTTCAATGCAAAAAGCGTCGTTGTTTCGCAAATTGATTACGTGATACGAATATATTAAAATGATTTTTTATTAGAAATTGACTTTAAATTGCACAAAATAACTTCGACGAGGTTAAGATAATTTTCATTTCATGTGATCGACTTTTGAAAGATAATTTCCATAAAATACACAATATTTATAGAATTGAGAACTTTTATAAACTTTATTCCAAAAAATGTAGTTAGTCGCATATCTAATGGTCATTAGATATGCGACTGGTGGTCACCAATAATATGTTATAGTACTAGAGCTGCTAGATATGACCACAAGGTTAAATCATTTAATTTCAAGTAACTAGTTCCTCCATTCTTAATTTGTGAACGACGAAACAAAACACGGTGTCATTTTAAATGCCTCATTAAGGCAAGCAGTTATCATCAGACTTTGATGACCTTTGTTACGAGCCTAGGTACTTAATAATGCTGTTCTTATAATTATAATAGATCCGCTGGTGTCAATCGTTGCGCCATTAAAGGTAAATTTGTCATTATTTCGGTTAGTTACGCGGGCTGCGGTTCCAATATCACATTATGCGTAACTGTCTAGCGAGTTACGGCTATTAGGGTTGTCAAACTATACTAAATTTATTGATTTACCAAAGTTTGAATAGCAGACTATTGTTTATGGTTTACTGATTGGGTTTTGCTTGGTTATAGTTAAACACCAAGATTAATGTAATTTGCGAGCGAACAGAGTAGAAATAGGATTAAATAACTATTTTGCCTATATCCTGTCCTTATCTTATTCCGTCTAGTTTATCTTAATAATTTGGGCTTGCCCTTTTTTTGTTGTTTCATTCTTTATTTCGCACGATCGTTTGGTTTATTAGTAATTATAAAAGTAGCCGCTATACCTAAAATTTGCTGTAAGAACAACTAAAACAAATTAAAGACAGGGTTGTCACTGTATTTTAACAAATAAATAAATAATTTATTTGTTAAAATACAGTGACAACCCTGTCTTGTAAGTAACGGAGGCAAATTGCTGAGGTCAAATGCAGTACACGGCTGTAAGCCGCCATTACTTGTGTTTTTTATCAGACTTTATGTTGGTGTAAAAGGTACTGCCTGGATTCTGCCAGATTTAAATGTACTGAGCTATTTTCCATAAGTGGAAAAAAGGTAGTTTGCTTTCATTTAAATTATTATTCAATTAAATATTAATGCTATAATATTATTTTTTATAAGTAAACATTAAAATACTGATAGCTATTGTAAAAATAGATGGAATTCGAAATATTTCAACTATCGTTAATCGAAGTTTAATAGCTTGGTAATATTAATGTTTAAATGTAAATGTTTGAATGTATGGATGTATGTATGGATGGATTTGTTAGAAAGTATCTCCAAAACTTCAGCACAGATCTCGCAAAAATTAGGCATAGATGTATATGATTTGACATTCCACCCGGACGGAGTCGCGGTCGACAGCTATTGCTCAATAACTATAATTATAATGACACAAAAAATGGATACAGGAAATCATTGGCTTTGAGGAATGTTGGAAACAGTAAGTCTATGATAGAACTGCATTCAGATGAATAATTCAAAGCAACATTACCATGCAATGGTAGATCGAACGGTTTTTATATGACAACACTTACCACGCATAAATATCGAACTAAATAAAACATCTTATTGCGTAGTATTCAGCTAATGTATTTCTATATCAATTATAATTACTGCTATTGTAAAAATAAAAGTCTAAAGAGGATCCCCTTCCCATCCTTTTCTTATATTAAAAGGTGAAAAGAGAAAGAGGCTATAGAGACATTGCAAACAAATTTAGTAATTCCTCAAAGGTGCGACATATGTAAGAGTTCTCACGACACAACATCTCTGCTTACCCAACTGCGACAACTTGCGTAATGATACCATTGTTACAAATCACTCTGAATTCTGTACCGCCCGGTATGCCGCTAACCCGCTTACAAAATACTTAAACGATCTGTCATAACAGATCCGTCTTAGTTATGAACACCATCAGTTTATAATCTTACGGTACGTTAACACCGTAAACACACTACTATAATTTTTATTATGAAACGCAACAAATATCTAACTTCTTTGTAATTCTTTTTTTTTCTTCGGGAAAAAATTGTTTACACTAAAATAGACTTGTATACAAACTTACCAGGACGTACATTAATATCCTGTTTTAATGTTTGTTCACATGTTACACAAATGATTAATAAAATTAACATATTCGCTTTCATACCTTTTGTAGCTAAACATGGAAGCGTTATTTCCCTCGTGCAACAGCTAGTAGCAGTAAAATTCATAACCTTGAATGTTATACATACGTTGTATAGGTTATTTAAATACTGGACAAGGACAACGCCATCTATTGATAAAAATGTAATTTATAATAGATAAAGCACTAAAATAATTTTACAATATGATTTTTTCATCATCACCGCCTTACTATATGGCTCCACTGAGGAGCTCGAAGACTACCTTAACAGGGGTGACTTTTTACACTACGATTTATTATGAAAATGAAAATAAAACATGTTTTAAACAACAGTTAGGTACTTGTGATTTTAGGTTATACAAATATTTCCTATTCAGCCGTCAAATGTAGCCCCTATTCATACATAATAAAAACGCATAAACTGGGTATTGTGGACCAATCAAGTATAAACACCATTGTTTTATTGTGTAATGAACCGCAATTTATTACGTACCCTAATGTTCCGCACACCTGGCCCTAGTAACAATATGTAATTGGAACGGCGTTAGTGCTTCACCTTATTAGTAAACGTTAAACGGTGTTGGTAGCAGGAGTACTAAGTACATAATGTAAGTATTATTTTGGTTAATTTTATATTTAATTTCTCGTGTGTCGAGCTTGCATCTGGCCATTTCATCATCATCAGCTCACTATATGACCCCACCGAGGGCCTCAGAGCCTACCCTAAGTTAAGGGTTAGGCCATAGTCAACCACGCTGGTCCAGTGTGGCTGGACATTAAAATTAACCATTATAAAGAACAATATCTCTTCTATGATTACATATATACATACTTAAATAATTTTAATTTCTTTATTATAAAGTGTCAACTTCACGTATACAGTCAGCTGCATAAATATGTAAATTTTACATAAATTTAGAAGCTTGTATAGCCTTTCGATTTTAGAAATATGTAAGCATGTCTTCGTCTATAGCAAGTTTTTAAAGTTGGAAATATACCGATACGTGCATACATACATATTTTTGTCCCGAAGGCGTATGCAAGTTTTTGAAGCTTTGTTAATGTAAACATATTTATGCAGCTGACTACACTCGTGCGAAACGTGTTAAAGAGAGAATGTACGACTAGTTTTAGAAGTAACGTCACCTTGACCGAGTGTCCGCAGTTGCCGCTTGGCTCAGCACTTTTAACTTTATGTTTAAATGACCTAAGGATAACCCGATTTACTATCAACCATGTACACGTTTTGTACTTGATTTCGTATTTTGACCTTAAATTTTCAGTGTAAAATGAATTTTAAGATATAAACAGTGTTGTATCACGTATGTAGTACATCAAATAAATAAGGAAATAACCTCTTAATTCTGCTGAATAAGACAAAACGTCGGATGATTTAGGAAAAGGAAACAAATTGTGAAAATAATTGACATGTTTTGGCTTTGCTTTTGACATTTTATGCTCAGATAAAACTTGCTTTTTTGACATTTATTGACTCACATGACCCAACAATAATGTATCGCGAGAGCGACATTTCTAAATATTATTACCTATTAAATTAAAAATATAGTGCCGATACGCCATCTAATATAAAAATATCAGAAATCTTTCAAAGTAGAACATGGTTACCTTTACATCAATCTTGGTCAGTCTTGTGCAATACTTTACGAAATGAATCAAAGTTTAATAGCAAAATAATTGTCAGAGATTGTTGCAACACATCCATTGTCTCACGTCACAACAGAATGCTGTGACGCCGAGGTGTCCAAGGTACTTCCCAAGCTTCATGTTATCTCCATCTTGTGAAGTTAAACA
Organism: Papilio xuthus; assembly: GCF_000836235.2. NCBI lineage: Eukaryota > Metazoa > Arthropoda > Insecta > Lepidoptera > Papilionidae > Papilio > Papilio xuthus. The sequence goes on from NW_013529082.1 coordinate 474,565, forward strand.
TCGGAATACAATGGATACTTACAAATAAGAACCAAAATTCTCTCCAATCCGTTAATTGGCTGAATTGTTACCTGCTACACTTAAGAGTTGTTCTATAGCTACTAAGGAAAGCATTAAGTGTGTGTTTAGTATGAGGAATATATTCTGAGTATGACAGTTATTTAGAGGTCCTAATTTTAATCCAAATGTTCACACATTATCAGTGTGCGTTACTTTAGAAGTTTTACTTTCTGGTTTCTAATGTAAACAGCTATCAATTCTGACTGATTGTGACCCTGTTCGCGAATTACGAACACAAGCAATCATTCAATTGTAGCGATTTAACGGTTTCCTGATAGATCTTAAGGTACAAGGTCGGGTCGAATTAGTTAACTCAATTACTGCAGCAATTAGACACAATAAAGTACCTCTTTTGTTAAAAAAAACATTTGTTGTATTACACTTTGTATACGACTAATTTATTAGGACAAATGTGAAGGGCAAAATCGGTAGAAGAAAACCAAGGAAAAGATAGATGAATTGGTGGAATTAGCATGGAATGTGTCATGATTAAGTAAGCATTAACGACAATAATGACTAGATCGATATAGAGGAGTAAAATCGACGATGTATGTAAAATATTTTCGTTTAAATATGTTTCAAATATACTTTTTCTGCTTTCAGATCGACGAGTATGGCCCGGTGGCATTGCGTCGTTCTGTTTGCGACGCTATGCATATGCACAGGTAATGTTATATATTTACTTTTCAACATATATCAAGTTTCAAGTAATTATCATAATAGTTTATCAATTTCGACTCTTTTGCTTTATGAAATACATAAGTGTATAACAACTACATAAGTTTTGAATACGTTCTTTGATGCACGAATCATTTAAAACGCATAATTATTATTAAACATGATCGATTGCTCAAATGTTATGCTTTGATTCGATATCGAAGCCATAATATTTGATTGTGTTAAATTACTGCGTCATCAAAACAGTAATATCAGTTGTCTACAGAAATTCATTGTAATCAAAACAATTGAACAGATTTACACATGTCTTAATTCTTCCACATTCATCATCAGATCATTATACGTTCCCACTGAGGTGCTCGGAGCCTACCTTAAGTTAGGGGGACTAGGCCATAGTCAACCACGCTAGCTCAGTGCGGGTTGCTTTACTTCAAACATATCTTTAAATTTCTTCAGGTTGCGTTACGACGTTTTCCTTCACCGTAAGAATTTCGGATAAACGTACATATGTTATCGAATAACGAAAACGACATCGGTATACGGCGGGATTCGAACGCAGGACCGGCAGATTGCAAGACAAGTGCTTAACCCCTGAGCCACCAATGCTCAATTATTCCACATTGTGTCGTAAAAAATAAGTTCAAGAGCCCGCGGCACCAATTCATGACACAGACACAAAGCCAAAATTAAGTAAAAAGAGAAACATTAAATTCAATAACTAAGTTTTGGATTGAAGCCATATATATGGGTTGTGGGAACCGATACTAAATTTATTGTCTCGAAATATATATATATATATATATATATATTTCTCTTTAACGAAATATTTTTGATTGGTATTCTATCAATACATAGATACTATATTTAAAAAAAAAATCACTTTCCATATAAAAGGTGCGGTGGTCAGTAGATATTTTCAAAGTGAAAGCTTAATACATAATACATTGTGCTCGGCCATACCTGAGTACTTATGTACTTGTTTTCTAACAACTACGAAGTTATTAGCACTATTACCTTTGAGTACAGGGTTTCTTTTACAGAAGGTTTTCTCTGAAACCGACAAGTAAATTAGTAAGCCTAAATTACAAACAAGTTACTATCCAAAGTGAAACTCTTGACCTCCGACACGAGATATCTATGGAACTAGCTTAAAGAATTGTATTTATGAATAAATTTAATATCATATTGGCGGCCATGTACAGAGTTTAACGATTCTGTTTGCCGCCATGTTTGAAATTTGAAGGTGATCTGTTTACATAATTTAGGCGTTCGATTGAAACGGGATAAAGTTTTGTGAGTGATCAAAAGGAATTGACTAAAACGAAAGACAAAATTGAAGGATAGATGGCACCATAATGCTGTGTTATAATTTCAGGATCATCAAACAAGCTGCCGGGGTTTGCGGGTGATGTTGACAACTTGGCGTTGTCAGAGAGCACCCCAGTCGGTCAAGTTGTGCACACGCTAAATGGAACGGATCCAGAAGGTTTGCCGGTATGTAAATTCACTGTTTGTGATTTACAAACTTTATAGAGCCCTAGATAAAATAAATATTTTTTTACCTTTGTGACATTTTCAGGTAAAATACGATCTTGTTGGTACTAACAAGTTCTCAGTGAATCCGGATACTGGAGAGATCACCTTGATACAGCCTTTGGATAGAGAAGTAAGTGTGAATAATGTCGCTGTATTTGTAAAAAATATATATATATATATCTTTAAAAAAACAGAAAAAAATAAAGCAATTAAATTTCACGGTTAAATCTGTATAACGAAGCATTGACTTTCACTATTATTATTAATTTTTCAGAGAGAAGACACCATAAAGTTCCTAGTGTCGGTACAAGACCAGGACCCAGAGGGCGTACTCAACCTGACGCACAATCAGCCAATGACTGTTATTGTTCTAGACGAGAATGATAACCCGCCGATATTTAAAAATGTAAATATATATCTTTTTATAATACAAGGCTTTACTCATATACATTTGTTATAAGTTAGATGGTTACAAGAACATTATAAAAAGGATCCTTTTCATAGCGAAGTATACTCATCACATCTATAATTATTTCTTATAAGAATAAAGGAAATTTTTTTAATTTGATATTCAATATATAAAGACAATTTTTAAGTGGACAGCTCAATTAATCTGAATAAATTTTTATAATTATTTTCAGAGTCCATATGAAGTGGATGTAGCGGAAGACGAGGAAGTTGGCAAGACGATCCTTACTAACATCAAGGTAGAAGATCTAGACTCTGTCGGAGATAGCTTGGAAGTCGGCTGTGAACCCAGTGAACAGGTAATTCTTAGCGAACATCGCCATCTATCGGTTAAATATGTAAACGGTATGAATAAAATTGTTCCTATATTATTTCCAGTGGCCGCAAGCATGTGAGGTATTCGAAGTGACGAGCCTGCACTCCACCGCCAATCAGTACACCGGGGCATTGGTGCTGAAGAAGAAACTCGACTATAATGAGAACCAGTTTTATCAGTTCCAGTTGTATGCTACTGTAAGTATTACTGAGGGATTCCACTGTCGAAACAAACAAAAGTATATTTAGACAACATTACTCCGTGTTACGTTTCAAGACGATGGACTGAACAATAACGTTACGTAGTACAGTCAGCTGCATAAATGTGTAAATATTTACAAAACTTTAGGAACTTGTTTACGCCTTCGGTTTCAAAAATACGTAGGCACGTCCTTGCCAAACGCAAATATTCACAGTTTTAGACCTTATTAGTTAGAATCATTTGGCGCGAATGACGTGCTTTCCTTACAAAGTCCAGAGGTAGAATGGGACACAAACGTCGATACCCCAGTAAGGCTAGTGTTGAGTCAATACACAAGCTCATTTCCGGATTTTCTTCGAAACAACAGTTGAAAATATAAGGACTAATACGTGCATAAATATTTTTGAAACATCCTGAACATTGCCATATTGTTATTGCAGGACGGGTCACTGAACTCGAGCGCTCCGGTAGAGGTAAAGGTGGTGGACGTCCAGAACTCTCCGCCGGTGTTCAGCGGCGCACTGAGCGGCGCTCTGCCGGAGGACGCGCCGGTGGGCACTGTGGCGCTGACTGTACGCGCGCGGGACGCAGACCGCGCACAGCCCAGGGACGTCAAGCTGGACCTTATCACTAGTATGTTATGTTCAACATTTGGTTATAACATATGTTGCAATGTGATATTTTTATGTTAATGTGATGTGTGAATGTGATTTCTCGTGTAAACGTTAGTAGTGCAAAATATTACAATTTGTGATAATGATGTAATCAGAAATTACTGCTTTCATCAGATCCTCTGGACTTCTTCTGGCTGGACAGCAACACGGGCGAGCTGAAGACCGCCAGGCCTCTAGACAGGGAGGCACTCGCCGACCCTAATTCACCTTTAAATCTCACCGTTCGTGTAAGTATTTATTATATTAGACCAAAGGTCACATTACAACTAGTGAATTAACATCTAATATTTGTTTTATAAAATAAAAACATCAAACAAGTAACTACCAATAATACTAAAAACCATCATCATTTAGGTTAAAGGCTACAGTTTTTTCCCCCTTAAAAGCAAAACCTTTATTGTAAATTGCAGGCTACAGAGCTAGTGAACGGTATCCCTGTAGTGAGCAACATAACATCGACGTTGGCGACGGTGACGGTCACCATCCGGGACGTCAACGACGAGCCGCCGCGGTTCAACCGCCGCGAGTACCACGTGGATATACCGGAGAGTTTGCCTGTGGGCACACCGCTGCCTAACTTGGATATGGTGGTTACTGATACTGATGTCGTAAGTTATTGTTAAGTTATTCAAGTATATATAACCTACTTAGACATAGAATATCAGAGTTGTAATACCGAATGCTGAATTTGGCAATTTTACTTTCAGGGATCAAACTCTGTGTTTTCTTTGCGACTGTCGGACGAGATGGGCGCGTTTGTAGTGGAGCCCGCGACGGCCACGGGAAGCGCCACCGTCACGCTGAGACTCAACACCAGCCTTGACTATGAAGACCCAAACCAGAGGAAATTTATATTGGAGGTTAATATAAATTAAAAGTAAAACAGCATTAAAATTTCACAGATAACTACAAAACACTATTTTGGTATTGTCAACGAATACTCTTCCGAAATATAAATGATTGATATTAAGCGTGACCGGTTACCGTCTCCAAAGCTGCAAATAATTTTTCGTTTGTGCGTGATTTTTTTTACTACTGAGCAATAGATGGCGTTAGATGTTGTAAACATCAATAGATAGTACTGAGTTTTGTAAAATCATCAATAGATGGCGCTAATTTTCATGT